>NC_134832.1:54881803-55201647 GCF_004210375.1 Tachypleus tridentatus | reverse complement strand
TGTTATTCCAACAGAAGTCCTTGTGTGTTAATATTGTTTTCCATCTCTGGCATAAAACACATGTTGCATTCTGCCAGCTACACTTGTCGCTAATTATTGTATATTGCTGATAGAACATACACTTGGTCCTACTGTCATGCTAAATTCTAGTATTGTAATTCCTGTGGTTGATTGTTTATATCTGTCTCAGGCAACCGTTTCTAAAATTCGAAGAAAAATTCGTTTTGGGTTTTGCTTTGGTTCTTGCCCCCCTTCAGTAGTACGGTAGTATATCTGCTGCGGATTTACAAAGCTAAAATCAGGGGTTCGATTCCCCTCGGTGAACTCAGCAAATAGTCCAATGAGGCTTTGCTATAAGAAAACACACACACCACACAGAAGCAAAATGTCCCTTGCTGGTACAGCGGTAAGTTTACGGATTTACAACGCTAAAATCAGGGGTTCGATTCCCCTCGGTGAGCTCAGCAGATAGCCCGATGTTGCTATAAGACACACACACACACACACTATGGTGTTTGGGTTGGCCAAATTAGTTTTCTGACGTTATTTGTGTTCAATGAACGCTAGATGCAGCGTGCAGTAAGGAATACATTATTATAATGCTAGAAGCAGGCTGCTTTCCTGACAATTCCATCAGTGACGGCAGCGTGGCATATATCACATATAGACAAATGACTTATAACCACTTCAAACCAGTTTGGACTGGCCTACACTGTGATACTAATCGGTTCATCCTTCATGGTTTCAACAACAGTAACATTCAAAGCTTTGTTCATGTTTCTCTCAAACTCAGACCCGTTCACCTGAGGCACATGATAAGAAATAAAAATTCATCGCTTCACACGATTTTTCTCATTGTTCTTAACCCAACGTTCGAGGTATCAAAGCCTTACTTTTAGAGTTGTAGTAAGCGGCTTGTGGTTTGCAGCTTGTCTGAACCCGTATTAAAGTTCTGGATGTGTGGCTTCGTTTTATAGCACATTTCCGAGCGCGCATGGACGAATCTTTGACCAATGTTCCAGATTATTAAGTCTAGTTTTTTATTAAGTTATCGAAAAGAATTGGACATTCATATCTTAGGTGCTACATCCAATAAATACAGGTTTCTGTAAAGGACTGTAAGCACCGTTTTCTCGTGGTATCCTTTATCTGTCTATATCAGCTACTAATTCCTATAAGCCACATAACAGCATATACCTCGGTGGATTAGCTAAGTGACAAGTGTCAAGGCTTATAAAGTTAAAATGGTTTATCTGTGTTGTGTCCATCAGGTCCATTGAAACCTGGTTTTTAGTATTATAGGCTTTCGGACTTACCGGCCAATGAGAGGCTTCAACAAAATAATTTTATATTTACACCGAGGAAGTAACATAGAACCATATAACAGAATAAAAATGACTGAACTGTGATTACGCTGGTCCTTGAATGGTTGTGAGTGAATCTTTACAAGATAATGGTAAACTTGTATTGCAACAAATCTGAAAATTTGGAAAATATGAAATTAACTTTTCTTCCCTATTTCTCAGTGTCTAAAACTAAGTTACTACTTTGTGTTTGTATTCCAAGCTATAATTGGCATTGTGTTCGAGTTTTTAGCCAAAGCTAATTATTGCTCATTGATTTAGTCATGTGGTATCGTATACGACAAGCATACAGAGGTTGAGTAAGTAATATTAAAACTACTTTTCATATTTAAAACAGCAAGTCGTGTAACAGTCACAGCCGATATAAAGTCACGATGGAATAGAATGTGATAAAAATATATTTTGACACTTTCGGCATTCGTAGGTAGTGTGATGTAGCTGAAAACTTATCTCTTATTTCAGAAAGATGTGTAACAGTCTTTTTTAGCATAAAATAGTCACATATTAGAATCATAATATCAAACAGAAGATTAAGTTCCAAGTATTGGAAAATCAAGAAATATGGATCAGTTTGGGGCACCAGAAGAATTCAGAAAAAATATCTGCAATAAGTCGTATCCATGCTCTTTGAGAAAAGTGTAGCGTCTTGTAATGTGTGAGAACCTACAAACACAAAAGTCAATATAACCAGTGGCCTCTCCTTCTGAGAACTAGACTAATAGAGTATAGGTTCTCCAAAATAAAGCTTCCAGTCATGTTAGAAAAACCGTCACATATTTCAAGCAACTACACATTCAAACGGGTAGTTATAGTTTGCTATACAAAACCTACGGATGCAATTATATGCGATTGGACTGTTGAAAGAACACTGAGAGACCATCTCGATGACGAAAAACCCACTTGAAATAAAAATGTATCTCAGAACGGCTGGTATGGGTATTAACACTTTTATTGATAAGTAGAGAACAACGTTTCGACCTTCCCAGGTGGTCTTCAGGTTGTTCTCTGCTTATCAATAAAAGTGTTAATACTATACCAGCCGTTCTGATAAACCATCTACTAACATACAGATATACTATAAAAAATCATAATGGATAGAGTAGTGTGCTTTGGACATGACAGCCCGATACATGACCCCAAACAGTTTAGATTTCATAAGTATAATTTATATGTGTAACTCGCTCACACACGCCAGTATTAAGTAAGCAAGTTCTATTATCTCTGCTATGGTAAAAACACAAACTCATTCTTGACTGTATACAAATAATCACTTCCATATATTTAATCCCAGCGACTTGAAACCATAAGTCAATGGTGCATACTGTAGAAATTCCAGGCACTTCTAACAGTTTCCAGATAGAATGTGGCGCACTGAATACTGGGTAAAAACTAATTATATATATTGCAATAACTTCCGTTTGAGATTCTTTATTATAAGAAACTTGAAATAATAAATCAATGGACTTTGCATGCTATCAGGCATGCATGATGTTCAAGTTTAGTACACGTTCTGTGAAAAAGTTTGAGATCGAATTTTGGAATTTAAAATGATAATGTAGTCGAAGTAAGCATTATTCCGAAATGTACCCATTCGACCATGTAGTTACTTATACTTCTTTAATAACAAGCTTGGCATACGTTTTGACATGGGTTAGTCACGCACGATTTTTGATTTATTACACCTGCATATTGTACGTTTCCAATGAGTTGTTGCTGTCATATCACTGATTGTCTCTATAGGCTGTTAGGGTTAAGTTAGTGGGTATTTTTCTGCGTTCCTAGTCTTATGTTATTGTCTATTTCATTAGATTTATATTGTCATATCACTGATTGTCTCCATGGACTGTTAGGGTTAACTTAGTGAGTATTTTTCTGTGATCCTAGTCTTATGTTATTGTCTATTTCATTAGATTTATATTGTCATATCACTGATTGTCTCTATAGGCTGTTAGGGTTAACTTAGTGAGTATTTTTCTGTGTTCCTAGTCTTATGTTATTGTCTATTTCATTAGATTTATATTGTCATATCACTGATTGTCTCTATGGACTGTTAGGGTTAACTTAGTGAGTATTTTTCTGTGATCCTAGTCTTATGTTATTGTCTATTTCATTAGATTTATATTGTCATATCACTGATTGTCTCTATAGCTTGTTAGGGTTAACTGAGTATCTGAATGTGTAACTTTATAGGTTCTTAGTGTTATCTCATTGATTGGTTTGTTTTGAATTTCACGCAAAACTACACGAGGGCTATCTGCGCTAGCCGTCCCTACTTTGGCGCTTTAAGACTAGAGGGAAGGCGGCTAGTCATCACCATCCACCGCCAACTCTTGGGCTACTCTTTTACCAACGAATAGTGGGATTGACTATCACATCATAACGCCCCCACGGCTGAAAAGGCGAGCATGTTTGGTGTGATAGGGATTCGAACTTGCGACCCTCGGATTACGAGTCGAGCGCTTTAACCACCTGGCCAATCTCATTAAAGACCTTTGCATGTTTTTCAGATTCTTATCTCACTAAGAATCTCTGTAAATTCCCAGTTTTATCTCACTGAGGATAGCTGTAGGTCTGTAGTGTATTTGAATGAGAATCTCTATAGATTATTAAAGTCATTTCACTCAGTATCTCACTTTAAAATAGTTTCTTAGTGTTAATTATTTCACTCTTACAGTGGTTTAATGTTAACTTATGGGACATATCTTTCTCTTCATTTGGAAGTACTGGTATCAAACCACACTTTCTTAATGAGAAAGTTGTCTGTAGCCGCTAAACGTTATGTATAGACATAATATCTAAAGTATCACAACTGATGGATGTTCCTTTGAATTTTTGTTGTGCCACCCCGCTAGTACAGAGGTATGTCTACGGATTTAAAATGCTAAAATCAAGGTTTCGATTCCCCTCAGTGGGCTCAGCAGATAGCCCCATGTGGCTTTGCTATAAGAAAACACACACACCTCGAATTTCTGTTATACACCTATTACATTCACCCTTAAATTATTGGGTAATGTTACTTTTGAAACTTGTCCAGTTATCATGTCTTAGGTTAAGACTTTTGTATCAAGCACAAAAACATGAAACTTTGAAAATCTACTCAGTGATTTTTACTTCTAATTATTTTCGAACTTTTTGTTTTCGAGTTTAAAGTTCCAGCAGTTGCTAAATAATGCTTTCATAAAATAAAGTTCATTTTGTAGTCAAGAGGGATTAGATATATCTCTACTCATCCATTGTGTTGTACGACATTCTAGTTTCTTGATATCTAAAACATTAATAAGAAAAGTGGTGAAAAGTCGATAGAAATCCCCTTCAGGCAGAAATTAAACATACAAAAAATAAAACAACTAATCTCGTAGCATGTAAAAGGATGATGGATGTTCTTAAAATCATACAAGAAATACACGTGTAAGTAATTTGAATATAACCTATGGAAGAGTTCATTCGGATTCTGTTATTTTCGCAATGATATTCATGACCTATAAAAAAACAGCACAGCGAATAATGATATCAGATATTTTTAGTTTAAAGCGATTCTCGTATTGTTAACTAGTTTATAGGTTTGTAAGAACATAATTTGCATAAAAAGGGATCTCTGATAGACGATTACCATCTGAACGAAGTTAGTTTCTCTGGAATGAAATGATGGTTACTATCTTTTTGTGTGTATTGTAAAGGTAATTGCTAAACTTATTGTTTCAGTAAAAGATCTAATACTAGGGAAAACGAAATATTCCGTTTTAAACTTTGTCATTTCAGTGTCTCTGGATTTAGCCTTTTGTTTTTTAAAGCTATATCTCTTAGGTATCCCCAGTTTCTAACACAACAGCATACAAAGGGGACGGTGTGTGTTTTTCTTCACCTTTCTTATGCATCATTTGACCAGCTCGCACTTAGTGATCAACAGTACTTCTCTTAACGCATTTTTCCTGCATTTTAGCGAATTTTCTGGCACGTGAGAAAGCAACGTAAGACAGAGGAGTTCCTGTTTTTAAGCCACGATGAATTTTTCACAGGTCAACAATTTTGAGAAAACATAAATTACCATGATAAAAAAAAACTTGATGCACGTGGCCTAAATAATCTTTCAAGAAGCAGTTGATGTTAGTGTATGTGCGTTCGTTTTCAACGTATAACGATAGTAGTTCGTATAATCTAAGTATTGTGTGATTAGAATATATCCCTGGTTTGTCTTTTTTATTATTATTTCGAACACGGCACGAGCGTTACATCAGGTAATATATATATATAGAAAGAAAATTAATAGATACGTGATGTGTAAAGATGGAAACATTAAAAAATATTTTACGGGACGAATGCGGAATTAAAATGGTTGGATATTTTTTGCTATGCTTTAAGACAGTCCTCGGTTTGTTATGTGCATTCGAAACAACATTCGTTTTGCGTACTTAGTGATGAAAACTGATTTTCCTCGAGGCGCCTTCATACACGAGATCTTTCACCGAGGCTACCAAATTTAACTCTCTAATTTTTTCTACGAAAGTAACTGAAAAATTTAGCAGAGTTTTGAGTCATGATGTATCCTTGTCAACTGTCACCACGGTGCTATCAAGAAGACTGCTTTTAACAGATGGCTCGCAGCTGCTTGCGTCAAGCTTGAAAGAGAAGTGAGGTTTGGTTAAGTTGAGAATAATTTTCAGGTGTAATTTAAACGTAATTTTGCTTCCTCTTAACGGGTGAAAAATGTGGAGGACCTTATATGTACTTTTTAGTCCCGAAGTGAAACCGTACCTTGGTTCGTAGGATTACGTACCAAACACTTGAGAAAATGGTGAAACAACATTACTCATATTTCACGGTTTGATATAGTTTGTCGAATTTCGCGCAAAGTTACTCGAAATTTGTTTACGTAAGCTCTTCTTATTATTGAACTGATAGATTGGAACAAAGTCAGCCAGCCGAACACCATCTATCGCCGACGCGTGGTTTATTTAAACGGTGGGATCTGACAGTTACAGTTATAACGCGTCAAAGTCTACAAAGGACGAAACTCGATTTTTTTTTTTTAAGTTTGAAGAAGACATCAAATTTATCGAAAGAAATATTCACATTATATAATTTTATTACCATAAAGCATCTAAAATGCTTTTGCTTGTAATGGATATAAACAACTAATAGAATGGTTAGGTTAGGTTTTTGGAATTTCGCACAAAGCTACTCGAGGGCTATCTGTGCTAGCCGTCCCTAATTTAGCAGTGCAAGACTAGAGGGAAGGCAGCTAGTCATCACCACCCACCGCCAACTCTTGGGCTACTCTTTTACCAACGAATAGTGGGATTGACCGTCACATTATAACGCCCTCACGGCTGGGAGGGCGAGCATGTTTTGGCGCGACTCGGGCGCGAACCCGCGACCCTCAGATTACGAAGCGCACGCCTTAACGCGCTAAGCCATGTCAGGCCCAATAGAATGGAATTTGCGTTTACGAACGAAATAAGTAATTCTTGCTGAAAACGAACTTAAAAAAAAATAAACGAAAATTTGTGAATAAGCCGAAACGCTTCTGTTTAAAGTTAAGCATAAGTTAACACAATAAGTTATCTGTGATCTGCCCACCACGGGTATCTAAACTCGGGTTCTACTGTTCTAAGTCCGCAGACGCACCGTTGTGCCACTGGGTTGCAACAGTTCTGTTACACTTCATTAAAAACAAATGGTATTCCATAACTAGTTGCTTCGATGGTTTGTTAGTTTTAATCCAAAACACTCTCTCCAATGTGGAAAAGTTTCAGCTTCTTGTGCCCGAAATCCATAAAGTTAGCACTGGCCCACTGGAGGGAACTGATCCTAGGGGTGTTCTGGCAGATGTTTATCGATTCCCAATACATCCTATAAAGCAATAGCGAAACAGGTTATTAAATCTATTTACTTTCATAGAGCAATAATAGAAGCACATAGAACACGAGTTCAGTGTATCCATATAAATTTACCATAAATTTGTTGTAAAGCAAAGTTAGTAGGAATTTCCATATTTTATGTTTCTGCCTTTATTTATTAAAACTTAGAAGTAGTTTCGGAACATATCTATTAATAATGGGCACAGTAAAACAGAAAATAGAGAGACCTTATCTTGTGTGTTTCTTTTTTTAAGTACACGCCTTATCGAACACTGTATTTTTATAGGTCGCATTTCTTGGATGCCCGTTTTATTCAACACCAAACACTCAAGAAAGAAATGAGTGACAGCTTGCACAAAATACACCATTATAATCTTTTGCACTGTATAGCTGCCGTCAAGACAAGTAAGATAAGACATTTTTTTTATACATCCCCGCGTGTTTTGAGCGCGTGGACCTTGTCAAATGCTGTATCTATAGTTTCGAAATAAACAATGATGGTCAGTTCCTCCTATGCTTCACTGTATCCCTATCTTAAAAAAATCACTGATTCTAAAAATGTTTATTTTATTTATGAATCGATTCTGAGAACAGGATAGCTAAAAACTTCTATTTTCTGAGAAAGAGATAAAAACATTGTGGTGAACGAAAGAAAAGTGTCCATGAGTGTTCTTTTGTCGTTCCAGAACAACGGCCATTTTGGTGACATTAACACATTATATAAAGTGAAATTAGCATTGCTTTCGTAAAATAATAAAAGTAATCAAACTTACTGGTAAACGTTATAATAATTTATCTTGTAAAATTTACGTTGCTTTGACAATAAAAGAAAAATTCCTAGCAGCCTCTTAACCCTACGTATTATGAAATTTACGTTTCTAGCATCGTACCCTGTGATATTAACGTTGTTTTAGAACAAAATGAGAGCTTTCAGGTGTGGCCAGGCATGGCCAAGCGTGTTAAGGCGTTCGACTCGTAATCTGAGGGTCGCGAGTTCGAATACCGGTCGCACCAAAACATGCTTGCCCTTTCAGCTGTGGGGGCGTTATAATGTTACGGCCAATCCCACTATTCGTTGGTAAAAGAGTAGCCCAAGAGCTGGCGGTGGGTGGTGATGACTAGCTGCCTTCTCTCTAGTCTTACACTGCTAACTTAGGGACGGCTAGCGCAGATAACCTTCGTGTAACTTTGCGCGAAATTCAAAACAAACAAATAAAAAAAGTGAAATCTCTGAAACAGATTTTACTATCTTTGTGATGAGTTGGAGCTAACATTAGATATTGTAGAATCTATGAAAGAAGTTGCATGACTGAGTCTTGAACATGAATTGGAAATCTTATATTATTGGGAAACAAATCATTAAATGAAACTTGATTCGTGTTGATATATTTCAGATGGAAAGTATTCATATTAAAAATAATCGACGATAAAAAAAGGAAAAATAATATAACTTTGTGTCAGCAGTTTAATGTGAAATATTGAATTTCTAGAAGCCTGCCCCACTAATTGAATTGTATTTTGTAGTACAGTAAGATTAAACGTCAACTGTACAGATGCCTCACAGAGACACAGTGGTGAGTTTGTGGACTCACAGTTTTATTCTTCTGATGAGCAATGGCGAGTTATTAGAAAGTGCTCCAGTTTTGGGTCTCATTTAGAAGCCATTGCAACTCCATAGACCCGTGATGGACAGGAAACGGATCGTCCATTGTGTAGCTTTGCGCTTAGCTTCAAGCAAACAAACTTCTACAAATGTGATGTTTATACAATCTATATAAATAAACGTCAATATACGTTTCGATATTTCTTAATCAACCAGCAACAAACAGGCCTCGTCATGGGAAGGTGGTTAGTGCGCTCGACTCGTAACCTGAGGCTCACGGGTTCAAATCCCTGTCACAACAACCATGCTCGTCCTTAAGTCGTGTGGTCGTAAAATGTGACTGCCAATTCCACTCTTTGTTTATATAGGAGTAGCCCAAAAGTTGGCGTTGGGTGATGATGACTAGTTGCCTTCCCTCTAGTCTTACACTACTAAATTAGGGACGGCTAGCGCAGATAGCCCTGATGTAGCTTTGCGCGAAATTAAAAAACAAACAAACAACTATGTTAAGAAAAGAAATAGAAGAAGAATTTCCTATCCTTTGTCACAAACGGATATTTTTTATTTAACCAGTTTAACGGAGGTTATTAACTCTAGTTAATACATAATAACGTGGTAAGGCTTTCACGAGTACGGATATGTTGGATTTACATGTTTTGCAAATGTTTACTAATAAAGCAGAGAACAACGTTTTGACCTTCCTAGATCAGCTTCAGGTTAACAAAGAGAGAGTTTGTAACTGACCGTTTATACTCTCGTCCCTAAGACATGTGCCCGGAAACGGTCAGTTGCAAACTATCTCTTTGTTAACCTGAAAATGACCTAAGAAGATCAAAACGTTTTTTTCTGCTTTATTAGTAAAAGTGTTAATACCCATACCAGCCGTTCTGAGATACATTTTACTTCAAGTGGGTTTTTCGTTATCAAGAATTTTGCTAATTCATTGAGCGATATATGCCGTACTTTTAATATTAAAGCATCTCTTAAACTGATAGCTATAAAGGTTTATAAAGAGGTACCTCTAAACCAATCGTGTTTTTTTTTTTTCATTTTCAAAAGTTGTAAATTTATTTTTACTCTAACATTTCATCTCTGTCTTAGTAGTGGCAGAATTGTTCTCAGGGTAGAGAATCTCTACATTGGGCTTTACTTAAATGTTCGAACTTAGAATTGAGCTGAAGATTTTATAGCACTGCCCGCAAATTAAGATTTCGAATTTTTTGGATTCCGTGCTTGACTTTTGGAGAACAAAGTACGACTCCAGGTGAAACTTTATTGAAATTCAATACGTGCTATTTGTGTAGCTGCAGACAGGAGCGTTCTTTACGTTATTCCTGAAATAATAGATAAGTAATTTCAGGTGGCTCTAAAGGAAGCTTCGTGTTGAACGTGTGATCTCACAAAATTTAAGGCTTGATTTGTTTTGAATTTCGCGCAAAGCTACTCGAGGGCTATCTGCGCTAGCCGTTCATAATTTTGCAGTGTAAGACTAGAAGGAAGGCAGTTAGTCGTCACCACCCACTGCCAACTCTTGGGCTACTCCTTTACCAACGGATAGTGGGATTGACCGTTATTTTATAACGTCCTCACGACTGAAAGGGCGAGCATGTGTGGTGTGACGGGGATTCGAATCCGCGACCCTCAGATTACGAGTCGAGTGCCTTAACCAGCTGACCATGCCGGGTGAAAGGTAAGTCATAGAAAAGTAAAGTTGTATGTGAGTATCAAAGGTATCATGGTGATGATATCAAAGTAGTCGGATGATGCCACCAGGGGGCGCCACCGTAGTTTTGTGTGCGTATTTTCCATGGGGCTCATTGATCACAGGACAACTAATTTTTCCAACATGCAACTGATGAATGTGACAGGAGGTGCGCTGGTGAAACGTTACGATACTATAATATACAATTTTGGGGCAGCTCTCTGGAAATGCTATATAAATTCTTGTTCCAGTGTTCTTGTGCTCAAGTTAGTAAAGCGTTTTCAGAAAACAGGTGGCAAACCCGAAGAAAAGGCAGGCGTACTAAATCTTGGTCCTTGGCGAGAGTATAAGTCGATAACCAATGGCTATCAATATTTTCTGGAATGATGAAGCACATTTAACTCACATGGAAGTGACGTCATGACCATCTCCATCATCTGTTGGAAACTGATCAAAATCTAACGTTTCCTGTGGATCTCCATGATATTAAGGTGACAATCTAGTGTGGCTTGTCAGCTTACTACTGAACCTCTCATTTTGGAAGAATCGTCAGCACATGGAATGCAGGCATGCGCATTAAATGCTGCGCAATGCCATGCAACGCTCACAACCAATGCGACTTATATGCTGCAACGTAAATGTTATGACTACTACGGTATTCATACAGGACGACAGCCTGATATGTCCTGGTGGTTAGAGCACTCGACTCACAATGTGTAACACATCATGCATAACAGAATTATTTTCACGTAGTTTTCCTTGTGAATGGCCAACTTGGAAAGCTTCAAACTTCAATGAATATGAAAGCAAAAACGTGTTATTTATCCATTTGCAGAAAAGATACTCGATAACTTAATATATATCCGTCTCGTGCCGTTGTTGCACGGGAATGAGAAACGCAACGGGCTGTGTAGCGAACGAAACAGTCACCTGCAAGTGCTAACATAAAGTGGACATCTGCACTATGTAGCAACCAAATGGGCATTAGTTGGTCAGTTTCAGCCCTAATCGTAATGCGGAAATAAGCATAAGGAAAAAAAATAAAAGAGAAAACTACAGATCTGTTAGAGTGCCACGGACGATAAAGGCTAAACATTCCTTTTACAATTTGATTAGAAAAATGAAAAAAAAATTAAACTGTTTACCATATGCTATATAAATTTAAACTAAGCCGGATAATTAACAACAAAACAAAAGAGTTGTTTTATTAAACACGTAAACATGCGGTAATAAAAATAGTAAAGGCAGCGAACTGGATTCTGATTCTCCGTTTCTTAGTTGAGCTTGGTAAATATATGTGTCCTCTGATAATAAAACAAATACCTTTTACGTTATATATCCTCGAAGAAGTTGCTGCTGTTCCGATGGTTTTTACAAGAATGGCAGACGTAAAAGATACGTGTATAAAGATGTATCTCCGATAAATCATGTGGACACCTACGTTATTCACGTTCATTCAAGTGATGTGAACTTCCCAAGAGCTCGTGAAATATTATCTTGAGAAAGCTAGCCAGGTGACTACGCTTGGATTGGAAATCCTACCCACTGGGAAGACTGCTGAAGTCAGAGAAAAGAAATCTTTTCCCGACAAGATCTTGAGAGTAGATTGCAATGATTTTTGCACTGATTCATTGCTCTTGAGAGGACCAGCATTAAATCATGATGAGGCCTAGCTTTGGATAAGATTACCAGGCAGGGGGTTGGACGTCTTGACTTACTGAAGCGCGAAACAAATATTGCCAGAAAAGCCAACGCTTATTTCAAGCGCTTTGACGATAGTAAAAAAACCACGTCTAAGTTTCACTAGATGACTTACGCTAAAAATACTATTTCTATTTATTTTATTGTTCAAACAGACCCTTGACATTTGACCTATTTTTAAATGCGTTCCTGTTCTTTCGTTAATCAAATTATTTATATTATGTTGTTACGTCTTATGTACATAATTTGTATGTTTGTTTGTTTTGAATTTCGCGTAAAGCTACCAGAGGGCTATCTGCGCTAGCCGTCCCTAATTTAGCAGTGTAAGACTAGAGGGAAGGCAGCTAGTCATCACCACCCACCGCCAACTCCTGGGCTACTCTTTTACCATCGAGTAGTGGGATTGACCGTCACATATTAACGCCCCACGACTGAAAGGGCGAACATGTTTGGTGCGACCGGGATTCGAACCTGCGACCCTCAGATTACGAGTCGAACGCCTTAACCCACCTGGCCATGGCGGGCCAGCATGCATTTATTACTTTAACACTCAATTATCATAATTGTGAATGATCGACTCTGTTATCAGTTCATGGTTTAATGCTCTTCCATTTAGAAACTGCTCTGTTTATTTCAGTTTCCAAAGTACAGATTTTAACTTTTCCAAAACTGTGTAGATAAAAATAAAATGTTTATTCACTGGATTTCGGTTGTTTTATTTGCGACGAAACTTGTTTCTTATTTGATTTAGTTTTAGTTTTAGGATAAAAAATCATATAAATTATTAGTTGAGCTTGTGATACTATGCAATGACTGGTTTATTTTAGAAATATTATAAGTGTATTTTATTGTATGTTCACGTGTTTCGACTTAACAAATTCTGTTTTAATAAATATTTTCCTTTGAAATTTCCATTATCCTGATGTAACGGATACGACTTCGTATCTTTCATTAGGTATGTGAATTGGCCAGCTTACGGTTTCTCAATATTAGTGGCTGGTGGTCAATATCATAAATATTATTCACAACAAGCCTGTTTTTTTGTTATTTTCTAGGACTAATTAGTTTTTGTTTTGAATATCGCGTAAAGCTACACGAGGGCTATCTGCGCTATCCGTCCCTAATTTTGCAGTGTAAGACTAGAGGGAAGGCAGCTAGTCATCACCATCCACCGCCAACTCTTGGGCTACTCTTTTACCAACGAATAGTGGGATTGACCATAACAGTATAACGCCTCCACGGCTGAAAGGGCGAGCATGTTTGGTACGAGTAGAATTCGAACCCGCGACCCTCGGATTACGAGTCGAAAACCTTAATCCCCCTGGCCATGCCGGGCCTATCTACGTAATTAAAAGTGTAATTGGTGAGAATTGGGGGGGAAGCCTTTTAAACTTCATTAAAACTATCGAATAATTAAATTAAGAACAGGAAAGTAAGGATGACGTCATCATCTGTGTAAGAAAAGGGGGTCCAATTACGTATTGCAAAAAGAAAGGTACATGGGTAATGGATACGTCATTTCTTAACGACCAATTTTTTTATTCACTGAGGTTTTGTGTGCGAGTTTCTTCATTCGTTTATAGATACTTGGTTTGTTGGTCCTGTTTAACTCTGTTGAACTTCAGCAGATGCTCGCAATACCCAGGGTTTTTTTATCACGTGTTTTGGAACAGTTTTAACCTAACAGCCAGCGAGACGCCCTGCACGGCCATCAGATTCGTTCAAAAGTCTACGTACCTGAGCTCATACTTGAATATTCTAGGTAGGTCATTTAACTATTTAATGTACTTTAAACACACAGAACTGCCTTGTAGTTTATAAACTTTGCGCTTTCAAATAAAAAATAACACAAGCAAAATAAATGTTTTGGTTTCGGCACTCTTAGCTGTCATGTTGCTAAATTTAACTATATATTCGCTGATTAAATGGGTGTGTGTGTGTTTATTTCGCATAGTAAAGCCACATAGAGCTATCTGCTGAGTCCACCGATGGGACTCTAACCGTTGATTTTAGCGTTTTAAGTCAGTAGACTTACCGCTGTACTAGCGGGGGAATGAGTAGATGAATAATATTTGACAATTTATCTTGTACTGAACCGTCGTTGTAATTGGTAACCTGAACTTGCATGATTACGAAAAAGCAGTTATCTTGAATACATTTTAATAACAGTTTATTAATTTATTATATCAGGTTTCTATGTTTTCATTTATATAGAAATCACTTTTTAGGCTTGTCGCTAGTTCTTAGATGGCTCAATGGTGAACTTGATGGCTTATATCTCGAGTTAGACTCAGTGAAGTGGTTAGTTTTTAGTGTAGCTTTGCCCTGAAAACGAACAAAACAAGTGTATTTTGAACTTGTATGATTTTGAAATATTTGTTGAAAATTACCGATGAGACAACTGTATGCATGAATCTATTTCCAAAATCTACAAAATATCTGTTGTTTTTTTTTTAATTTCGCGCAAAGCTACACTAGGACTATGTGCACTAACCGTCACTAATTTAGCAGCGTAAGTCTAGAGGGAAACCAGCAAGACATTACCGCCTACTGCTAATCTTGGACTACTCTTTTACGTTAGAACGCCCCCACAGATGAAAGGGGGAGCATGTTTGGTGTGACGGAGATTCGACCCCGCGACCCTCACATTACGAGTCAAACGCCCGAACCACCTGGCCATGCAGGGGCCTACTACAAAATGTTAAAATGTAACTGACACGTTAACATATTGTAGATATAATTTTTCGTAGCGAAATATATTTGAAATTAACTCACTATGCACCGTTGTGTACAGCTAATTAACCTATTTATACTCCTATTAATAGTATTCCACTTTTACACACCGGTATAAATAGTTCGATTTGGTAGCAGCTACTTTAGGTTTGTTTCAAGGGTGGACAAGTCTCGACACGTTTCATGACTTCTTGTTCCTGTATTCATTATACAGTGATACCAGCATGGACTGGAGACTATTTTAGGAAAGAAAAATACAAACATATTAACGCCAACAGAGTTATGCCTTAAAAACTGACATTTTAGTCTCATAAAACATACGCTATATTTAAATATTACGGTACCAGGTCCTGTCTCGCCGAAGGTAGGAATTCGTGTTTAGGTTTCGTTCAGTTTGATCACACTGTTAAAAGCGTAACAGTCGGTATGATTATAGGACAACTTTATTAACAGTTACTGTTGTCAAGACACACCAACTTAATGTTAAAATATGTAAAACTATATAAGTAATAATGCCACCTGCAATCCACTGGCTCGGTTGTGAGTTTTAATCTCATAACTTTAAATTTCAAACTTCGATCGTTGTGCCATAGCTTGCTCATTGCTTCAGTTTTGCTTTTATCGTGTTTGTAACGTAGGGTTACCTTAACGTCGTTTCAGAAGCCAACGCTGTTTGTTAGCTATTCACTCTGTCATTCTAACACTACGAACTTTAAGGTGCGACTCTAATTTGATGAGCTGAAATACTTCTCTTTAACGTCTGCTTAGAATTAAACGTCAGGTAGCTAATACGGTGGTGATGTTTTAAGAAACACTCACTCCCAGTTATTTATCTTTCTCGCAAACGGGTCTTTGTTGAAGTGGAAAGTTTAATACTAGATAATTTCTGACACTAAGTAAATACATCGATCTCACCTTTGTGCACAGAAATGCATCACTCTTTATTTTAGTAGTTTCTTTGCAGTCTCATGGAATTATGTCTTGGCTAGGTATAACGTTACGATTTGACACGTGTTGATTGATTGAATGAACTAAAACAAAAAGTAGAAACACATAAAATGAGCTATTTTCTCCAGCTCGAGCCAATTTATTATTATACCATTGGGTTATTTTTGTAATTTGTCTCAGTATTATCTGTAGCAGTAAATAATATTTTGTTCAATAAATAGACTTTTTTGTATTGCTTTTTGTTTTATATACTCGGTTCACCAGACCGCACGTGACACTGCAGACTTTTGATACTTTGGGTGAAAGAAACGTGGATCGGATTATAAAAGAACCTGAAACATTTATAAGATATCTCTGAAAATAATTGTTTCTCGTTGGTTTTTGTTCCATCGTTTGTTTTTTAATTTCGCGCAAAGCTACACGAAGCCTACCTGCGTTAGCCGTCCCTAATTTAGGAGTATAAGACTAGAGGGAAGGCAGCTAGGTATCACCACCAACCGCCAAATCTTGGGCTACTCTTTTACCAAGGGGGATTGACCGTCACATTATGATCCTCATCTGCTGAAAGGGTGAGCATGTTTGGAGTTATGGAGATTTGAACCCGTGAATGGACATATTTTATCACTGACCCCATAATTAAATACACGTGAAACCCGGCATGGCTAGGTGGTTAGGGCGCTCGACTCGTAATCCGAAGGTCGCAGGTTCGAATCCTCGTCACACAAAACATGCTCACTCTTCCAGCCGTGGGGGCGTTATAATGTGACGGTCAGTCCCACTATTCGTTGGTAAAAGAGTAGCCCAAGAGTTGGCGATTGGTGGTAATGACTAGCTGCCTTTCCTTTAGTCTTACACTGCTAAATTAGGGATGGCTAGCACAGATAGCCCTCGTGTAGCTTTGTGCGAAATTCAAAGCAAACATACAAACCAAAATAGACGTGATAATCACGATTGTTTGTAGCATTCTTTAAAGTCACATGGTTGTCATTTTTGTGGTAATCTATTACCAATAACAAGAACGTCTTCAAGAAAATAACTTGTACTTTCCGTTGAGGTCAAAGCTATTAAGATTATTGGTTGACGTCCTGATTTTGAGCTACTGGTCAGTGGCAAGACAGCCAGTTAGCATAACTCACTAACCAAGCTAAGGTATTGACTGCCATTCTTATAATATATCTGTAACATAAGCGGGGATGGGGTTATTTTATGGTATCACATGGATTTGAATCTGATCCACCAGCCTCGGAGCCCAAAGCTCTACAGTAGAACCAACAAGAACCATCGAAAAACGTATAAGACCTTCTAATGTTTTGTTAATATTTCAAATTGCTGTAGTAGTCCCAAAGTTTCGGCGTGGTAAAAGTGTCACTTCTTCGAAATAACTGTGATTAAAAAAAACAACAACAGCACACGATTTTGTTAAATACCAAGTTTGTTTCTTTCATCTAAAATAAAAGTTGTAATTTTGGTTAGCGTGTATCCGAAGAACCAGTTTATCATCACAAATTAGGAAAATAAATCGCTCCAAGTCTTGATGCTATGGGTGTCTCACAAAAGAGACGGTGAAAAACCCAACTGAGTCGTAAAAAGAGTAGAGCAAGAGTTGGCGGATGGTGCTTTCTCTGTAGTTCATTTATAAGAAAAAGTATGGATATGAAAGATAGCTCTTGCGTTGTTTTGGGCGAAAAAAATTGTTTATGAAAAGTGATTCTCACACGTATCTCATTACTCATTCAGATCGTCGTTGTTTTATGAAAAGTGATTCTCACTCGTATCTCATTACTCATTCAGATCGTCGTTGTTTTATGAAAAGTGATTCTCACACGTATCTCATTACTCACTCAGATCGTCGTTGTTTTATGAAAAGTGATTCTCACACGTATCTCATTACTCACTCAGATCGTCGTTGTTTTATGAAAAGTGATTCTCACTCGTATCTCATTACTCATTCAGATCGTCGTTGTTTTATGAAAAGTGATTCTCACTCGTATCTCATTACTCATTCAGATCGTCGTTGTTTTATGAAAAGTGATTCTCACTCGTATCTCATTACTCATTCAGATCGTCGTTGTTTTATGAAAAGTGATTCTCACACGTATCTCACTCGTATCTCATTACTCACTCAGATCGTCGTTGTTTTATGAAAAGTGATTCTCACACGTATCTCATTACTCACTCAGATCGTCGTTGTTTTATGAAAAGTGATTCTCACTCGTATCTCATTACTCATTCAGATCGTCGTTGTTTTATGAAAAGTGATTCTCACTCGTATCTCATTACTCACTCAGATCGTCGTTGTTTTATGAAAAGTGATTCTCACACGTATCTCATTACTCATTCAGATCGTCGTTGTTTTATGAAAAGTGATTCTCACACGTATCTCATTACTCATTCAGATCGTCGTTGTTTTATGAAAAGTGATTCTCACACGTATTTCATTACTCATTCAGATCGTCGTTGTTTTATGAAAAGTGATTCTCACACGTATCTCATTACTCATTCAGATCGTCGTTGTTTTATGAAAAGTGATTCTCACACGTATTTCATTACTCATTCAGATCGTCGTTGTTTTATGAAAAGTGATTCTCACACGTATCTCATTACTCATTCAGATCGTCGTTGTTTTATGAAAAGTGATTCTCACACGTATTTCATTACTCATTCAGATCGTCGTTGTTTTATGAAAAGTGATTCTCACACGTATCTCATTACTCATTCAGATCGTCGTTGTTTTATGAAAAGTGATTCTCACACGTATTTCATTACTCATTCAGATCGTCGTTGTTTTATGAAAAGTGATTCTCACACGTATCTCATTACTCATTCAGATCGTCGTTGTTTTATGAAAAGTGATTCTCACTCGTATCTCATTACTCATTCAGATCGTCGTTGTTAGTATAAAATAATTTAATAGTTAACCGTATTATAGTGTCTCATAAAATTAATAGTTAATCGTATTATAGTGTCTCATAAAATTAATAGTTAATCGTATTATAGTGTCTCATAAAATTAATAGTTAATCGTATTATAGTGTCTCATAAAATTAATAGTTAATCGTATTATAGTGTCTCATAAAATTAATAGTTAATCGTATTATAGTGTCTCATAAAATTAATAGTTAATCGTATTATAGTGTCTCATAAAATTAATAGTTAATCGATTATAGTGTCTTATATTATAGTGTCTCATAAAATTAATAGTTAATCGTATTATAGTGTCTCATAAAATTAATAGTTAATCGTATTATAGTGTCTCATAAAATTAATAGTTAATCGTATTATAGTGTCTCATAAAATTAATAGTTAATCGTATTATAGTGTCTCATAAAATTAATAGTTAATCGTATTATAGTGTCTCATAAAATTAATAGTTAATCGTATTATAGTGTCTCATAAAATTAATAGTTAATCGTATTATAGTGTCACATAAAATTAATAGTTAATCGTATTATAGTGTCTCATAAAATTAATAGTTAATCGTATTATAGTGTCTCATAAAATTAATAGTTAATCGTATTATAGTGTCTCATAAAATTAATAGTTAATCGTATTATAGTGTCTTATAAAAGTAATAGTTAATCGTATTATAGTGTCTCATAAAATTAATAGTTAATCGTATTATAGTGTCTCATAAAATTAATAGTTAATCGTATTATAGTGTCTCATAAAATTAATATTTAATCTTATTATAGTGTCTTATAAAATTAATAGTTAATCGTATTATAGTGTCTCATAAAATTAATAGTTAATCGTAATATAGTGTCTCATAAAATTAATAGTTAATTGTATTATAGTGTCTCATAAAATTAATATTTAATCTTATTATAGTGTCTTATAAAAGTAATAGTTAATCGTAATATAGTGTATCATAAAATTTAATAGTTATTCGTATTAAAGTGTCTCATAAAATTAATAGTTAATCGTATTATAGTGTCTCATAAAATTAATAGTTAATCGTATTATAGTGTCTCATAAAATTAATAGTTAATTGTATTATAGTGTCTCATAAAATTAATAGTTAATCGTATTATAGTGTCTTATAAAAGTAATAGTTAATCGTAATGTAGTGTCTTGTAAAAGTAAAAGTTAATCGTATTATAGTGTCTTATAGAAAATAATAGCTACTCATAGTTTGGTGTTTTTTAAAAAATTAAAAGTTATTCGTATTATAACGTCTTATAAAAACGCCCCCTAGTTGCACAGCGGAAAGTCTGCGAATTCACATCGCTAAAATCTGGCTTTCCATAGCTATGACGATTAGAGGGCACACATAACTTAATGTGTAGTTTTGTGTTTAATTCTAAACAAACAAACTTACAATAAAATGAAAAAAAAACATTTTTGCAAGCTCGAAACTAACAATTATATAATTAAAGTGTAAGAAAATTAAATACATTCTCTGGGAATTACATGAAGACAATGTATTTGCATTAAAGCTATGGAAAAATGTTTTTCTTTAATTTTATTAAGCAAAATTAATACTCAAATATTAATATTCAAAATTAATGTTTTGAATTTCGCGCAAAGCTTCTCGAGGGCTGTCTACGCTAACCGTCCCTAATTGGGCAGTGTAAGACTAGAGGGAAGGTAGCTAGTCAACACCACCCATTGCCAACTCTTGGGCTACTCTTTTACCAACGAATAGTGGGATTCCCGTTAACATTATAACGCCCCCACTGCTGAAAGGGGCGAGCATGTTTGGCGAGACGGGGTTTCAAACCCGCGACCCCAGATTACGAGTCGAGTGCCTTAACCACATGGCCATGCCGGGCCCACAAATATGAGTCTGTACTTCCAACTGTAATTTGGACTTTCTTAATAAAATATGTTTTAAAGTTGTTCGTTTAGAAATGAATATCGAAAAACTTGGTTTACCAAATAAACGAACAGAATTGTCGAAAAGATATAAAGTTTAGTTTTAAAGATATAAAGCATTACAAGCTGAACTTTTATTTATTATGTTTTTTGTAATATTTTGCGATTTGCTTTGTAGTTCGAATTACAGCAGTTAAATTTTAATTTAATTGAGAATATATATATATGTTTTTTGCAAAGAAAGAAACAGAGAAGCGCGTTTAGAAACGTGCTTAGCCGCTCTAGATAAATTCAGCAAAACTTATCTTGTCGAGCTGGCAAAGTTCCTGGTGCTCCAAGTCTTCGTTTAGTGAGCTTGTGTTTAAAAAAATAAAAACAACAAAAACGTTTAATTCTCATATATTTACAATTGGTAGTTAAGTACTTTGTAAGGCCTTCTGCTTACATTTTTAGAATGTAGTTTATAAGTGTGTAGAACTAAGTATACCGTATACATACATATATAAGGTAGTTTTATGTTACAAAAAACTGTGAACTTGGAAGTATGGTTTTCAATGAGGAAGGTCCTCGTAAGTACTGGTGAGAAATCACTTTCGTTTTTTATTTAATTTTTTTCCATCTCAGCACTTTGTTGATTAATTCATCTAATTAACGACTAGTTTGTTTTGAGTTTCGCGCAAAGCTACACGATGGCTATCTGCGCTAGCCGTCCATAATTTAGCAGTGTAAGAGTAGAGGGAAGGCAGCTAGTCATCGCCACTCACCGCCAACTCTTGGGCTACTCTTTTATCAACAAATAGTAGAATTAACCGTAACATTATAACGCCCACACGGCTGAATGGGAGAGCATATCTGGTGTTTCGGGGATTCGAACCCTCAACCCTCAGATTACGAACCGAGTATCTTAACCACCTGGCCATGCAGGGCCCCCAAATAACGACCTTTGGAATTTGGCAAACAATAAACAAGAAGCAAACAGAGTTGTGTTTTTGCCGTTTTTACATTTCAGAATGATACGAACGCGAATAACATAAAAACTGACAATTTATCATCACGTGTCTATACAGAACAAAATAGTCAGAACTATCTTTCAGTACTGCGGACGTGTAGTTTGTTTTTAATTTTTAATACAAAAATACGTAGAACCTGCAATGTTCATAAATCTTTCTCGCGAACCAATTGATGATGCTTGTACAACAAAAAAACAACATTTTTTAGTCTCGTACAGAGCTCAGATCAGTTCTTATATGCGAAAAGGTGGTGCTCTTTAAGGAGAGTTGCTCATTGCTTTTGTGGCCTCTTTTATTGTGGACGTTACTGCTTACGAAAACTCTTTTATTCTTAACACTAAATCTTGTTTTAACTATCTCAATTAATGGTCCCTTAGTGAGACCTGTGTAAAACATTTATGTTAAGGTTCTTATTTGTGAGGCCTAGATAATTATTATATCTTTCTTCCTAGGAGGAACTAGGATTACAAATAAATCATATTTCTGTTTTCTCTGTTTTTAATGTTTTTGTTTCTAAATTGGAGATTGTATATGAACATACTATCTTTATATTTTTGTCTCTTGCTATTATACGACGTTAAAACCTGTGGTCGTTAAGGTTACAATTACCTTTGGGTACGGAAGGAAGAGAAAGAATAATTTTTTTTTTTTTTTTTGGGAATATTACGATAATCTGTATAACTCTGTTCTACATGGAATAAAAGTGGCCAGGTGGTTAAGGTACTGGACTCGTAATCCGAGGGTCGTGGGTTCGAATATCTGTCACATCAAACATGCTCGCCCTTTCAGCAGTGGGGGCGTTATAATGTGGTGGTCAATCCAAGTTTTCATTGGCAAACGAGTAGCTCAAGAGTTGACGGTTTGTGGTGATGACTAGTTGCCTTCCCTTTAGTCTTACACTGCCAAATTAGGGACAGCTAGCCCAGATATCCCTCGTGAAGTTTTGCGTGATATTCAAAACAAATCAAACCAATAAACGTTTTTCAAATCCTCGTGACGTCAGGCTGACTAAGGGACATTTTTAATTCGTATTTTTACAGGAAGAAACTTCACGAACTTTATAGGAGACAAGTTTTTAGTCGAATCGAATTATTGTTGTGGAAGAAGCTACCCTTTCTCCAGTAGATAAAATTCAGGTTGTTACTACGTCATAAGGAGTTTAAACTTTTTTCATCCAGTACGCATTATGTCAAAAGAAACTACTAATACGATAAGGCCCGGCATGGCCAGGTAGTTAGGGCGCTCGTCTCGCAATGTGAAGGGCACGGAATCGAATCCTTATCACATTAAACATGCTCGCGTTTTCAGCCGTGAAAGCTTTATAAAGTTACGGTTAATCTTACTATTCGTTGGTAAAAGAGAAGCCCAAGAGTTGGCGGTTGGTGGTGATGACTACTTGCCTTCCCTCTTGTCTTACATTGCTTAATTAAAGATGGCTGACGCAGACAGAGTCTTCATGTAGCTATGCGCGAAATTAAAAAAACAAACAAATAGCCTTATCGTAATTGCAAGTATATTGAGGTATATTTTTCCTCATGTTAGGCTTACACTTACAGTGTGATGGATAAATTTTAGAATTATTTAAGTGTGGTGCGCATTTAATTTTCAACTCCGTTCTAATTTATTTAGTTATTATTTTTTCATGCAATTTTCTTTTGCTTTAAAAACTTTAGTTTGTTTTGGAATTTCGCAAAAGCTACTCGAGGGCTATCTGTGCTAGACGTCCCTAATTTAGCAGTGTAAGACTAGAGAGAAGGCAGCTAGTCATCACCCCACCGCCAACTCTTGGGCTACCAACGAATAGTGGGATTGATCGTCACATTATAACGCCCCCACGGCTGGGAGGGCGAGCATGTTTAGCGCGAACCCGCGACCTTCGGATTACGAGTCGCACGCCTTACGCGCTCGACCATGCCAGGCCTAAAACTACACAATGGGCTATCTGTTCTCTGCTCACCACGGGCATCGAAATCCGGGTTTTAGCGTTAAAAGTCTGTAGACGTACCGCTGTACCACTAGGATAGCTAAAAACTTTAGTCACAATTAAGAGTTTTCATTCATAGTTATGAAAGATGATTAGGACAAGATATGAAAATCGATATAAATCCCGATTTGGGTGTGTTTGTGTGTGTGTTTTTCTTATAGCAAAGCCACATCGGGCTATCTGCTCAGCCCATCGATGGGAATCGAATCCCTGATCTTAGCGTTGTAAATCCGGAGACATACCGCTGTACTAGCGGGGGCTTCTTTTACAGCTCACCGAGGGGAATCGAACCCCTGATTTTAGCGTTGTAAATCCGGAGACATACCGTTGTACTAGCGGAGGCTATTTTTACAGTTCACCGAGGGGAATCGAATCCCTGATTTTAGCGTTGTAAATCCGGAGACATACCGTTGTACTAGCGGAGTCTTTTTTTACAGCCTACCGAGGGGAATCGAACCCCTGATTTTAGCGTTGTAAATCCGGAGACATACCGCTGTACTAGCGGGGCTTTTACAGCCCACCGAGGGAATCGAACCCCTGATTTTAGCATTGTAAATCCGGAGTCATACCGTTGTACTAGCGGGGGCTTTTTTTACAGCCCACCGAGGGGAATCGAACCCCTGATTTTAGCGTTGTAAACCCGATTTGGGATTGAAAAGATTTGTTACGTGTGTAAAAAAAAGTTTTATTCTGAAATGGCTTCAAAAGGCGTTTCAAGAAAAACCATGTCCCTGCGAAATACATAGAGACACTTTTTTCTTTATTTATTTTATTTTGGATAAAGAGAAAAAAAAAACGATTATTTCCTCTGAGTCGTTCTACTCATGAGCAAGAATCGGACTGATCTTGGATGATTTCTCTTCCTTTATTCGCAGTGTCTCCAATACTTTAAACTGCTCTCGATGGCGTATTATTTGTTTAACCTGTTGACTGCCAAGTATTTCAGCTGCTACAATACAATTCTAATGATTCTTCATTTTGTAACTTTGGCCCAACAAATTAACTCATCCGTGGTACTGTGTTACCGATCGGCTTGGACGAGTTATCTCGTCTACGACACTGAACAGGTTAATTATAATTGGTCGAATCTAATCTAGATTCATAAAGTATTTGGTTCTCACATTTTAGATCTTGTACCATCATCTCGTCCAGAAAGGAGTTTTGGTAACGACAAAGAGGAGCCTCCGTCTCGTCCAAACAGTCACTTGACGAGTGGGGACGGCTACAACCAGCCTTACTTTGGAAACAACACCGATAGGAACGTGACTGTACAGTTGGGAAAAACAGCTTATTTGAACTGCAAAATAAATCAGTTGGGAGACAGAACGGTAAGTTTACAACTCCATTCATTCTCGTAACTTTTTAATAAACCATTTCGCTACGGTCGGTTTTTAATTTTACAATAGAAGGCTCATTCGACGAATAACAAAGGTAAATTTTCTTTCTTAGGTTCTCACCAAATACTGAAATCAACTTAATTTTTAACGTTATCAGAATTATGTGACGTTTCTGATTTGAAAACTTAAGGTATTCCTCACTCTATGAGTTTGATAGTAAATATATCTTTGTAAAACACTTCGTCTAAATGTGTACTTTAACTCATAAATAGTTATTCAGATTAAGTACAGGTTAACCAAATCTTAGGGATATCTATCCTGGATATTCATACCACTTATATAAGGTGCCTTACAAAGTTAAAAATTGTAAATAATTTCCGTTCATAACCCGTGAAGGGCCGGCATGGCCAAGCGTGTTAAGGCGTGCGATTCGTAATCTGAAGGACGGGGTTCGCATCCCCGTCGCACCAAACATGCTCGCCCTTTTAGCCTTGGGGGCGTTATAATGTGACGGTCAATCCCACTTTTCTTTGGTAAAAAAGTAGCCCAAGAGTTAGCGGTGGGTGGTGATGACTAGTTGCCTTCCCTAAAGTGTCTTGCACTGCTAAATTAGGGACGGCTGGCACAGATAGCTTTCGAGTAGCTTTGTGCGAAATTCAAAAACAAAATCATAACCCGTGAACTCAGAATAACACAATGTTATGCTCTGCAGTACTAGATTTTCGGGGATTGGTAAAAAAATATAAATGCTAATGAAAACCTGATTACTTTGGTTTCAGGATCTATTTAACCTTTCTTTTTTAATATTAACTTGTCACTGGTATTATAGACTAGAGCTTTATTTCACACCGTTTGATTGATTTGTGGGTTAAACGTAACATCTTTAATTTTACACAGTTACTGATTATGAAGATGGCACTGTAGTTATTTCTTTTTCGCGCGTGCGTTTTTTTTATTATTATTGCAAAGCCACAGCAGGCTATCTGCTGAGTCCATCGAGGGGTATCGAACCGTTGATTTTAGTGTTGTAAGTCTGCAGACTTACCGCTGTACTAGCGAAGTACATTTCTTTTCGCTTTACAACTGCAGAAAATGTTCTCACAGAAAACGATCACATATTTTGAACTTGCATTCCTTCTATAAAAATAAAAGTACCAGACTTCGTAAACTCCAAGTGTCACAGAACTTCACTGTTATACATTATTCATAAGGAATAATTTTTTTTACGATCGTCACAAAACGATCCAGGGAATGAAGTTAAAGTTCACGGACTTTAACCCCCACGTCTTACAACAGAAAAAAACGTTATGCGTGAAATATATCAGTTGTCCTAATCATTTAAGATAAACAATGCTAATTATCCTCAAGCTTGGATGCTCCTGTGTTAGTTAAGGCGTTTTATAAACAAACATATTTCTGGTGGACCTTTCTTTGGAGATGGTCTACAGTGGAGATGTTTGTCTTTAAGTTGGAGCGTTAATTAAGTTAAAGAACTGAGTCATGCTTGACATTTAAAACGCCCCTTCGAGAGAAAACCGAAAGGAAGAAGTAGTTTGTTATTTAGATTTAAAAATGGAACATTGAGCTAATCTTCTAGAAACTTCCCTTACAACATGTAAAAACTCAATAAAGGAAAATTTGAAGTTACTTCAGAATAGAAGAAAAACAACGTTTCTTTAAGTAAAAAGACCGGCAAGCTGACAATCAAACTTTCGTTTCTTCTTTTTTAAAAAAAATTCTTAACTACATGAGGTTCTAGTGAAATTGGCTAAATATTAAAACCCACAAGTTTTCTCCCACTGTCTGGTCAGTCTAACCTTATTTATAAAGTCATGGTTGCAAATAGAGCTATTTGCTCTAATAAAACTCAATTTATGTAATTTACTACGATGCAAACTTTGATGTCTCAGTTGACAAGTTTTAAAACTTGTATGTACATCTGATTCAAGGAGAATAATCGAGCATTCGATAATATAATTCCGAATATAAGATTGAATTGTGTATTATAGCCCATGAAAGGAAAGAGATTTTGGTATATCTAGATTGTTCGATTATGTAGAGACGACGAACCCAGCTTTTCTTGGAGGAGGAACCTTCAGCATTTTCCTTGTAAAAAAAACAACTCTCAGACTGCAAAGTGTTTAGTTCTGGAACAGATTTCAAAGAACATCAATCCAATATGAATTGCAAAGTGAAAGTTGAAACTGACGAAGGCCCACAAGCCAAGAGTTTTTGAGCTTTCGCTCAAAACTCAGAATCAAAAATTGTTTTATAATAAAGACGGCTGAGAAACCAGGACTTATTCAACCACAAACCTGCCACGCCTCCAAGTGAAGCTTTATTTGAGCTTTACATATTTGATAAAAGGTCTGTGGAAAATTTGCCAAGATGTGTAGTCTAGGATAGAGTTCAGAAGCCTTTAAAAATTTATTACAGTGAAAATTGCGTTATTTAATTATGGACACGGGAATCGGGTAGTCTTGAAATATTATAACATACTGTTAACTTCAGTATATATCTGTTGCTATTTTATTGAGTTTTTTAAGATGTAAATAACAATGCAAGGCTTTAAACACTAATATTTTCTTATTAATAGCAGTTAATTTAAAAACTAGGACTGTCTAAACAATTTTGCTTTATTAAGAGATAATTAGTGATATAAAAAATAAACAACGTATCTACCGTTTGTTTCTTTGAATTTCGGGCAAAGCTACTCGAGGGCTATCTGCGCTAGCCGTCCCTAATTTAGCAGTGTAAGACTAGAGGGAAGGCGGCTAGTCATCATCACCCACCGCCAACTCATGGGCTACTCTTTTACCAACGAATAGTGGGATTGACCGTTAACATTATAACACCCTCACTGCTGAAAGGGGCGAGCATGTTTGGCGCGACGGGGTTTCAAACCCGCGACCCCAGATTACGAGTCGAACGCCTGAACACGCTTGGCCATGCCAGGCCCATAAAGTTCGACGTGTCACTGCTATATATTTTTGACAATTCGTAGAAATTTAGGGTTACTGTGAAAAGTAAAATACATATCAGAACACCATACATATAATAAATAGATATTTTCGTTTCAAACAATTAATTATTTACATTAAAAACTAAAACACCAAGTGTGCTTCTTAATGTGACCCACAAGTACAGCGGTAAGTCTACTAGTTTACGGATTTACAACGCTAAAATCACGGGTTTCATTTCCCTCGGTGGACTCAGCAAATAGCTCGATGTGGCTTTGCTATAAGGAAAACACAAACATACATGTTTCTTAATACGACATAGTGTCTGGTAATAAACACGAAAGTTAGAACAAAAGTTTCATAATCTGTTTAAAGTAAGTTTCATCACCAAATGAACGTGCAATGACACGTGGGGGTTTTGCAGCATACGGTTACCAAATAGCGACAAAAATCAAATTATTTTGAAACTTTTATTCTTCCAAAATCACGTCATCACACTCTGCTATCGAGAAAATAGATAATAGAAAATTTGTTTTGATAATGAAAGATAGATTTTAATATCGCGAAGAGAAAACAGAAATAGAATTGTTTTTAAATGCTTCCTGCTACACGCTCATAAATCAGCAAAGAAAAGGAAGAAACAACTGGTAACATAACATTTGCAAAACGTGGAGTACTTTTTAATATACGATTATTTTGCTCTTATCAAAAGACACCGAGAATCTAAATGGTTGTTTCTTTAAAAGGTTTTTTTTAATACATTTTTCCAAGATCTTTGAAGAGACTTATCAGAGAAGTCACGTGATTTTTCACGTGATTGCAAGCAGTCAAGTATTAATAATTACCCATGCACAGCAACTGTGATGCATACTTCTAAAGGGTTTACTTTCGCAACCCGTGTATTAGTCAGTGGAAAGTATTCCTTGAATATTTTTCTCATTAACGCTGTCATTTGTGTTCTGTAATTAAATACGTTAACACTTTATTTTTAATGAATAAATAAAATAAATCATCGGCATCTACTTGTAGATATATACAATTTTTTTTTCAGATAACCAGACTAAAACCCAAGACTATCGCATATTTTAGGCATGGCCTAATGGTTAGAGTTTTTGACTCGTAATCTGCAGGGCGGGGGTTCGAATTCCTGTCATACAAAACATGCACGGCCTTCCAGCCGTGGGAGTACTAGTACGTGAGGGCTAATCTCACCAATCTATGGTAAAAGAGTAAGCCAAGAGTTGGTGTTAACTGCCTTAGGGACGGCTAGCGCAGATAGCCCTCGAGTAGCTTTGCGCGAAATTCAAAACAAACAAATAAACGTATATATGACGCAGTTATTAAACTGCGAAGTAGTTTAATAAATTCAAACCAAACCATAAAAGGCAGACCAATAAAGCAAGGTTACAGACATCATTTTAGGGAAGGTAGCCACAGAAGTAGGATGAACACACTGGTGGGGATACAGTATCGTTCAGATTTAACTAGTTTTAGCGAATAAGATGTAAAATGATATTCAATCCACAAATGAAACTTTAAAATATTCAAAAGCAGTTACAGGTGCTGTTCATTGTGAGCACGTGAGGTGGAAATGAAAAAAATAAGCTTTATTCTTAACCCTACAGGCCCGGCAAGGCTAAGTAGTTAGGGATTTTGACAAGTGATTTGAGGGTCGCGGGCTCGAATCCCCGTCGCACAAAACATACTCTCCCTTTCAGCCATGGAGGCATAATGAAGTTACAGTCAATCCCAATATTCTTTGGTGAAAGAGCAGCCCAAAAGTTGGTGATAAGTTGGTGATAACTAGTTGCCTTACTACAAGTCTTACACTGCTAAATTAGGGACGGCTAGCGTAGATAGCCCTCGTGTAGCTTTGTGAGAAATTCAAAAGGAAACTTAGCTAAACGAAAAATAACATCAACTTGCGACAATGAATAAACAAATCAAGCGAAACATTGGGGTTTAATAACTGCGTCACATATACGTTTATTTGTTTGTTTTGAATTTCGCGCAAAGCTACTCGAGGGCTATCTGCGCTAGCCGTCCCTAATTTAGCAGTGTAAGACTAGAGGGAAGATTGCTAGTATCAGCACCCACCGCCAACTCTTGGGCTACTCCTTTACCAACGAATAGTGGGATTGACCGTCACATTATAACGCCCTCACGATACATGTTTGGTGCAACCGGGATTCGACCCCGCGATTCTCAGATTTCGAGTCGAACGCCTTAACCATCTTGGCCATCCCGGGCCATGTATGTTTATATAAATATACATTTACTTACATTCAAATTTAAGTTTTCTTTGAAATGGTCTGAACGCGACCCATTTGTTTACACATCGGTCTGTGGATACGAGGTTAAATGGTAGTGTCTTCTCAGTCCAATAAAATCTCGTAAAATGTCGTTTTGTACTGCGAAATAAGAGTAACGTCAAAATCTAGTTTGTTTGTTTGTTTATGAATTTCGCACAAAGCTACTCGAGAGCTATCTGTGCTAGCCGTTCCTAATTTAGCAGTGTAAGACTAGAGGGAAGGCAGCTAGTCATCACCACCCACCGCCAACTCTTCGGCTACTATTTTATCAACGAATAGTGGGATTTGATGTTACATTATAACGCCCTCACGGGGAAAAAGCGAGCATGTTTGGTGTGATATGGATTCGAACCCGCGACCCTCAGATTATGAGTGCCTTAAAGACCTGTCTATGCCGGGCTCCCGTGTAACTTTTTGTGCTTAACTTCAAACAAAACAAACAAACAGGTTGTATAAATTTACAAACAAAAATCTGAATTGCCAATATTGTAAACAAACAAACAAGATAATAAAGAAATGTGCAAAGATAAGAAAAATAAACAAACAATTTATTATAAAAATAAGTTCACCTCGCACTGAAAACGTTATCAAAATCAAACATGAACTGTTCTCATGGAAAACATCGGAATCGGTCTAACCCTTGGTAAAATGGTCTAATGAAACATTATTTGTTTTCACTTGCATACTCTCTTCCAGTTGCTCAGCGATAAATCTGAAGGCTTCTAGCTTTAAAACCGGGTTTTGATACCCGTGTAACTTTATGCCTAACTGCTAACAACCAATTAATGAAATCAAATTCTGGTTGTTTTAAAGTCTCAGACTTGTCGCTGAGCCATCTGGAAACTACTTAGTATGAAAGATGAAAAAAAAAAACAACCCGAGAAATCAGGTTGTTTGTAAAGTTATGTAAACTGAAAAGAAAAAGAGATTATCTTATACGTTTAGGGGATCGTCTATAACCTAGAATATGCATGAATGAATTATTAACCTGTTGAGTTTTTTATAAGATGAACAAGTTCTTATTGGTAGTTTTGTGATATTACATCACAAAAAGAATAACTTTGAACAATTTCTTTTTTACTGGGGCCCGACATGGCCAATCGTGTTAAGGCGTGCGACACGTAATCTGAGGGTCGCGGGTTCGCATCCCCGTCGCGCCAAACATGCTTGCCCTCCCAGCCGTGGGGGCGTTATAATGTGCGGCCAATCCCACTATTCGTTGGTAAAAGAGTAGCCCAAGAGTTGGCGATGACTAGCTGTCTTCCCTCTAATCTTACACTGCTAAATTAGGGACGGCTAGTACGGATAGCCCTCGAGTAGCTTTGTGTGAAATTCCAAAACAAACAAATTCTTTTTTACTGATCTATAAGAACCTTGACTGCTCACGTGCGCTACGCATGGCTGCCATCGAGGTCTTTCGCACAATACCTGAACTTATCAGGTCAGCTGGGCATACAACAAATTATGTTGTTGTTTTTTTGTTGTTGTTAATATGCTTCAGTGGGGAAAGTGAAGTGATATGAATTATGATTTTTTGTGGTTTGATGTTAGGGTAACTGATTAGGCTTGGCTGGAATAAGGCATTATAAATATCGTAACAAGTATCGTTAAGGCTAATTAACAATATCTTCTTATTTGATCAGCTAAAGTATTCAGTCAATGGTGTACGTGTGTCAGCAACTCTAAATCAGCTAACTTACATTTTGGTTGTCCCTCGTACTGTGTTAAAATTAGTGATTCGATTACACTATGTAATACAGTTTTTGTTCTTGGATAGTATGTGTTATTTCCTAATTGCTTATGTTGTAAAAGGACAGAAAATGGCCATTATTCCCTTCAAACTTTGGTTTTGTGACCTGAATAATGAAGTTTAAAAATTAACCTATTTTCTATGTAAAAGCGGGCAAACTTGAACACTTTTATTTACATAAGGTCTGAATAAAACAACATACGAATCAAGATTTACATGTATTTATACTAAAGTTATACAAAAATGTTTAGAAGTGAGTAGTTTTTCGAGATTTGTGACTGTAATGTAAATCACTTTCACGTATCAGTCCTCAAATATAGTCTCCCATCATGTTTTCGTTATACGTTCCCGGGTGTCCCCCGCTAGTACAGCGGTATGTCTACGTATTTACGACGCTAAAATCAGGAGTTCAATTCCTCTCGGTAAACTCAGCAGATTGCTCGACGTGGCTTTGCTATAAGAAAACACACACTGATGTTCACAAGTCAAGAAAATCAAAGTTTGAAAAAAATAGGTCTTTTCCATTTACTTTAGGCCTAAGTAATTGGGAAATAACACTTTTTAACAGATAAAAATTTTGTAACATAATGTTACTCGTAGCAAACACAGCGTGGATAGCATTGTCGAGTTTTGTGCTGAAACAGCACAAAATATCAACGTCCTATTAACATCTGTATGTAATTATACAACATTTTGACATAAAGACTTCCCATGTTTGGAAAAAACGAAGTTATTCAGTAGTTCAAAATTAACGTATTTCCAAACGCATACACTTTAGAGAAATATATATATATATATATATATCCACACATACAAAAGGTTTGGTTTGATTTACTATATTATTCGAATTACATTATAAAGAAACACAATAAGTTTATCGTTTGTTCAAATTTATAGAAATGATTTGCAAAAACGTTTAGTTTATCATTTCACTGGATTACACTAGTCGAGGCCCGGTATGGCCAGGTGGTTAAGGCATTCGACTCGTAATCTGAGGATCACAGGTTCGAACCTCCGTAACATCAAACATGCTTGCCCTTACAGCTGTGGAATCGTTATAATGTGACAGTCAATGTGACTATTCGTTTGTAAAAGAGTAGCCCAAGAGTTGGCGGTGGGTGGTGATGACGAGCTGCCTTCCCTCTAGTCTTACACTGCTAAATTGGGGACGGCTAGCGCAGATAGCCCTCGAGTAGGTTTGCTTGAATTCAAAAACCGTAATTTTGAAATAAGTGGTAACATAGTGTAAAGTTAACCCTAATATTACCAACTTATTTCCATTGATGACGAGGGTCACGTGTATTGGATCACATTGAGCATGTGCTTGTGTTTTCTTATAGCAAAGCCACGTCGAGCAATCTGCTGAGTCTACCGAGAGGAATTGAACCCTGATTTTAGCGTTGTATGCATCACACTGAATGCAAAGAAGTAAACCTGGACACACGAGTTGATTGTGTTGTGAATCCTTCGATAATTCTAGGACTAAATTAAGTATAGAAGAAAGAACGATGCTGTGTGTAACTTTCAAAATAACAAGTTTTATTCAACGAAATAAGAATTTTTTTTTGTAAAAAAAATTGGTTCTAAACCATTGTCAAATTCCTCAGGGGCAGTTGGCTTTGGTAACTACAAAATTCTAATAAAATATTCAAAGTAAGTTACGTTTCTGTCCGATGTTACTATGCGCAACGACTTTATTTTCTTTTTTTTGTTATAAGAAGTTACAAATGGGAGGCAGGAAATAAGTAATTGCCTACACACGCGCGCGCGTGCGTACACATACACACGTATTTCAAAATATTTGCCATTCTCTTGAATATTTCGTGGTAAATCACACCCATTTGTATTTTTTACACAATCGTAAATTTTTTTTTGGCCAGGCAAGTTGCATGGTGTAAAACTGTACTGGACTTGTTACCAGAAAGGCTGTGTGTGACCGATCTAAATGGTACCTTCCATTACATTTTCCGAAAAAAAGTAAAAGAGGTTTTACAGAGAAAAATACATCAAGTTTGTAGCCACAACCGCGTAAAATAGTTTCCCTGTTCCATTTAAAGATGACTTTCATCCATTCAGGTCCAGTTGAAAGTTCAAGATTGCAATCACCGAATCGAATACTAAGTAAGTTCAATGCGTTAGCTTTAGACTCAAGTGAACGTCACGCCATCTTAAATATTTTTTATTCATTTGTTTTTGTCGCACAGGGAAACGTGCGAATGACGTCAACAAGTATAAAAGATAATCGATTTGATCTCTAATCTTCTGTTTATCGTCGAGGGAAAATCAACTGAATAAAAAAAAAACTGGAGTCTTTTCTTTAAATGATAGGATAATTGAGGAGAAATAACGGTCTCAGAGCACTTAGCCCTTACTTATATTGATAATCGCATATTTCATTAATTCTCACAATATTGTCTTACTGGCCCGGCATGGCCAGGTGGGTTAAGGCGTTCGACTCGTAATCCGAGGGTCGCGGGTTCGAATCCCGGTCGCACCAAACATGCTCGCCCTTTCAGCTGTGGGGGCGTTATAACGTGACCGTCAATCCCTCTATTCGTTGGTAAAAGAGTAGCCCAAGAGTTGGCGGTTGGTGGTGATGACTAACTGCCTTCCCTCTAGTCCAGGGGTTCCCAACCGGTGGGTCGCGAAGCCTTGGCAGGGGAGTCGCGTAGCCTTGTTAGAAGTAGCTTGGGATAACATTAATTTTATTTCATCAATTACATTTTCAAGTTGCGAGTGCCAAAAGGTTGGGGACCCCTGCTCTAGTCTTACTCTGCTGAATTAGGGACGGCTAGCGCAAATAGCCCTCGAGTAGCTTTGTGCGAAATTCGAAACAAACCATATATTTTCACTGCTATACTTATGTTTTGTACATATAGATTTTTCATGTAAATCGATTGGAAAAAAAAGTTATAAAAGGAAAGAAATTTAAACCATTGCGGTGGCCAAATTGGTTTGATTCAACCGTAAGATTGGTCTTAACGTTATGCTGAAATCTTATTAGAATAAGATAAGACAACTGAATTTTCGATTACTTTGCTTGCGAAAAGCAAAAAGTAAAACCTAGTTCTGACGAAGAATAACCGTTATTAGTTTACGTGTAAAATTTCAACTTAGATTTTTTTTTTCTTACTGGTTGTGGAACACGTACGTGGCTTAACATAAACGTATTAATAGAGGACCAGTGAGTAACTTGGTAATACGTGTGCGCTTTCCCAATGAACAGAGTGTGTTTCATGTTGATACTTTGTTTTTTTTTAATTTCGCGCAAAGCTACACGAGGACTATCTGCGTTAACCGTCTCTAATTTAGCAGTGTAAGACTAGTAGAAAGGCAGCTAGTCGTTACCACCCACCGCCAACTGTTGGGCTACTCTTTTACCAACGAATAGTGGGATTGACCGTCACATTATAACGCCCCCACGGCTGAAAGGGCAAGCATGTTTAGTTTGACAGGGATATTTATACATTAAGCAATGCTAAACCATAATATATATATAGATATGAGAACACAGCTGTCTAATATAACTCCATGAATGATTTCAGTCACTTAAAGTTGTGACTTAAACATAATGACAAATTGTAACATCAGGAGAAAGAGTTTTCTTTTATGTTTAACACGTTAACAACAGACATACCGCTGAGCTACTGGGGGTCTCTTGAAAAGTCACATAAATTTCAATCTATGAATTTTCGCATTATGAAACGAATTTTGCGCGAATTCATCCATCATAGAAAGTTTCTTGGATTATATAGCAAAATAAATCGTAAATAGGCCATAAGCATATAAAATCAATGTCTTAAAATTTGGTGTACAAGTCCGTAATACTTTAGTTCAAGTTCTATACTATTAGGATATGTTTTAACGCTACCACTTCTAGTTAGAATAGATTATCTTTGCTAGACTCACGTTGGTAGGATAGTTTTTAATTCATACTGAGGCGTGTTTATCAGTAATAATACACATGCTGCGTATGGCTGAGTAAAACACGTGCATATAAGTTTAATATTCAGATTCGGTCATATAAATAGCGTCGATTAAAGAAATGCACGACAATCACTGACAGTATACGTATTTGTATCATAGCATTACTGTTAAAACATGAATATTCAAGAAATTCAGTGCACGTGACATAGCTATATATTGAAATCCCTAAAGATGCTAGTTGAACTTCGAGATAAAAGACTTTTCTTACATTAAATAAAATCTGTGATGGTTTTAATTAAACGAATTGGATAACGTAATTTGACTAGATTGTAGTTTCTAAAAGTCAAAGAGTTGGAAAATTAATATATGAATATTTTATCAATGCTGTTTTTTTTACAACGGGTTTTCCAATAAAGAAGTTTCTACACACCAAAGGGGTTCTTATACTTCGGCATCAAAGAATATTAGAACCAAGATTCGTTATTAGAAAATTAATCAAACTTATCTTACGTTTAAGAGAAACCTTTTTTTCAACTGACTTCCCAAAACCGACTGAGTGGAACAAAACGAATATTTCAATTTACATATTACAATGGCCTTTTTTTTTCACCAGTGAAGTCTGATTTCATCTGTGATTGTGTTTCGGAGGTCTTCTTTAGAACCAGCCTTCTTCTAGTGAATGGTGAAGCAGGGATTATGTTGAAAAAATTCATGATCTCGACAGTTGGGCTAGCACATTTATCAGACCTCTGTCTTTTACGTAAGCTTGAACTATGGTCCATCTTGACAGCTCAAACCACGTGATATCACGTCATCCGAACGCCACGCCTTATTGGTTTTCCATTCTAAAATCTGATTTTCATTAAGTAAAAAAATAGATATATAATCGATAACAGAAGGCAGAAAACTATTGAGTGGACTTCAGGATAAAAATTATGTTTCATATTTAAGTCGATATATTTAAGTTATTTTAAACCTCGTTATAAAGAAAATAACTGTTTTCGTGTTATTACAAAAGTATATGATTTGTTTTTCTTGCTATGGTTATACAAAGAGGTTCAGTCTTTTTTTTCGGTTTATAAATATACTAGTTGCTTTATCACCTCAGTGTAATAATTTATTAACCATGTGGCGTAAAACGTCTTGGACTACTTGATTGCTACTTAGGCCTCTGATATATAGTTCGTCGTATAACGTCAAATAGTGTTAATCCTCGACAACCTTATTGTGTAATATCTTGGAGGTTTTATGATACAAAAGAATGTATAATTACATGTAGGCTTAGCACAAATAGAAGAAATTAATTGTATAATCCTCTAGAAGTTTCTTAATACCGAATATATTTGGCGTATGAAGATATTAACCAAAAGTGTAATAAAATATGCAGCTTTGTTTTCACTTTTTTTTAAAGTCCTTTAAAGTATAATGAAATCAGATGTCTGTATTCAAGATGGACGTTCTTAAGAAATCGGGTACTACTTTTTTTTAAGTTGGAGAAAGTCAGAGTTCTACTGGTTAATTTGGAATGATATAGAAGCAAAGCGTGAGCCAATTATGAAGGAGTAAACCTGTGTATCAGTTTTATCACATGAAACTAACTAATTTATTACCAAATTAAAGAGGGTAAACAGAGGAATTTTATGTAATGTTATTACTGCAGTTCGTGAGCTGTAACATTTTTACTCATTACATTTAAGGTGAGTGCTAAATAAACACAGTCTTTGGCTCCTTCAAATGCAAAGGACAATAACCTTACTAGCTGTTCTTTGCAGTGAAATAGGCCTAAAATAGGTAATATTAATCTGTATAAAATCAAGGTGCTATATGCGGTGTTTGACCAATTTCATTTAACGATTTATTCATGCGTAGTTTTTAGCTTCCTCTATGTTATCGACAGAGAAAATATACTCTCTATACAGTGACACACCTGTAAGTGGGTTTATCAAACTAAAGTTTGGGTTTCCATAACTGTGGTGGAAACATGAACTGTAAGTAAGTGGGTTTATCAAACTAAAGTTTGGGTTTCCATAACTGTGGTGGAAACATGAACTGTAAGTAAGTGGGTTTATCAAACTAAAGTTTGGGTTTCCATAACTGTGGTGGAAACATGAACTGTAAGTAAGTGGGTTTATCAAACTAAAGTTTGGGTTTCCATAACTGTGGTGGAAACATGAACTGTAAGTAAGTGGGTTTATCAAACTAAAGTTTGGGTTTCCATAACTGTGGTGGAAACATGAACTGTAAGTAAGTGGGTTTATCAAACTAAAGTTTGGGTTTCCATAACTGTGGTGGAAACATGAACTGTAAGTAAGTGGGTTTATCAAACTAAAGTTTGGGTTTCCATAACTGTGGTGGAAACATGAACTGTAAGTAAGTGGGTTTATCAAACTAAAGTTTGGGTTTCCATAACTGTGGTGGAAACATGAACTGTAAGTAAGTGGGTTTATCAAACTAAAGTTTGGGTTTCCATAACTGTGGTGGAAACATAAAGATAACAACATAAAAAATGTAAAGTGTGTTTGTTCTGATCTAAACGTTATGAATAATTAATTGTACTGCACAATCAATATTCACGAAAACCACCTGATCCGAAAATAGGCATTCACGTTTCTGTTTTGTTTTTGTTTTTTTACTGCTTTTGGTGCCCCCTGGCGAGAGAGAAAAAGTTTTTACGTAATTACAACGTTACAATCTGGGGTTCTGTTCCCCGCGATGATCACAACGTAATCTGTCTAAAAATACAAATTTACTGCCAATATAAAGGCTAGAAGAAATAACCTCTATACGCTAGGTAATTTATAAAAAAACATTTTATTTTAATCAACGTTTCGCTTTTTACCAGGGTTAGAACATACAAACGTTTGATATAATATGAAGCCTCAAAGTTGAAACATTGGTTCAAAAAAAATTCTTTAATAATTATGAGGAAATTGTTTTTTCTAACCTTTTTATTAAAATGTGGAAAGCTTACCGATGGTCGCGGGTTCGAATCCCCGTCACACCAGTCGTTGATATTAAGTGCACTTCACTTAATTAACAGTTGGTTTTGGTATAATTGATTATGTAAATAACACCTACACCACTACTATATCTGTCGTATCCCAAACTAGACGAGAGGCCGAGTCAACACTGGATATACCACATATAGTGTTGTTAACATATTATAGTTTACTTTCTCTCATAAATACTTATAACTGTAGTCAGTGATGAAAAATATAGAATATTTTAAATTGTACACACTAACTTATTATTTTTATCACGGAGCGTACTTAGCATATTCTTATATTTTCTAATTTAATAAAAATGATGGCCCGGCATGGCCAGGTGGTTTAAGTGCTCGGCTCGTAATCCGAGAGTCGCAGGCTCGAATCCCCGTCACACCAAACGAGCTCGCCCTTTCAGCCGAGGGGGCGTTATAATGTGACGGTCAATCTCTCTATTAGTTGGTAAAAGAGTAGCCCAAGAGTTGGTGGTGGGTGGTGATGACTAGCTGCCTTCCCTCTAGTCTTACACTGCTAAATTAGGGACGGCTAGCACAGATAGCCCTCATGTTGTTTTAAGCGAAATTCAAAACAAACCAAACAGAGTTGGTACACTGAAATTTCGAGATCGTTTTCCAGAACTGGCAGCTAATTGTAAACGAAATTAAAAAGAGGGTTGAAATGGATGGTTTTCCACATATTTTAACACATTATGACACATAATTAGAATATGCGTAAAAAACTCTCGAATTTCTCACGTTTCGACCATAGCTCAGCTATTCTTAAGCACGTGTTCTCATTTTGATATCAAAGCTTAGTATCAGTTACCTAGATTACTTCGTACATATTTATAGACCTAATCAGGTATTTTCAAGCCTTCCGAATTGCACCTTATCATTATCTATACTCATAAAATTATTTAGCCTAATTAGGCTTAGCTCAGGTACGTAGAAGTGCTTCCTGTTTAAAACTTATAACAAAAACAGAACCAGCAACAATGTGACATCGAATTTAACAATTATTCTTTTTTTATATGCACATTTGTATTCGCTGAATAAACGTCGCAGAAGTAGGTTTGGATTTTATTTAAAAAAATCATAAAAAACAAATTCATTTCGTTGATCAGGAAAAAACAATACGCCTATTTCTAAATTAACATGCAAAGCTAAAAAAAAATTACTGAAAGCATAATCAAAATGGCGTTTATTGTTCGTTACTGACAATGCACAGTGTGTGAAAGTGTTTTGGAAGGGATATAAGCAATGATATTACGCCTGATTCTTTGTTTTTATTTAGGTGTCCTGGGTTCGACAACATGATCTCCACATATTGACTGTTGGTAGCTACACCTATACCAGTGACCAGAGATTCAAATCCCTTCATCTGGAAGGCACAACGGATTGGACGTTGAAAATACAGTACACCAAAAAGCACGACAGTGGAATTTACGAGTGCCAGATCAGTACAGAGCCAAAACTTAGTCTGAATTACACTTTGAACGTTGTCGGTAAGAATTTTGTACTACGTTAATTGAACGTAGGTGTTGCTCTTAAACGTGACATGGATCTTAACACACAACTTTAATTAGGAGGTGTTGGTTAGGATTATTTTCAATGTCTTCAAGTCATTCTCTATTTAAGCTTGTATTACTGTGTGTGTGAGAGATTTTCGTATATCAAAACCACATCGGGCTATCTGCTGAGTCCACCGAGGGGAATCGAACCACTGATTTTAGCGTTGTAAGTCCGTGTAGACTTACCGCTGTTCCAGCTTTTATCTTCTTCTAGACATATAAAAAAAAAGACCTTAAATAAGCTTTTTAGGTATCGATTATCCGGGTTGCATTTTTCTAATTTAAGTTCAATATGAGTTTTCAAAAAAAAACAACAAAATTTTCGGCGCATTTTTCTAATTTAATAATTCTATACCTAATAATAAATACAAAATAAATTTATGAAATTATTTTAATTTGTGTAATTTTAGTTCGGAGTTGTCTATGTGAAGTGAATAATTTTACCATCGAATAAGCTGCGGAGAACAAGATGAAAAGGGATCGCATTTTCATATAATAAAAGTAAAAATAAGACTATATTAGGAAAGTTCGAACTGAACCTAATACGTCTTCATAGCAAAATAAAAAAATTGCTTTTTAATGAAATAGATATAAGTACCCTGCATGCTAAAATTAAACAAAATCAAAATTCAGAATTCATTATAAAATAATGGTTGAAATATAAATGTTTCTTAATTTCCCTAGTGGCTAAAGCAGTAATTATAGAAGGAGAAAAACTCTACATCCAAAGTGGAAGCATCATTAACCTGACGTGCGTCATCACGGACAACAAGGACCCTCCTATATACGTTTTCTGGTACCACAATGGGAAAATGATAAATTATGAAACCGACAAAGGAATTGAGGTGGTAACAGACAAAGGTCCTACAACGGTTAGCAAGCTTCGGATCGAAAACGCTAAGTCGAGTAATTCCGGAAATTATTCATGTTCACCATCGTATTCAGAACCTGCAAATATTACCGTGCACGTTCTCGATGGTGAGTAGAGCTATAGCCCAAAGAATAGTCTCAAATATAACGTAAACCCTTCTGACGTTTCAATGTTCGAACACATTACAATTACGTATATATTGTCATAATGACACATAGCACTGACAGTAGTGGATATACAGAATACACTCTGTAACAATGCTATATTTTTAAGATGGCTGTTATTGATATTATGACTTTAATTAAAATAAAGTACAGAACAACGTGTCAACTTTCTTAGGTCATTTTCAGGTTAACAAAGGGAGAGTTTACTGCTGACCATTACCGGGAACATATCTTAGGGACGAGAGTATAAAAGGGCATGGGATTGTAGGGGGCGTTGCAGTTAAATATTAGGTTATTAATTAGTATAGGTATAAAGATATTCTTTTATATTGGCTTAATTTTGGTTTTAGTTGTTGTATAAATAGGGCTACTTTGATTTTGCGTTTCTTTATATTTGTTTCTCTACTTAGTATCTGGGTGTTCTCTTTGGTTATGTTGTGCTTATTTTATTTGCAGTGTTCAAAAACGTGTGAAGGTGTTTTTTTGTGTTCTTTGAAACTGGTTTCCATTTTTCTGCTTGTTTCTCCAATATAGAAGTCGTGGCATTTGTATTTTATAAATTATATTGGTGTTGTGTTTGTCAATGTAGTTTTTACGTACTTTTGACTTTAGTTTTGTACCTGGTTATTGAATAAATTTGGTGTTTACTGGAATTTTGTGTTTTATTATAAGTTTTTTTTTTCCAAATGTTGGTTATTTTTCTGTTGATGTCGGGAATATATGGTATGCAGCAGTATAAGGTTTTGTAGTTTGTTGTATCTTGGTATTTATTATTGTTTGTTTGTTGTTGGTTTAGATGTGTGCATATAATTTTTTTCAACGGTTTTTCGAAGAAATCTGTTGATGTTGGTGAAGTGTTGTTTTATTTTGTTCATTTTATCAGGTGAACATAGTTTTGTGGCTGTGTTTATTTGGTTTCTTAATATGCTGAGTTTTTGTTTTGTTTCATGTGCTGGGAATGTATAATCCAGTATGGGTGATTTTTCTGTGAATTTCTGTTTTGAATTGTGTATCAGTTCTTGTGATCTTGAGGTTAAGAAATGCTATTTGGTTAGTTTTTTTTCCTGTTGTGTGTGTTACGAGTTAACATGGTTGAACAAACTAAGTGTGTGTTCTGTAGATGTGAATCCAGCAATTGTATCATCAACATACCTGTACCAGTATAGTGGTGGTCGTAAGACTGAATTGATCGCTTGAGATTCAGTCTGTGTCATAAAAATGTTAGCTAGAACTGGTGACACGGGATTCCCCATACTTAGTCAATTTATTTGTAGGTAGTTTTGATTATTGAACATAAAGTTTTGATGGTAGTAAATTCTATAAAGGTTGGTAATTGCTTGCTAGGGTTGTTCTAAAGCTATCTAGCAGGCTTCAGTTGTTGGGACTTTTGTGGAGAGAGAGGTTACATCAAAACTGGCCAGTAAACGTGTTTACGAACGTTTTTGGTCTGTTTTACATCTCCTAAGGTTTTATTAATAAACAGTTCAATTGTTTTACTCAAACTCTGTATGTCACCATACTTTCTCATAACTCTAACTGTTTCACCTGTCACCCTTATCTTCAGGACGTTTGATGTCAGCATTAACTTGAGGGAGAAGGGTGACATGGTAGGAAAATACTACACTATTTTTTTCGTAGTTTTTCTCAGTTCACAAAACTGTGTGATTGTAGATTAAGTGGTTATAACCACGTATCTTTAAGTTTGTTCTATGACTCTAGTAGGAAACTCTGAATGAAAAGATAAGAAGAGATAATAAATAATCCGAAAATTGTATACAAATACTTGGCTCACTCGATATTTTGAGAGTAGCTACCGTCAGCCACGTGTGAAAGTGTAGAGGAATTGTTCTAGATTAACTCCATGTAGTAAGGTTTATCAACTGTCTCTGAGAATAAAGACACATATTCTCATGAAGAAAAGGCCTATTTTCTTAAGCTTTCCCAGTTATTTTTGGTATTAATGTGTCTCTAAATGGCTAAGAACCAGCTCTGATGTACCAACTGATGCATTTGTAGTAATAATAATGTGACTACGGACTTGCTTTTAAAACACAATTCTATTTTTACTTTGTTATTCCGCGCATTGAAGTCCCTACGCGTTCCTGTGTTCAAACATCTGAAGAAAAACGGGCCGTGATATTCCACATTGTGGAATAACTTTGACATTAGCACGAAATCAAGGTCAAGATATAAAGGTTATTTTTGGGGATCAAAATTGATATCTTAATATAATTCACAACAGTTTTAGAAACCAAATGTCCAGGATTTTCTCATGATAAGTTCTACAGATTTTTTTTTTTTACCAAAATAAAGTCTGCGTAATTCAAAGTTGTCTAGCCTGGAAAGTATAATAAAGTTTTATTTGTCACACATTATAAGTGGTAGATAGCTATATGTTACAGCCTATCTTTAATTTTGTTCGCAGAACTGTTTGAGGGCCCGGCATGGCCAAGCGTGTTAAGGCGTTCGACTCGTAATCCGAGGGTCGCGGGTTCAAATCCCAGTTTCAGCCGTGGGGGCGTTATAATGTGACGGTCAATCCCACTATTCGTTGATAAAAAGAGTAGCCCAAGAGTTGGTCGGTGGGTGGTGATAACTAGCTGCCTTCCGTCTAGTCTTACACTGATAAATTAGGGACGGCTAGCGCAGATAGCCCTCGAGTAGCTTTGCGCGAAATAAAAAAAACAAAACAAGCTGTTTGAGAATTCTTAAATTCGTTTACGAGTAGTAAACTAACGTCTTGAAACGTTGGATTAAAGGTAAAGATGATGAAGGCAAATTCCACATAAATTCATTAACCCTAAACTTGTGTAGTTCATTCAGACACTGGATAAGATATACGGTAAGGTTTTTCCTGTGAGAATGCAAATTTAACGGGGTCGTTATTATATTAATCAAACGTAGTAATTCCTTGAAAATAATACCAAGTCAATCTAAATCGTTCCTAATTTGAAGGCTATGTAGATTCCTGTTCCTTTCTCGAATGATTAAATCTAATTATTTTCGGTATCTTCGTGAATACCAGAGTATTTCGAAACGGATCGGTAGTGGGTTTGTAGTAGAGTAGTCTGAATCGACTTATGGGACATACCCCGTACCACCTTGCACATCGAGCAGGACCGGCATGGCCGAGTGTGTTAAGGCGTGCGCTTCGTAATCTGAGGGGCGCGGGTTCGCGCCCGAGTCGCGCCAAACATGCTCGCCTTCCCTTATAATGTGACGGTCAAACCCACTCTTCGTTAGTAAAAGAGTAGCCCAAGAGTTGGCGGTGGCTGGTGATGACTAGCTGCCTTCCCTCTAGTCTTACACTGCTAAATTAGGGACGGCTAGCGCAGATAGCCATAGAGTAGCTTTGCACGAAATTCAAAACACACAAGCACATTGAGCTCAGGTTTGCTGGTCATGAACGTCTTCCACCTCTGAAAACCACGTGAAACGAGTAATATTTCAGGGCATATTTAAAGGACTCACTGATTAATTTAATCATTCTTAAAAAATCATAGACTTTAGTATACCTTTATCCTTATAATGTTAAGGCGGACAACGACACTTATTTTTAGTGCTAGTAAATATTCTGGTTCGACGAGTACAACATGCAACTCACACATTTATCTGCATTGTCAAAGCAAAAATTGATAACGGGTTGTGCTAGGAACGTCTCAATGACTTTAGAAAACAACAACAACAAGCGAACTCTCCATTGTTGTTGTATAAAATGTTTTAATAAGACAATATTTGAAAGAGGACCAGATGGAGTAACCAATCAGTGTTCGGGTTAAAGTTGAAAGAATTCTGTTTTGTTATGTTTGTTTTACAAAGTTGACTTTATCTAAGACGGAAAACAAAGGACCTTTAATGTTTATTTCGGTCTTTAAGTTTTCTAATCGGTTTTTCTTTATTCGTTTCAGAATTATGTTATTGGTAAAACATGTTCTTTAGCCAGTAATATGGAAAGTATTGGTTTTAGCTGTTGTTGCTCCACATACATAAGTTTAAAGAGAAACGTTTGTTTTGAAAATATTATTATGAATGTCTATAAATAATATTCTGATATAATTTGGTAATTAATGAATTTCCCACTAATTTATGAAAGAAAGTGAATGCGAGAATGAAAAGGGTTACGTGAGCAACCGTACATTGACGATTTAAACTATAGGACTTTTACATTACGACCAATAAATAATGATTCTAGTTTCATGGTAAGGAGTGACAAACAAGCTAGTAGTTCAAAGGACTTTCACATTACGACAAATGAATAATGATTCTAGTTTCGTGGTAAGGAGTGACAAACAAGCTAGTAGTTCAAAGGACTTTCACATTACGACAAATGAATAATGATTCTAGTTTCGTGGTAAGGAGTGACAAACAAGCTAGTAGTTCATAGGACTTTCACATTACGACAAATGAATAATGATTCTAGTTTCGTGGTAAGGAGTGACAAACAAGCTAGTAGTTCAAAGGACTTTCATATTACGACAAATGAATAATGATTCTAGTTTCGTGGTAAGGGGTGACAAACAAGCTAGTAGTTCAAAGGACTTTCACATTACGACAAATGAATAATGATTCTAGTTTCGTGGTTAGGAGTGACAAACAAGCTAGTAGTTCAAAGGACTTTCACATTACGACAAATGAATAATGATTCTAGTTTCGTGGTAAGGAGTGACAAACAAGCTAGTAGTTCAAAGGACTTTCATATTACGACAAATGAATAATGATTCTAGTTTCGTGGTAAGGGGTGACAAACAAGCTAGTAGTTCAAAGGACTTTCACATTACGACAAATGAATAATGATTCTAGTTTCATGGTAAGGAGTGACAAACGAGCTTGTAGTTCAAAGGACTTTCACATTACGACAAATGAATAATGATTCTAGTTTCGTGGTAAGGGGTGACAAACAAGCTAGTAGTTCAAAGGACTTTCACATTACGACAAATGAATAATGATTCTAGTTTCATGGTAAGGAGTGACAAACAAGCTAGTAGTTCAAAGGACTTTCACATTACGACAAATGAATAATGATTCTAGTTTCATGGTAAGGAGTGACAAACGAGCTTGTAGTTCAAAGGACTTTCACATTACGACAAACGAATAATGATTCTAGTTTCGTGGTAAGGAGTGACAAACAAGCTAGTAGTTCAAAGGACTTTCATATTATGACCAATAAATAATGATTCTAGTTTCGTGGTAAGGAGGTGACAAACAAGCTAGTAGTTCATAGTACTTTCACATTACGACAAATGAATAATGATTCTAGTTTCGTGGTAAGGGGTGGCAAACAAGTTAGTAGTTCATAGGACTTTCACATTACGACAAATGAATAATGATTCTAGATTCGTGGTAAGGGGTGACAAACAAGTTAGTAGTTCATAGTACTTTCACATTACGACAAATGAATAATGATTCCAGTTTCGTGGTAAGGGGTGACAAACAAGCTAGTAGTTCAAAGGACTTTCATATTACGACCAATAAATAATGATTCTAGTTTCGTGGTAAGGAGGTGACAAACAAGCTAGTAGTTTATAGTACTTTCACATTACGACAAATGAATAATGATTCTAGTTTCGTGGTAAGGGGTGACAAACAAGTTAGTAGTTCATAGGACTTTCACATTACGACAAATGAATAATGATTCTAGTTTCATGGTAAGGGGTGACAAACAAGCTAGTAGTTCAAAGGACTTTCATATTACGACAAATGAATAATGATTCTAGTTTCGTGGTAAGGGGTGACAAACAAGCTAGTAGTTCAAAGGACTTTCATATTACGACAAATGAATAATGATTCTAGTTTCGTGGTAAGGAGGTGACAAACAAGCTAGTAGTTCATAGTACTTTCATATTACGACAAATGAATAATGATTCTAGTTTCGTGGTAAGGGGTGACAAACAAGCTAGTAGTTCAAAGGACTTTCATATTACGACAAATGAATAATGATTCTAGTTTCGTGGTAAGGGGTGACAAACAAGCTAGTAGTTCAAAATACTTTCATATTACGACAAATGAATAATGATTCTAGTTTCGTGGTAAGGGGTGACAAACAAGCTAGTAGTTCAAAGGACTTTCATATTACGACAAATGAATAATGATTCTAGTTTCGTGGTAAGGGGTGACAAACAAGCTAGTAGTTCAAAGGACTTTCATATTACGACAAATGAATAATGATTCTAGTTTCGTGGTAAGGGGTGACAAACAAGCTAGTAGTTCAAAGGACTTTCACATTAGGACAAAAAATAATGATTCTAGTTTCATGGTAAGGGGTGACAAACAAGCTAGTAGTTCAAAGGACTTTCATATTACGACCAATAAATAATGATTCTAGTTTCGTGGTAAGGAGGTGACAAACAAGCTAGTAGTTTATAGTACTTTCACATTACTACAAATGAATAATGATTCTAGTTTCGTGGTAAGGGGTGACAAACAAGTTAGTAGTTCATAGGACTTTCACATTACGACAAATGAATAATGATTCTAGTTTCATGGTAAGGGGTGACAAACAAGCTAGTAGTTCAAAGGACTTTCATATTACGACAAATGAATAATGATTCTAGTTTCGTGGTAAGGGGTGACAAACAAGCTAGTAGTTCAAAGGACTTTCATATTACGACAAATGAATAATGATTCTAGTTTCGTGGTAAGGGGTGACAAACAAGCTAGTAGTTCAAAGGACTTTCATATTACGACAAATGAATAATGATTCTAGTTTCGTGGTAAGGAGGTGACAAACAAGCTAGTAGTTCATAGTACTTTCATATTACGACAAATGAATAATGATTCTAGTTTCGTGGTAAGGGGTGACAAACAAGCTAGTAGTTCAAAGGACTTTCATATTACGACAAATGAATAATGATTCTAGTTTCGTGGTAAGGGGTGACAAACAAGCTAGTAGTTCAAAATACTTTCATATTACGACAAATGAATAATGATTCTAGTTTCGTGGTAAGGGGTGACAAACAAGCTAGTAGTTCAAAGGACTTTCATATTACGACAAATGAATAATGATTCTAGTTTCGTGGTAAGGGGTGACAAACGAGCTAGTAGTTCAAAGGACTTTCACATTACGACAAAAAATAATGATTCTAGTTTCGTGGTAAGGGGGTGACAAACAAGTTAGTAGTTCATAGGACTTTCACATTACGACAAAAAATAATGATTCTAGTTTCGTGGTAAGGGGGTGACAAACAAACTAGTAGTTCATACTACTTTCACATTACGACAAATGAATAATGATTCTAGTTTCGTGGTAAGGGGTGACAAACGAGCTAGTAGTTCAAAGGACTTTCACATTACGACAAAAAATAATGATTCTAGTTTCGTGGTAAGGGGGTGACAAACAAGTTAGTAGTTCATAGGACTTTCACATTACGACAAAAAATAATGATTCTAGTTTCGTGGTAAGGGGGTGACAAACAAACTAGTAGTTCATACTACTTTCACATTACGACAAATGAATAATGATTGTAGTTTGATGATAAAAGGGTGACACACGAGTAATTGGTTCCTTGTCTGTAAATACATAACTGATATATCTGCATAATGTCTCCTAAATCACCACTAAGGTACAGCAGTTTTGAATATTGTAACGCTGCTTGTGTAGCTGGAAAACTTAATACAGTACCATTTTCAGAACTAACACAAAATAATATTACGAACTATTTTATTTACTTTATTAAGTGGCTTCAAAATGTACACAGCGAATGTTTGCTCATTTTAAACCATTTCTTCTACTAGGGGATAAGCCAGCAGCTATGCACCATGGACAACATACCAGCCAAGGAAGCATAATTATCTGTAACGTCGTCCTCTTACTTATCACGTGGTTTCTGGCCCATACATTGTGCCTTGAGACAAGCTACAACCTCAGAGGAGTTTGGAACCAACCCAGCTGATTTCCTACGTGTTATCAGCTTCGATTTGTGTGTGTGTGTGTGTGTGTGTGTTGTGAAACACCACCTGTTACCGTACTCGTATCATGTCAGTTAAATCCGTGTATACGGTGTGCTGTTAAAAGTCTTCTGGGACGTTTTATCACCTTAAGGTCCTCACACCCAGATAGAATATCCCGTTCATCATCGTTGGACCATCACTGTTTTACTTCCGGTTCATTCAAATACATTTTTCAGTTGGCGTTGAAAAAAACAAACAAAAAAAAAAACAACAACTCAGAAAATGGTCTCTGGTCACTTCGTCCAGAATGTCCTCATCACCAAGACTTTTAGTGCTGGGATTAATTAGTAATGACTTCATTTCGCGTGCGCTTTGTAGAAGAGGATGAAACGGCACATTTATCTAATAATTCTATCTTATTAGTCTGAGGTTTGTCAAGCAGAGAAGTCGTAAAATAAAATACAAATAATGTCAGTCTGCGTATATTATATAGTTCTAGTGACTCGTCGGCATGCTTGTTCATATTATATTATGTAGAAGTGAAAATAACATAACATCACCTGTTTTTTTTTTTATTTTGAATTTTATTCTGTAGTCACTAAAGGTGTTGAAAGAAACAAATCTAGGTACTCTTCAACTGTCTCTCATTTTCTGTTGAGTTTTCTCTGAAAAACCATAAAACAAAATGAGCTCACCAGCTTTAGTGACATAACATAGAACAAAGAGACGATCGGCGTCTGTTTCTTACATGTAAACGTTGTCACAAGCCAGCTGTAGAGTATGGTGGTGTGTTAATAAACAATGTGTTAATAGATCGTATTTATACCCCTTGTGCTCACTTTAATTAACGACTTAACACATTTAAAGGTGGAATCGTTTTTTTTTTTATGACACGGGCACATACAAAAGGTAAAATGTTTACTCTATATGGTGGTAACAATAATAAACATGCAGTTAGAAGGTGAAAACTTAACACTATCGTGTTTAGACAACAGATAAGACAATGAAATTAAAATATTTTAAAATTTAACCTAAAATCGCTAAAAAACCAAGACAGTCGGAAAAACAATTAACAAATGTATGTCTATCTCTAATTCAAGTATTTCAACATTAAAACCTTACAAACGTTGATATTAATTACACTTCACTTAATTAACAGTTGGTTTGGGTGGAATTGATTATATGAATAACACCTACACCACTACCGTATCTGTCGTATCCCAAACTGGACGAGAGGCCGAGTCAACACTGGATATACCACATATAGTGTTGTTAACATATTATTGTTCACTTTCTCTCAAAAATACTTATAACTGTAGTCAGTGATGAAAAATATAGAATATTTTAAATTGTACACACTAACTTATCATTTTTATTACGGAGCGTACTTAGCATATCCTTATATTTTCTAATTTAATAAAAATAAAGGCCCCGGCATGGCCAGGTGGTTTAAGTACTCGACTCGTAATCCGAGAGTCGCAGGCTCGAATCCCCGTCACACCAAAGATGATCGCCCTTTCAGTCGTGGGAACGTTATAATGTGACTGTCAATACCACTATTTGTTGGTAAAAGAGTAAGTAGCCTAAGAGTTGGCGGTGGGTGGTGATGACTAGCTGCCTTCCCTCCAGTCTTACACTGCAAAATTAGGGACGGCTAGCGCAGATAGTCCTCGTGTAGCTTTGCGTTAAATTAAAAAAAAAACAATAAAATAATGAAATTATATCCTATTATTTTTTCTATTCTTGAATATTATGTCATAGGGTGATATTTTATATCAATCTTGAATACTCCCATAAGCCATCTTTCTGTACTCTTTATTGGATAATAACTTTACATTAATACATCTTTATTAAATTTATGTCGTATTAAAAGCCTTGAGTTTGCTTCTAATAACATAATATACACATATATTCAGAACAGTTATATTCATTGATAAATAAAGTTTAAATATAATTTAAAGTACTGATAACGTTACGATACACATTGAAGTTCGAACTTAAAACCCGGTGGTTAGGGCGTTCGATTCACAACTTCGGGGTAGCAGATTCGAGTATTCTTCATCGTTTCATCCGTGGAGGCATAATAATGTTACGGTCAATCTTACTATCCGTCGGTAACAGAGTAGCTAAGAGTTGGCGGTGGGTGATTTTGAATAGCTGCTTTCCTAGTAGTCTATCACTGCTAAATTAGGACCAGTTAATCCAGATAATCTTCGTGTAGGTTTGCACAAAATTTTAAATAAACCAAACCATTCGAATACAAAGAAAACAATCTGGTATTTGTTCTAAACTGGTAAAAAGAATAACTTATACAAAATCAATAACATTGTTTGTTTTTTTGAATTTCGCGTAGAGCTACACTAGGGCTAGTCGTTCCTAATTTAGTAGTGTGAGACAAGAGGGAAAGGAACTAGGCATCACCACCCACCACCAACTCATGGTTTACTATTTTTCCAACGAATAGTGGGATTAGAATGCCCTCACTGGTGAAAGGGCGAGCATGTTTTGTGTGATGGGGATTCTAACCTGCGACCATCAGATTACGAGTTAAGCGCCTTAACCACCTGCCCATGCAGGTCCTAAATGTAGTTTTTTTTCTCCCTGACAGATAGGATGGTAGAAGATTTAGAACCTAGATTTCTCAAGCTCATGAGTTGTGGATAAGTTGAATGAGGAAGATCCACTAGGATTTTAACATCATTAACAATGGATAAATACGATAAATATTTAATGATTATTAACTTTTCAAAACACAAAAATAACCAGTGCTCTGGAGATCTACTAAACATATAGATATATTATTCAAATAATGCTAGCTGTGTTAATCACAATATTCTAGTTTCATCTACTACACGTGTACGCGTTGTAACGGATTTGCTAATGTCTATTAACATCAGTGTTTGCTGAAGTTAAATATATATCTAGAAATGCATGTGACTGATATTGTTAAATATATGCTGCAGAAGTCCCGTCTATTCTCTAAATTTGTAGAAGATTCTCGACTGTAAAACAATGTATGTTTTACGAAAGCACTGGTGTATCTTTGAATACTGAACTTTCGAGAACCTCGCCTAAGAAAGTCTTAATATTATTGGTTTATTACAGGTAGTATAATTTAAATCTCCTAAGCTATAACTGAGATAAAGGCTTATTAATCGGAAAATTACAGATATTTGACCAAGAATGTTTGTAGATTTCGAACATTACAAACAATTTAAATTCAGTGAATTAGCTTTTGTCACAAGTATTTTTACGAAAATACTGTTTAACTTCAGGTGAAAAAGTTACATATGAAGAAGCTAGCTAGCTTCCTTAAAAGTGACGTGTACCTGTGTATCAACGTGAAAGTAATTCGTTCATCGTGAACCGTCGATAAAACATTCAGTTTCATATTAGATAGAACACTCATTATTGTTTGTAAATTTGTAAACCTTTTCTGTATAAGTTACCATTTGTAATAACTATTTCTAATAACCATTATCATAAATTGTATTGTTGTTTGTATATTAAAATATATTTGTTTAAGAGAGAAAACTGTTTGCATCAATCTTGTTGGCAAATATCATAAATCTGATAGATATGGACGTTTCGTTAATTTCTAAAGTACAATTGAACGCAGCTCAGTCTGTTTGAATTCGTAATACGTAACAATAAATCGAAGATTCGTCCGGGACAAATTATAATACGTAAAAATAATAAATTGGGGGATTGTCCAGGATCTTAATCAGAGATCAAATTCGTCCTAAATTCAAATGTAATCATAATTCGATTTATATTTATTATGCCAACAAGATTAGATCATGTCTAATCTCAAGGATTACCTAAATTACACTCCTTTGAACAAAACGAAAGGTATAACAAAGGTGAATTGCTGAAAATTGCCAAAGTTTTAGAATTATAGGTTAAGAAAACAAAGAGATAAAATAAAGTAAAAAACGTATTATTGAAACATCAGTCAATGCTTCCTCATGCAGGAAGCATTATGGGAATTCTCCAGTTTCTCCACTAGCCAAGAGATGAGTGAAAAAGAAAAGTTAGAAATCCAGTTAAAACTTAAACAAATCGAGTTTGAACAATCTCTTATCGAAGATGAAAAAGAAAGTAAACGTCTCGAGGCCGAAAAAAAAATTAGGTTGCAAGAAATAGAAATTAGAGTCACCTCAAACAGACCAAGCTAATATAACAACCTTGTATTCAATCGATATACTAAAATACCACCATTTTATGAGAATGAAGTTGATAAATATTTCAAATATTTTAAGAAGGTTGCCCTAACAATAGAATGTCCCACCGGTAAACAGTCTTTATTGTTACAAAGCACAAGATGCTTATGCAGAACTCTCTCGCTCAGGAAGTTTTTACCAACTATGATGAAGTTAAAGCAGCTATTTTCAAAGCATACGAGTTAATAACGAGGCTTATCGCTAAAAGTTTCGAGGTTATGGAAAGCAAGATATTCAAATTTATATAGAATTCTCTCACGAGAAAGATGTTTATTTTGATCGACGGTGTAATTCGAAACATATTGGCAACAATTTCACGAAATTCACATCTAATCCAAATGATGATCTCAAGACTAACTTGGATGAAAAGAACCACTTGCTCCATCCAGTGATTACACTTTAACAGGTAAAACAAATTTTCATGAATAGAAACTCCTGCCATCTCAGCAAAAAAAACAGTACCTGTCAAATCCGCTAAAGTTGAGGACTCTCCTAAAAAAAATCCAACTTATCTAATTTGAAATCTTGTGAGAACCAGGATAAACATTCATCAAAATCATCAAGAACTGTCTGCCATTTTTTTAAAACCTCGATCTGTTGTGTCCGATTGTTGGTGTTTGAAAGAAATAATAGAAAAGGAGGCAACAACCGATGAGTTCATGTTAACATATAGTTTCACCAAATCACCTGATGTTGTTTATTTGGTCACTGATAAAAAGACTGATGTAGTCATAGGAAAATTTAGACATTTTGTGTCTGTTGGTTCTGTGTCTTTGACAAATGATACTGCTAATATCATACCTATTGTATTTTCCATGATACTGGGGCTACTCATTCATTGTTGTTAGAAGGTAAACTGCATTTAGATTCAGGTTTTGTTATTGGTAATTCTGTTATTACTCAGGGTACTAAGAGTGGCTTTGTTAATGTTCCTCTTCATAACGTTTGTTTAACATCACACCTAGTTTCAGGACCATTTTGTGGTTGGACTAAGACCTACTCTGCCAATTAAGGGTTGTTCGGAAACGATTTGACTACTGGAAGAGTTGTTGATGGGCCAAAACTGATTAGCGAGCCGATCACTATTTTATCTAAGAATGATGTTATTGTTGAGAAAAATCCAGAGGTGTGTCCCTGATGGTTTAAGAAATTAAGCCAAAATCAAATAATAGACACACGATCAGAGGACAATATTACATATTTTTCTCAAACATGTTTCGGATCTGACAGGGATCTTGTGAATAACTGTCTTACTGGCAGTTTCTTGGCAAGTGGCAATCATGGACGTAAAGGATCTGGTTCACCTCATGATGTGCCGTTTGATAAAAGTTAAGAACTGAGAATAGGTTCCTCAGATTTCTTCATTATTTAAATATGCACCAATAAAAGATGCACTGGATGAAGATCCAAACGGTTACGTTTTTATAAATGGTGTGATCATGAAGAAATGGAAACCACCAGATGTGCCTTTTTGGAAGTTGGGCTATAATTTACCAAATAGTTGTTTCCAAAGTACATCATGCTAAAACATTAAAAGTTGTCCATGAACTCCCCATGGGAGGTCATTTAGATCTCAACAAGACATGTGACAAGATTATGAGACATTTCGTTTGGCCAACGTGAGGCAAGGTCTTTCTCAGTTTTTGCAAATGTTGCCATACCTGTCACTTGGTTAGAAAATATTACCCAAAAATTACCTTTTCTCTTTCGAACCTTATCCCAACTTGTAAAGTACCTTCTAGTCGTGTAATTGTTGACTGTGTTGGGTCTTCAGCAAAATAGATGGCATTTATATTGGCGTACTTTCACGTGTTATGTCCTATTATGATCATAAGGTTATTTGTGTTGGTTGTGTTGTATACTGCTATAATTATTCAAGTTGTATAACTTTATTTAGTTGTATTATATTTAATGAATTATTCACACTGTATAAGTATATATATAATATCTTAGTTACATATTTTCTAATGTCAATTTTTATTTCTCTAACGAGGAAATATTAACAGGTTTACCAATGTATATTTATTTCAATATCAATGTTTGTTTTATTTAAATATATATTTAGAAATGCATGTAACTACTAGTGCATCTTCCAGTATTGTTGCCAACAGAACTTTCAAGAACCTCACCCAAAACCTTTGTAAACCGACATGTCAAGAAACAGTTTTGTATTGTTGGTTTACTACAATTGGTACATTATGTAAATATAATACGTAGCATTTTGCCGAGTATACAAAAACGTATATTATTAAAACAGTGCTACTTGTGATAATCTCAATGATGTAGTTTCCACTACTACACAAATACGTATATTACAAAAACAGTGATAGTTGTGTTAATCACAATGTTCTAGTTCCAACTTCTCCACACATAGTTATATTATTAAAACAGTAGTACTTGTGTTAATCACAATGTTCTAGTTCCAACTTCTCCACACATACTTATATTATTAAAACAGTGGTACTTGTGTTAATCACAATGTTCTAGTTCCAACTCCTCCACACATCCTTATATTATTAAAACAGTGGTACTTGTGTTAATCACAATGTTCTAGTTCCAACTTTCCCACACATACTTATATTATTAAAACAGTGGTACTTGTGTTAATCACAATGTTCTAGCTCCAACTTCTCCACACATACTTATATTAATAAAACAGTGGTACTTGTGTTAATCACAATGTTCTAGCTCCAACTTCTCCACACATACTTATATTATTAAAACAGTGGTACTTCTGTTAATCACAATGTTCTAGTTCCAACTTCTCCACACATACTTATATTATTAAAACAGTGGTACTTGTGTTAATCACAATGTTCTAGTTCCAGCTTCTCCACACATACTTATATTAATAAAACAGTGGTACTTGTGTTAATCACAATGTTCTAGCTCCAACTTCTCCACACATACTTATATTATTAAAACAGTGGTACTTGTGTTAATCACAATGTTCTAGTTCCAACTTCTCCACACATACTTATATTATTAAAACAGTGGTACTTGTATTAATCACAATGTTCTAGTTCCAACTTCTCCACATATACTTATATTAATAAAACAGTGGTACTTGTGTTAATCACAATGTTCTAGCTCCAACTTCTCCACACATACTTATATTATTAAAACAGTGGTACTTGTATTAATCAAAATGTTCTAGTTCCAACTTCTCCACACATACTTATATTATTAAAACAGTGGTACTTGTATTAATCACAATGTTCTAGTTCCAACATCTCCACACATACTTATATTATTAAAACAGTGGTATGTGTGTTAATCACAATGTTCTAGTTCCAACTTCACCACACATGCTTATATTATTAAAACAGTGGTACTTGTGTTAATCACAAAGTTCTAGTTCCAACTTCTCCACACATACTTATATTATTAAAACAGTGGTACTTGTGTTAATCACAATGTTCTAGTTCCAACTTCTCCACACATGCTTATATTATTAAAACAGTGGTACTTGTGTTAATCACAATGTTCTAGTTCCAACTTCTCCACACATACTTATATTATTAAAACAGTGGTACTTGTGTTAATCACAATGTTCTAGTTCCAACTTCTCCACACATACTTATATTATTAAAACAGTGGTACTTGTGTTAATCACAATGTTCTAGTTCCAACTTCTCCACACATACTTATATTAATAAAACAGTGGTACTTGTGTTAATCACAATGTTCTAGCTACAACTTCTCCACACATCCTTATATTATTAAAACAGTGGTACTTGTGTTAATCACAATGTTCTAGTTCCAACTTCTCCACACATACCTATATTATTAAAACAGTGGTACTTGTGTTAATCACAATGTTCTAGTACCAACTTCTCCACACATGCTTATATTATTAAAACAGTGGTACTTGTGTTAATCACAATGTTCTAGTTCCAACTTCTCCACACATGCTTATATTATTAAAACAGTGGTACTTGTGTTAATCACAATGTTCTAGTTCCAACTTCTCCACACATACCTATATTATTAAAACAGTGGTACTTGTGTTAATCACAATGTTCTAGTACCAACTTCTCCACACATGCTTATATTATTAAAACAGTGGTACTTGTGTTAATCACAATGTTCTAGTTCCAACTTCTCCACACATACTTATATTAATAAAACAGTGGTACTTGTGTTAATCACAATGTTCTAGTACCATTTTCTCCACACATACTTATATTGTTAAAACAGTGGTACTTGTGTTAATCACAATGTTCTAGTTCCAACTTCTCCACACATACTTATATTATTAAAACAGTGGTATGTGTGTTAATCACAATGTTCTAGTTCCAACTTCTCCACACATACTTATATTAATAAAACAGTGGTACTTGTGTTAATCACAATGTTCTAGCTACAACTTCTCCATACATCCTTATATTATTAAAACAGTGGTACTTGTGTTAATCACAATGTTCTAGTTCCAACTTCTCCACACATACTTATATTATTAAAACAGTGGTATGTGTGTTAATCACAATGTTCTAGTTCCAACTTCTCCACACATACTTATATTAATAAAACAGTGGTACTTGTGTTAATCACAATGTTCTAGCTACAACTTCTCCAAACATCCTTATATTATTAAAACAGTGGTACTTGTGTTAATCACAATGTTCTAGTTCCAACTTCTCCACACATACTTATATTATTAAAACAGTGGTATGTGTGTTAATCACAATGTTCTAGCTCCAACTTCTCCACACATACTTATATTATTAAAACAGTGATACTTGTGTTAATCACAATGTTCTAGTTCCAACTTCTCCACACATACTTATATTATTAAAACAGTGGTACTTGTGTTAATCACAATGTTCTAGTTCCAACTTCTCCACACATACCTATATTATTAAAACAGTGGTACTTGTGTTAATCACAATGTTCTAGTACCAACTTCTCCACACATGCTTATATTATTAAAACAGTGGTACTTGTGTTAATCACAATGTTCTAGTTCCAACTTCTCCACACATGCTTATATTATTAAAACAGTGGTACTTGTGTTAATCACAATGTTCTAGTTCCAACTTCTCCACACATACCTATATTATTAAAACAGTGGTACTTGTGTTAATCACAATGTTCTAGTACCAACTTCTCCACACATGCTTATATTATTAAAACAGTGGTACTTGTGTTAATCACAATGTTCTAGTTCCAACTTCTCCACACATACTTATATTAATAAAACAGTGGTACTTGTGTTAATCACAATGTTCTAGTACCATTTTCTCCACACATACTTATATTATTAAAACAGTGGTACTTGTGTTAATCACAATGTTCTAGTTCCAACTTCTCCACACATACTTATATTATTAAAACAGTGGTATGTGTGTTAATCACAATGTTCTAGTTCCAACTTCTCCACACATACTTATATTAATAAAACAGTGGTACTTGTGTTAATCACAATGTTCTAGCTACAACTTCTCCATACATCCTTATATTATTAAAACAGTGGTACTTGTGTTAATCACAATGTTCTAGTTCCAACTTCTCCACACATACTTATATTATTAAAACAGTGTGTGTTGTGTTAATCACAATGTTCTAGTTCCAACTTCTCCACACATACTTATATTAATAAAACAGTGGTACTTGTGTTAATCACAATGTTCTAGCTACAACTTCTCCAAACATCCTTATATTATTAAAACAGTGGTACTTGTGTTAATCACAATGTTCTAGTTCCAACTTCTCCACACATACTTATATTATTAAAACAGTGGTATTGTGTTAATCACAATGTTCTAGCTCCAACTTCTCCACACATACTTATATTATTAAAACAGTGGTACTTGTGTTAATCACAATGTTCTAGTTCCAACTTCTCCACACATACTTATATTATTAAAACAGTGGTACTTGTGTTAATCACAATGTTCTAGTTCCAACTTCTCCACACATACTTATATTAATAAAACAGTGGTACTTGTGTTAATCACAATGTTCTAGCTACAACTTCTCCATACATCCTTATATTATTAAAACAGTGGTACTTGTGTTAATCACAATGTTCTAGTTCCAACTTCTCCACACATACTTATATTATTAAAACAGTGGTACTTGTGTTAATCACAATGTTCTAGTTCCAACTTCTCCACACATACTTATATTATTAAAACAGTGGTACTTGTGTTAATCACAATGTTCTAGTTCCAACTGCTCCACACATCCTTATATTATTAAAACAGTGGTACTTGTGTTAATCACAATGTTCTAGTTCCAACTTCTCCACACATACTTATATTAATAAAACAGTGGTACTTGTGTTAATCACAATGTTCTAGCTCCAACTTCTCCACACATACTTATATTAATAAAACAGTGGTACTTGTGTTAATCACAATGTTCTAGCTCCAACTTCTCCACACATACTTATATTATTAAAACAGTGGTACTTGTATTAATCACAATGTTCTAGTTCCAACTTCTCCACACATACTTATATTATTAAAACAGTGGTACTTGTATTAATCACAATGTTCTAGTTCCAACTTCTCCACACATACTTATATTATTAAAACAGTGGTACTTGTGTTAATCACAATGTTCTAGTTCCAACTTCTCCACACATACTTATATTATTAAAACAGTGGTACTTGTGTTAATCACAATGTTCTAGTTCCAACTTCTCCACACATACTTATATTATTAAAACAGTGGTACTTGTGTTAATCACAATGTTCTAGTTCCAACTTCTCCACACACACTTATATTATTAAAACAGTGGTATTGTGTTAATCACAATGTTCTGTTCCAACTCTCCACACATACTTATATTATTAAAACAGTGGTACTTGTGTTAATCACAATGTTCTAGTTCCAACTTCTCCACACATACTTATATTATTAAAACAGTGGTACTTGTGTTAATCACAATGTTCTAGTTCCAACTTCTCCACACATACTTATATTATTAAAACAGTGGTACTTGTGTTAATCACAATGTTCTAGTTCCAACTTCTCCACACATACTTATATTAATAAAACAGTGGTACTTGTGTTAATCACAATGTTCTAGTTCCAACTTCTCCACACATACCTATATTATTAAAACAGTGGTACTTGTATTAATCACAATGTTCTAGTTCCAACTTCTCCACACATACTTATATTATTAAAACAGTGGTACTTGTGTTAATCACAATGTTCTAGTTCCAACTTCTCCACACATACTTATATTATTAAAACAGTGGTACTTGTGTTAATCACAATGTTCTAGTTCCAACTTCTCCACACATACTTATATTATTAAAACAGTGGTACTTGTGTTAATCACAATGTTCTAGTTCCAACTTCTCCACACATACTTATATTATTAAAACAGTGGTACTTGTGTTAATCACAATGTTCTAGTTCCAACTTCTCCACACATACTTATATTAATAAAACAGTGGTCTTGTGTTAATCACAATGTTCTAGCACAACTTCTCCAAACATCCTTATATTATTAAAACAGTGGTACTTGTGTTAATCACAATGTTCTAGTTCCAACTTCTCCACACATACTTATATTATTAAAACAGTGGTACTTGTGTTAATCACAATGTTCTAGCTCCAACTTCTCCACACATACTTATATTATTAAAACAGTGGTACTTGTGTTAATCACAATGTTCTAGTTCCAACTTCTCCACACATACTTATATTATTAAAACAGTGGTACTTGTGTTAATCACAATGTTCTAGTTCCAACTTCTCCACACATACTTATATTATTAAAACAGTGGTACTTGTGTTAATCACAATGTTCTAGTTCCAACTTCTCCACACATACTTATATTATTAAAACAGTGGTACTTGTGTTAATCACAATGTTCTAGTTCCAACTTCTCCACACATACTTATATTATTAAAACAGTGGTACTTGTGTTAATCACAATGTTCTAGTTCCAACTTCTCCACACATACTTATATTATTAAAACAGTGGTACTTGTGTTAATCACAATGTTCTAGTTCCAACTTCTCCACACATACTTATATTATTAAAACAGTGGTACTTGTGTTAATCACAATGTTCTAGTTCCAACTTCTCCACACATACTTATATTAATAAAACAGTGGTACTTGTGTTAATCACAATGTTCTAGTTCCAACTTCTCCACACATACTTATATTATTAAAACAGTGGTACTTGTGTTAATCACAATGTTCTAGTTCCAACTTCTCCACACATACTTATATTATTAAAACAGTGGTACTTGTGTTAATCACAATGTTCTAGTTCCAACTTCTCCACACATACTTATATTATTAAAACAGTGGTACTTGTGTTAATCACAATGTTCTAGTTCCAACTTCTCCACACATACTTATATTATTAAAACAGTGGTACTTGTGTTAATCACAATGTTCTAGTTCCAACTTCTCCACACATACTTATATTATTAAAACAGTGGTACTTGTGTTAATCACAATGTTCTAGTTCCAACTTCTCCACACATACTTATATTATTAAAACAGTGGTACTTGTGTTAATCACAATGTTCTAGTTCCAACTTCTCCACACATACTTATATTATTAAAACAGTGGTACTTGTGTTAATCACAATGTTCTAGTTCCAACTTCTCCACACATACTTATATTATTAAAACAGTGGTACTTGTGTTAATCACAATGTTCTAGTTCCAACTTCTCCACACATACTTATATTATTAAAACAGTGGTACTTGTGTTAATCACAATGTTCTAGTTCCAACTTCTCCACACATACTTATATTATTAAAACAGTGGTACTTGTGTTAATCACAATGTTCTAGTTCCAACTTCTCCACACATACTTATATTATTAAAACAGTGGTACTTGTGTTAATCACAATGTTCTAGTTCCAACTTCTCCACACATACTTATATTATTAAAACAGTGGTACTTGTGTTAATCACAATGTTCTAGTTCCAACTTCTCCACACATACTTATATTATTAAAACAGTGGTACTTGTGTTAATCACAATGTTCTAGTTCCAACTTCTCCACACATACTTATATTAAAACAGTGGTACTTGTGTTAAAACAGTGGTACTTGTGTTAATCACAATGTTCTAGTTCCAACTTCTCCACACATACTTATATTATTAAAACAGTGGTACTTGTGTTAATCACAATGTTCTAGTTCCAACTTCTCCACACATACTTATATTATTAAAACAGTGGTACTTGTGTTAATCACAATGTTCTAGTTCCAACTTCTCCACACATACTTATATTATTAAAACAGTGGTACTTGTGTTAATCACAATGTTCTAGTTCCAACTTCTCCACACATACTTATATTATTAAAACAGTGGTACTTGTGTTAATCACAATGTTCTAGTTCCAACTTCTCCACACATACTTATATTATTAAAACAGTGGTACTTGTGTTAATCACAATGTTCTAGTTCCAACTTCTCCACACATACTTATATTATTAAAACAGTGGTACTTGTGTTAATCACAATGTTCTAGTTCCAACTTCTCCACACATACTTATATTATTAAAACAGTGGTACTTGTGTTAATCACAATGTTCTAGTTCCAACTTCTCCACACATACTTATATTATTAAAACAGTGGTACTTGTGTTAATCACAATGTTCTAGTTCCAACTTCTCCACACATACTTATATTATTAAAACAGTGGTACTTGTGTTAATCACAATGTTCTAGTTCCAACTTCTCCACACATACTTATATTATTAAAACAGTGGTACTTGTGTTAATCACAATGTTCTAGTTCCAACTTCTCCACACATACTTATATTATTAAAACAGTGGTACTTGTGTTAATCACAATGTTCTAGTTCCAACTCCACACATCTAAAACAGTGGTACTTGTGTTAACACACTTCTCCACACATACTTATATTATTAAAACAGTGGTACTTGTGTTAATCACAATGTTCTAGTTCCAACTTCTCCACACATACTTATATTATTAAAACAGTGGTACTTGTGTTAATCACAATGTTCTAGTTCCAACTTCTCCACACATACTTATATTATTAAAACAGTGGTACTTGTGTTAATCACAATGTTCTAGTTCCAACTTCTCCACACATACTTATATTATTAAAACAGTGGTACTTGTGTTAATCACAATGTTCTAGTTCCAACTTCTCCACACATACTTATATTATTAAAACAGTGGTACTTGTGTTAATCACAATGTTCTAGTTCCAACTTCTCCACACATACTTATATTATTAAAACAGTGGTACTTGTGTTAATCACAATGTTCTAGTTCCAACTTCTCCACACATACTTATATTATTAAAACAGTGGTACTTGTGTTAATCACAATGTTCTAGTTCCAACTTCTCCACACATACTTATATTATTAAAACAGTGGTACTTGTGTTAATCACAATGTTCTAGTTCCAACTTCTCCACACATACTTATATTATTAAAACAGTGGTACTTGTGTTAATCACAATGTTCTAGTTCCAACTTCTCCACACATACTTATATTATTAAAACAGTGGTACTTGTGTTAATCACAATGTTCTAGTTCCAACTTCTCCACACATACTTATATTATTAAAACAGTGGTACTTGTGTTAATCACAATGTTCTAGTTCCAACTTCTCCACACATACTTATATTATTAAAACAGTGGTACTTGTGTTAATCACAATGTTCTAGTTCCAACTTCTCCACACATACTTATATTATTAAAACAGTGGTACTTGTGTTAATCACAATGTTCTAGTTCCAACTTCTCCACACATACTTATATTATTAAAACAGTGGTACTTGTGTTAATCACAATGTTCTAGTTCCAACTTCTCCACACATACTTATATTATTAAAACAGTGGTACTTGTGTTAATCACAATGTTCTAGTTCCAACTTCTCCACACATACTTATATTATTAAAACAGTGGTACTTGTGTTAATCACAATGTTCTAGTTCCAACTTCTCCACACATACTTATATTATTAAAACAGTGGTACTTGTGTTAATCACAATGTTCTAGTTCCAACTTCTCCACACATACTTATATTATTAAAACAGTGGTACTTGTGTTAATCACAATGTTCTAGTTCCAACTTCTCCACACATACTTATATTATTAAAACAGTGGTACTTGTGTTAATCACAATGTTCTAGTTCCAACTTCTCCACACATACTTATATTATTAAAACAGTGGTACTTGTGTTAATCACAATGTTCTAGTTCCAACTTCTCCACACATATACTTATATTATTAAAACAGTGGTACTTGTGTTAATCACAATGTTCTAGTTCCAACTTCTCCACACATACTTATATTATTAAAACAGTGGTACTTGTGTTAATCACAATGTTCTAGTTCCAACTTCTCCACACATACTTATATTATTAAAACAGTGGTACTTGTGTTAATCACAATGTTCTAGTTCCAACTTCTCCACACATACTTATATTATTAAAACAGTGGTACTTGTGTTAATCACAATGTTCTAGTTCCAACTTCTCCACACATACTTATATTATTAAAACAGTGGTACTTGTGTTAATCACAATGTTCTAGTTCCAACTTCTCCACACATACTTATATTATTAAAACAGTGGTACTTGTGTTAATCACAATGTTCTAGTTCCAACTTCTCCACACATACTTATATTATTAAAACAGTGGTACTTGTGTTAATCACAATGTTCTAGTTCCAACTTCTCCACACATACTTATATTATTAAAACAGTGGTACTTGTGTTAATCACAATGTTCTAGTTCCAACTTCTCCACACATACTTATATTATTAAAACAGTGGTACTTGTGTTAATCACAATGTTCTAGTTCCAACTTCTCCACACATACTTATATTATTAAAACAGTGGTACTTGTGTTAATCACAATGTTCTAGTTCCAACTTCTCCACACATACTTATATTATTAAAACAGTGGTACTTGTGTTAATCACAATGTTCTAGTTCCAACTTCTCCACACATACTTATATTATTAAAACAGTGGTACTTGTGTTAATCACAATGTTCTAGTTCCAACTTCTCCACACATACTTATATTATTAAAACAGTGGTACTTGTGTTAATCACAATGTTCTAGTTCCAACTTCTCCACACATACTTATATTATTAAAACAGTGGTACTTGTGTTAATCACAATGTTCTAGTTCCAACTTCTCCACACATACTTATATTATTAAAACAGTGGTACTTGTGTTAATCACAATGTTCTAGTTCCAACTTCTCCACACATACTTATATTATTAAAACAGTGGTACTTGTGTTAATCACAATGTTCTAGTTCCAACTTCTCCACACATACTTATATTATTAAAACAGTGGTACTTGTGTTAATCACAATGTTCTAGTTCCAACTCCACACATCTCCACACATACTTATATTATTAAAACAGTGGTACTTGTGTTAATCACAATGTTCTAGTTCCAACTTCTCCACACATACTTATATTATTAAAACAGTGGTACTTGTGTTAATCACAATGTTCTAGTTCCAACTTCTCCACACATACTTATATTATTAAAACAGTGGTACTTGTGTTAATCACAATGTTCTAGTTCCAACTTCTCCACACATACTTATATTATTAAAACAGTGGTACTTGTGTTAATCACAATGTTCTAGTTCCAACTTCTCCACACATACTTATATTATTAAAACAGTGGTACTTGTGTTAATCACAATGTTCTGTTCCAACTTCTCCACACATGTTATATTATTAAAACAGTGGTACTTGTGTTAATCACAATGTTCTAGTTCCAACTCTCCACATATACTTATATTATTAAAACAGTGGTACTTGTGTTAATCACAATGTTCTAGTTCCAACTTCTCCACACATACTTATATTATTAAAACAGTGGTACTTGTGTTAATCACAATGTTCTAGTTCCAACTTCTCCACACATACTTATATTATTAAAACAGTGGTACTTGTGTTAATCACAATGTTCTAGTTCCAACTTCTCCACACATACTTATATTATTAAAACAGTGGTACTTGTGTTAATCACAATGTTCTAGTTCCAACTTCTCCACACATACTTATATTATTAAAACAGTGGTACTTGTGTTAATCACAATGTTCTAGTTCCAACTTCTCCACACATACTTATATTATTAAAACAGTGGTACTTGTGTTAATCACAATGTTCTAGTTCCAACTTCTCCACACATACTTATATTATTAAAACAGTGGTACTTGTGTTAATCACAATGTTCTAGTTCCAACTTCTCCACACATACTTATATTATTAAAACAGTGGTACTTGTGTTAATCACAATGTTCTAGTTCCAACTTCCACACTCCACACATCACAATGTTCTTATATTATTATTAAAACAGTGGTACTTGTGTTAATCACAATGTTCTAGTTCCAACTTCTCCACACATACTTATATTATTAAAACAGTGGTACTTGTGTTAATCACAATGTTCTAGTTCCAACTTCTCCACACATACTTATATTATTAAAACAGTGGTACTTGTGTTAATCACAATGTTCTAGTTCCAACTTCTCCACACATACTTATATTATTAAAACAGTGGTACTTGTGTTAATCACAATGTTCTAGTTCCAACTTCTCCACACATACTTATATTATTAAAACAGTGGTACTTGTGTTAATCACAATGTTCTAGTTCCAACTTCTCCACACATACTTATATTATTAAAACAGTGGTACTTGTGTTAATCACAATGTTCTAGTTCCAACTTCTCCACACATACTTATATTATTAAAACAGTGGTACTTGTGTTAATCACAATGTTCTAGTTCCAACTTCTCCACACATACTTATATTATTAAAACAGTGGTACTTGTGTTAATCACAATGTTCTAGTTCCAACTTCTCCACACATACTTATATTATTAAAACAGTGGTACTTGTGTTAATCACAATGTTCTAGTTCCAACTTCTCCACACATACTTATATTATTAAAACAGTGGTACTTGTGTTAATCACAATGTTCTAGTTAATCACAACTAGTTCTCCACACATACTTATATTATTAAAACAGTGGTACTTGTGTTAATCACAATGTTCTAGTTCCAACTTCTCCACACATACTTATATTATTAAAACAGTGGTACTTGTGTTAATCACAATGTTCTAGTTCCAACTTCTCCACACATACTTATATTATTAAAACAGTGGTACTTGTGTTAATCACAATGTTCTAGTTCCAACTTCTCCACACATACTTATATTATTAAAACAGTGGTACTTGTGTTAATCACAATGTTCTAGTTCCAACTTCTCCACACATACTTATATTATTAAAACAGTGGTACTTGTGTTAATCACAATGTTCTAGTTCCAACTTCTCCACACATACTTATATTATTAAAACAGTGGTACTTGTGTTAATCACAATGTTCTAGTTCCAACTTCTCCACACATACTTATATTATTAAAACAGTGGTACTTGTGTTAATCACAATGTTCTAGTTCCAACTTCTCCACACATACTTATATTATTAAAACAGTGGTACTTGTGTTAATCACAATGTTCTAGTTCCAACTTCTCCACACATACTTATATTATTAAAACAGTGGTACTTGTGTTAATCACAATGTTCTAGTCTCCACACATACTTATATTATTAAAACAGTGGTACTTGTGTTAATCACAATGTTCTAGTTCCAATCCACACATACTTATATTATTAAAACAGTGGTACTTGTGTTAATCACAATGTTCTAGTTCCAACTTCTCCACACATACTTATATTATTAAAACAGTGGTACTTGTGTTAATCACAATGTTCTAGTTCCAACTTCTCCACACATACTTATATTATTAAAACAGTGGTACTTGTGTTAATCACAATGTTCTAGTTCCAACTTCTCCACACATACTTATATTATTAAAACAGTGGTACTTGTGTTAATCACAATGTTCTAGTTCCAACTTCTCCACACATACTTATATTATTAAAACAGTGGTACTTGTGTTAATCACAATGTTCTAGTTCCAACTTCTCCACACATACTTATATTATTAAAACAGTGGTACTTGTGTTAATCACAATGTTCTAGTTCCAACTTCTCCACACATACTTATATTATTAAAACAGTGGTACTTGTGTTAATCACAATGTTCTAGTTCCAACTTCTCCACACATACTTATATTATTAAAACAGTGGTACTTGTGTTAATCACAATGTTCTAGTTCCAACTTCTCCACACATACTTATATTATTAAAACAGTGGTAGTGGTACTTGTGTTAATCACAATGTTCTAGTTCCAACTTCTCCACACATACTTATATTATTAAAACAGTGGTACTTGTGTTAATCACAATGTTCTAGTTCCAACTTCTCCACACATACTTATATTATTAAAACAGTGGTACTTGTGTTAATCACAATGTTCTAGTTCCAACTTCTCCACACATACTTATATTATTAAAACAGTGGTACTTGTGTTAATCACAATGTTCTAGTTCCAACTTCTCCACACATACTTATATTATTAAAACAGTGGTACTTGTGTTAATCACAATGTTCTAGTTCCAACTTCTTATATTATTAAAACAGTGGTACTTGTGTTAATCACAATGTTCTAGTTCCAACTTCTCCACACATACTTATATTAAAAACAGTGGTACTTGTGTTAATCACAATGTTCTAGTTCCAACTTCTCCACACATACTTATATTATTAAAACAGTGGTACTTGTGTTAATCACAATGTTCTAGTTCCAACTTCTCCACACATACTTATATTATTAAAACAGTGGTACTTGTGTTAATCACAATGTTCTAGTTCCAACTTCTCCACACATACTTATATTATTAAAACAGTGGTACTTGTGTTAATCACAATGTTCTAGTTCCAACTTCTCCACACATACTTATATTATTAAAACAGTGGTACTTGTGTTAATCACAATGTTCTAGTTCCAACTTCTCCACACATACTTATATTATTAAAACAGTGGTACTTGTGTTAATCACAATGTTCTAGTTCCAACTTCTCCACACATACTTATATTATTAAAACAGTGGTACTTGTGTTAATCACAATGTTCTAGTTCCAACTTCTCCACACATACTTATATTATTAAAACAGTGGTACTTGTGTTAATCACAATGTTCTAGTTCCAACTTCTCCACACATACTTATATTATTAAAACAGTGGTACTTGTGTTAATCACAATGTTCTAGTTCCAACTTCTCCACACATACTTATATTATTAAAACAGTGGTACTTGTGTTAATCACAATGTTCTAGTTCCAACTTCTCCACACATACTTATATTATTAAAACAGTGGTACTTGTGTTAATCACAATGTTCTAGTTCCAACTTCTCCACACATACTTATATTATTAAAACAGTGGTACTTGTGTTAATCACAATGTTCTAGTTCCAACTTCTCCACACATACTTATATTATTAAAACAGTGGTACTTGTGTTAATCACAATGTTCTAGTTCCAACTTCTCCACACATACTTATATTATTAAAACAGTGGTACTTGTGTTAATCACAATGTTCTAGTTCCAACTTCTCCACACATACTTATATTATTAAAACAGTGGTACTTGTGTTAATCACAATGTTCTAGTTCCAACTTCTCCACACATACTTATATTATTAAAACAGTGGTACTTGTGTTAATCACAATGTTCTTCCAATCATACTTATATTAATAAAACAGTGGTCTTGTGTTAATCACAATGTTCTAGTTCCAACTTCTCCACACATACTTATATTATTAAAACAGTGGTACTTGTGTTAATCACAATGTTCTAGTTCCAACTTCTCCACACATACTTATATTATTAAAACAGTGGTACTTGTGTTAATCACAATGTTCTAGTTCCAACTTCTCCACACATACTTATATTATTAAAACAGTGGTACTTGTGTTAATCACAATGTTCTAGTTCCAACTTCTCCACACATACTTATATTATTAAAACAGTGGTACTTGTGTTAATCACAATGTTCTAGTTCCAACTTCTCCACACATACTTATATTATTAAAACAGTGGTACTTGTGTTAATCACAATGTTCTAGTTCCAACTTCTCCACACATACTTATATTATTAAAACAGTGGTACTTGTGTTAATCACAATGTTCTAGTTCCAACTTCTCCACACATACTTATATTATTAAAACAGTGGTACTTGTGTTAATCACAATGTTCTAGTTCCAACTTCTCCACACATACTTATATTATTAAAACAGTGGTACTTGTGTTAATCACAATGTTCTAGTTCCAACTTCTCCACACATACTTATATTATTAAAACAGTGGTACTTGTGTTAATCACAATGTTCTAGTTCCAACTTCTCCACACATACTTATATTATTAAAACAGTGGTACTTGTGTTAATCACAATGTTCTAGTTCCAACTTCTCCACACATACTTATATTATTAAAACAGTGGTACTTGTGTTAATCACAATGTTCTAGTTCCAACTTCTCCACACATACTTATATTATTAAAACAGTGGTACTTGTGTTAATCACAATGTTCTAGTTCCAACTTCTCCACACATACTTATATTATTAAAACAGTGGTACTTGTGTTAATCACAATGTTCTAGTTCCAACTTCTCCACACATACTTATATTATTAAAACAGTGGTACTTGTGTTAATCACAATGTTCTAGTTCCAACTTCTCCACACATACTTATATTATTAAAACAGTGGTACTTGTGTTAATCACAATGTTCTAGTTCCAACTTCTCCACACATACTTATATTATTAAAACAGTGGTACTTGTGTTAATCACAATGTTCTAGTTCCAACTTCTCCACACATACTTATATTATTAAAACAGTGGTACTTGTGTTAATCACAATGTTCTAGTTCCAACTTCTCCACACATACTTATATTATTAAAACAGTGGTACTTGTGTTAATCACAATGTTCTAGTTCCAACTTCTCCACACATACTTATATTATTAAAACAGTGGTACTTGTGTTAATCACAATGTTCTAGTTCCAACTTCTCCACACATACTTATATTATTAAAACAGTGGTACTTGTGTTAATCACAATGTTCTAGTTCCAACTTCTCCACACATACTTATATTATTAAAACAGTGGTACTTGTGTTAATCACAATGTTCTAGTTCCAACTTCTCCACACATACTTATATTATTAAAACAGTGGTACTTGTGTTAATCACAATGTTCTAGTTCCAACTTCTCCACACATACTTATATTATTAAAACAGTGGTACTTGTGTTAATCACAATGTTCTAGTTCCAACTTCTCCACACATACTTATATTAATTAAAACAGTGGTACTTGTGTTAATCACAATGTTCTAGTTCCAACTTCTCCACACATACTTATATTATTAAAACAGTGGTACTTGTGTTAATCACAATGTTCTAGTTCCAACTTCTCCACACATACTTATATTATTAAAACAGTGGTACTTGTGTTAATCACAATGTTCTAGTTCCAACTTCTCCACACATACTTATATTATTAAAACAGTGGTACTTGTGTTAATCACAATGTTCTAGTTCCAACTTCTCCACACATACTTATATTATTAAAACAGTGGTACTTGTGTTAATCACAATGTTCTAGTTCCAACTTCTCCACACATACTTATATTATTAAAACAGTGGTACTTGTGTTAATCACAATGTTCTAGTTCCAACTTCTCCACACATACTTATATTATTAAAACAGTGGTACTTGTGTTAATCACAATGTTCTAGTTCCAACTTCTCCACACATACTTATATTATTAAAACAGTGGTACTTGTGTTAATCACAATGTTCTAGTTCCAACTTCTCCACACATACTTATATTATTAAAACAGTGGTACTTGTGTTAATCACAATGTTCTAGTTCCAACTTCTCCACACATACTTATATTATTAAAACAGTGGTACTTGTGTTAATCACAATGTTCTAGTTCCAACTTCTCCACACATACTTATATTATTAAAACAGTGGTACTTGTGTTAATCACAATGTTCTAGTTCCAACTTCTCCACACATACTTATATTATTAAAACAGTGGTACTTGTGTTAATCACAATGTTCTAGTTCCAACTTCTCCACACATACTTATATTATTAAAACAGTGGTACTTGTGTTAATCACAATGTTCTAGTTCCAACTTCTCCACACATACTTATATTATTAAAACAGTGGTACTTGTGTTAATCACAATGTTCTAGTTCCAACTTCTCCACACATACTTATATTATTAAAACAGTGGTACTTGTGTTAATCACAATGTTCTAGTTCCAACTTCTCCACACATACTTATATTATTAAAACAGTGGTACTTGTGTTAATCACAATGTTCTAGTTCCAACTTCTCCACACATACTTATATTATTAAAACAGTGGTACTTGTGTTAATCACAATGTGTTAATCACTTATATGTTCTAGTTCCAACTTCTCCACACATACTTATATTATTAAAACAGTGGTACTTGTGTTAATCACAATGTTCTAGTTCCAACTTCTCCACACATACTTATATTATTAAAACAGTGGTACTTGTGTTAATCACAATGTTCTAGTTCCAACTTCTCCACACATACTTATATTATTAAAACAGTGGTACTTGTGTTAATCACAATGTTCTAGTTCCAACTTCTCCACACATACTTATATTATTAAAACAGTGGTACTTGTGTTAATCACAATGTTCTAGTTCCAACTTCTCCACACATACTTATATTATTAAAACAGTGGTACTTGTGTTAATCACAATGTTCTAGTTCCAACTTCTCCACACATACTTATATTATTAAAACAGTGGTACTTGTGTTAATCACAATGTTCTAGTTCCAACTTCTCCACACATACTTATATTATTAAAACAGTGGTACTTGTGTTAATCACAATGTTCTAGTTCCAACTTCTCCACACATACTTATATTATTAAAACAGTGGTACTTGTGTTAATCACAATGTTCTAGTTCCAACTTCTCCACACATACTTATATTATTAAAACAGTGGTACTTGTGTTAATCACAATGTTCTAGTTCCAACTTCTCCACACATACTTATATTATTAAAACAGTGGTACTTGTGTTAATCACAATGTTCTAGTTCCAACTTCTCCACACATACTTATATTATTAAAACAGTGGTACTTGTGTTAATCACAATGTTCTAGTTCCAACTTCTCCACACATACTTATATTATTAAAACAGTGGTACTTGTGTTAATCACAATGTTCTAGTTCCAACATACTTATATTCAGTGGTACTTGTGTTAATCCACACATACTTATATTATTAAAACAGTGGTACTTGTGTTAATCACAATGTTCTAGTTCCAACTTCTCCACACATACTTATATTATTAAAACAGTGGTACTTGTGTTAATCACAATGTTCTAGTTCCAACTTCTCCACACATACTTATATTATTAAAACAGTGGTACTTGTGTTAATCACAATGTTCTAGTTCCAACTTCTCCACACATACTTATATTATTAAAACAGTGGTACTTGTGTTAATCACAATGTTCTAGTTCCAACTTCTCACACTTATATTATTAAAACAGTGGTACTTGTGTTAATCACAATGTTCTAGTTCCAACTTCTCCACACATACTTATATTGGTAAAACTTGTGTTAATCACAATGTTCTAGTTCCAACTTCTCCACACATACTTATATTATTAAAACAGTGGTACTTGTGTTAATCACAATGTTCTAGTTCCAACTTCTCCACACATACTTATATTATTAAAACAGTGGTACTTGTGTTAATCACAATGTTCTAGTTCCAACTTCTCCACACATACTTATATTATTAAAACAGTGGTACTTGTGTTAATCACAATGTTCTAGTTCCAACTTCTCCACACATACTTATATTATTAAAACAGTGGTACTTGTGTTAATCACAATGTTCTAGTTCCAACTTCTCCACACATACTTATATTATTAAAACAGTGGTACTTGTGTTAATCACAATGTTCTAGTTCCAACTTCTCCACACATACTTATATTATTAAAACAGTGGTACTTGTGTTAATCACAATGTTCTAGTTCCAACTTCTCCACACATACTTATATTATTAAAACAGTGGTACTTGTGTTAATCACAATGTTCTAGTTCCAACTTCTCCACACATACTTATATTATTAAAACAGTGGTACTTGTGTTAATCACAATGTTCTAGTTCCAACTTCTCCACACATACTTATATTATTAAAACAGTGGTACTTGTGTTAATCACAATGTTCTAGTTCCAACTTCTCCACACATACTTATATTATTAAAACAGTGGTACTTGTGTTAATCACAATGTTCTAGTTCCAACTTCTCCACACATACTTATATTATTAAAACAGTGGTACTTGTGTTAATCACAATGTTCTAGTTCCAACTTCTCCACACATACTTATATTATTAAAACAGTGGTACTTGTGTTAATCACAATGTTCTAGTTCCAACTTCTCCACACATACTTATATTATTAAAACAGTGGTACTTGTGTTAATCACAATGTTCTAGTTCCAACTTCTCCACACATACTTATATTATTAAAACAGTGGTACTTGTGTTAATCACAATGTTCTAGTTCCAACTTCTCCACACATACTTATATTATTAAAACAGTGGTACTTGTGTTAATCACAATGTTCTAGTTCCAACTTCTCCACACATACTTATATTATTAAAACAGTGGTACTTGTGTTAATCACAATGTTCTAGTTCCAACTTCTCCACACATACTTATATTATTAAAACAGTGGTACTTGTGTTAATCACAATGTTCTAGTTCCAACTTCTCCACACATACTTATATTATTAAAACAGTGGTACTTGTGTTAATCACAATGTTCTAGTTCCAACTTCTCCACACATACTTATATTATTAAAACAGTGGTACTTGTGTTAATCACAATGTTCTAGTTCCAACTTCTCCACACATACTTATATTATTAAAACAGTGGTACTTGTGTTAATCACAATGTTCTAGTTCCAACTTCTCCACACATACTTATATTATTAAAACAGTGGTACTTGTGTTAATCACAATGTTCTAGTTCCAACTTCTCCACACATACTTATATTATTAAAACAGTGGTACTTGTGTTAATCACAATGTTCTAGTTCCAACTTCTCCACACATACTTATATTATTAAAACAGTGGTACTTGTGTTAATCACAATGTTCTAGTTCCAACTTCTCCACACATACTTATATTATTAAAACAGTGGTACTTGTGTTAATCACAATGTTCTAGTTCCAACTTCTCCACACATACTTATATTATTAAAACAGTGGTACTTGTGTTAATCACAATGTTCTAGTTCCAACTTCTCCACACATACTTATATTATTAAAACAGTGGTACTTGTGTTAATCACAATGTTCTAGTTCCAACTTCTCCACACATACTTATATTATTAAAACAGTGGTACTTGTGTTAATCACAATGTTCTAGTTCCAACTTCTCCACACATACTTATATTATTAAAACAGTGGTACTTGTGTTAATCACAATGTTCTAGTTCCAACTTCTCCACACATACTTATATTATTAAAACAGTGGTACTTGTGTTAATCACAATGTTCTAGTTCCAACTTCTCCACACATACTTATATTATTAAAACAGTGGTACTTGTGTTAATCACAATGTTCTAGTTCCAACTTCTCCACACATACTTATATTATTAAAACAGTGGTACTTGTGTTAATCACAATGTTCTAGTTCCAACTTCTCCACACATACTTATATTATTAAAACAGTGGTACTTGTGTTAATCACAATGTTCTAGTTCCAACTTCTCCACACATACTTATATTATTAAAACAGTGGTACTTGTGTTAATCACAATGTTCTAGTTCCAACTTCTCCACACATACTTATATTATTAAAACAGTGGTACTTGTGTTAATCACAATGTTCTAGTTCCAACTTCTCCACACATACTTATATTATTAAAACAGTGGTACTTGTGTTAATCACAATGTTCTAGTTCCAACTTCTCCACACATACTTATATTATTAAAACAGTGGTACTTGTGTTAATCACAATGTTCTAGTTCCAACTTCTCCACACATACTTATATTATTAAAACAGTGGTACTTGTGTTAATCACAATGTTCTAGTTCCAACTTCTCCACACATACTTATATTATTAAAACAGTGGTACTTGTGTTAATCACAATGTTCTAGTTCCAACTTCTCCACACATACTTATATTATTAAAACAGTGGTACTTGTGTTAATCACAATGTTCTAGTTCCAACTCCAACTCTCCACACATACTTATATTATTAAAACAGTGGTACTTGTGTTAATCACAATGTTCTAGTTCCAACTTCTCCACACATACTTATATTATTAAAACAGTGGTACTTGTGTTAATCACAATGTTCTAGTTCCAACTTCTCCACACATACTTATATTATTAAAACAGTGGTACTTGTGTTAATCACAATGTTCTAGTTCCAACTTCTCCACACATACTTATATTATTAAAACAGTGGTACTTGTGTTAATCACAATGTTCTAGTTCCAACTTCTCCACACATACTTATATTATTAAAACAGTGGTACTTGTGTTAATCACAATGTTCTAGTTCCAACTTCTCCACACATACTTATATTATTAAAACAGTGGTACTTGTGTTAATCACAATGTTCTAGTTCCAACTTCTCCACACATACTTATATTATTAAAACAGTGGTACTTGTGTTAATCACAATGTTCTAGTTCCAACTTCTCCACACATACTTATATTATTAAAACAGTGGTACTTGTGTTAATCACAATGTTCTAGTTCCAACTTCTCCACACATACTTATATTATTAAAACAGTGGTACTTGTGTTAATCACAATGTTCTAGTTCCAACTTCTCCACACATACTTATATTATTAAAACAGTGGTACTTGTGTTAATCACAATGTTCTAGTTCCAACTTCTCCACACATACTTATATTATTAAAACAGTGGTACTTGTGTTAATCACAATGTTCTAGTTCCAACTTCTCCACACATACTTATATTATTAAAACAGTGGTACTTGTGTTAATCACAATGTTCTAGTTCCAACTTCTCCACACATACTTATATTATTAAAACAGTGGTACTTGTGTTAATCACAATGTTCTAGTTCCAACTTCTCCACACATACTTATATTATTAAAACAGTGGTACTTGTGTTAATCACAATGTTCTAGTTCCAACTCAGTGGTCCACACATACTTATATTATTAAAACAGTGGTACTTGTGTTAATCACAATGTTCTAGTTCCAACTTCTCCACACATACTTATATTATTAAAACAGTGGTACTTGTGTTAATCACAATGTTCTAGTTCCAACTTCTCCACACATACTTATATTATTAAAACAGTGGTACTTGTGTTAATCACAATGTTCTAGTTCCAACTTCTCCACACATACTTATATTATTAAAACAGTGGTACTTGTGTTAATCACAATGTTCTAGTTCCAACTTCTCCACACATACTTATATTATTAAAACAGTGGTACTTGTGTTAATCACAATGTTCTAGTTCCAACTTCTCCACACATACTTATATTATTAAAACAGTGGTACTTGTGTTAATCACAATGTTCTAGTTCCAACTTCTCCACACATACTTATATTATTAAAACAGTGGTACTTGTGTTAATCACAATGTTCTAGTTCCAACTTCTCCACACATACTTATATTATTAAAACAGTGGTACTTGTGTTAATCACAATGTTCTAGTTCCAACTCCACACATACTTATATTATTAAAACAGTGGTCTTGTGTTAATCACAATGTTCTAGTTCCAACTTCTCCACACATACTTATATTATTAAAACAGTGGTACTTGTGTTAATCACAATGTTCTAGTTCCAACTTCTCCACACATACTTATATTATTAAAACAGTGGTACTTGTGTTAATCACAATGTTCTAGTTCCAACTTCTCCACACATACTTATATTATTAAAACAGTGGTACTTGTGTTAATCACAATGTTCTAGTTCCAACTTCTCCACACATACTTATATTATTAAAACAGTGGTACTTGTGTTAATCACAATGTTCTAGTTCCAACTTCTCCACACATACTTATATTATTAAAACAGTGGTACTTGTGTTAATCACAATGTTCTAGTTCCAACTTCTCCACACATACTTATATTATTAAAACAGTGGTACTTGTGTTAATCACAATGTTCTAGTTCCAACTTCTCCACACATACTTATATTATTAAAACAGTGGTACTTGTGTTAATCACAATGTTCTAGTTCCAACTCTCCACACATACTTATATTATTAAAACAGTGGTACTTGTGTTAATCACAATGTTCTAGTTCCAACTTCTCCACACATACTTATATTATTAAAACAGTGGTACTTGTGTTAATCACAATGTTCTAGTTCCAACTTCTCCACACATACTTATATTATTAAAACAGTGGTACTTGTGTTAATCACAATGTTCTAGTTCCAACTTCTCCACACATACTTATATTATTAAAACAGTGGTACTTGTGTTAATCACAATGTTCTAGTTCCAACTTCTCCACACATACTTATATTATTAAAACAGTGGTACTTGTGTTAATCACAATGTTCTAGTTCCAACTTCTCCACACATACTTATATTATTAAAACAGTGGTACTTGTGTTAATCACAATGTTCTAGTTCCAACTTCTCCACACATACTTATATTATTAAAACAGTGGTACTTGTGTTAATCACAATGTTCTAGTTCCAACTTCTCCACACATACTTATATTATTAAAACAGTGGTACTTGTGTTAATCACAATGTTCTAGTTCCAACTTCTCCACACATACTTATATTATTAAAACAGTGGTACTTGTGTTAATCACAATGTTCTAGTTCCAACTTCTCCACACATACTTATATTATTAAAACAGTGGTACTTGTGTTAATCACAATGTTCTAGTTCCAACTTCTCCACACATACTTATATTATTAAAACAGTGGTACTTGTGTTAATCACAATGTTCTAGTTCCAACTTCTCCACACATACTTATATTATTAAAACAGTGGTACTTTGTGTTAATCACAATGTTCTAGTTCCAACTTCTCCACACATACTTATATTATTAAAACAGTGGTACTTGTGTTAATCACAATGTTCTAGTTCCAACTTCTCCACACATACTTATATTATTAAAACAGTGGTACTTGTGTTAATCACAATGTTCTAGTTCCAACTTCTCCACACATACTTATATTATTAAAACAGTGGTACTTGTGTTAATCACAATGTTCTAGTTCCAACTTCTCCACACATACTTATATTATTAAAACAGTGGTACTTGTGTTAATCACAATGTTCTAGTTCCAACTTCTCCACACATACTTATATTATTAAAACAGTGGTACTTGTGTTAATCACAATGTTCTAGTTCCAACTTCTCCACACATACTTATATTATTTAAAACAGTGGTACTTGTGTTAATCACAATGTTCTAGTTCCAACTTCTCCACACATACTTATATTATTAAAACAGTGGTACTTGTGTTAATCACAATGTTCTAGTTCCAACTTCTCCACACATACTTATATTATTAAAACAGTGGTACTTGTGTTAATCACAATGTTCTAGTTCCAACTTCTCCACACATACTTATATTATTAAAACAGTGGTACTTGTGTTAATCACAATGTTCTAGTTCCAACTTCTCCACACATACTTATATTATTAAAACAGTGGTACTTGTGTTAATCACAATGTTCTAGTTCCAACTTCTCCACACATACTTATATTATTAAAACAGTGGTACTTGTGTTAATCACAATGTTCTAGTTCCAACTTCTCCACACATACTTATATTATTAAAACAGTGGTACTTGTGTTAATCACAATGTTCTAGTTCCAACTTCTCCACACATACTTATATTATTAAAACAGTGGTACTTGTGTTAATCACAATGTTCTAGTTCCAACTTCTCCACACATACTTATATTATTAAAACAGTGGTACTTGTGTTAATCACAATGTTCTAGTTCCAACTTCTCCACACATACTTATATTATTAAAACAGTGGTACTTGTGTTAATCACAATGTTCTAGTTCCAACTTCTCCACACATACTTATATTATTAAAACAGTGGTACTTGTGTTAATCACAATGTTCTAGTTCCAACTTCTCCACACATACTTATATTATTAAAACAGTGGTACTTGTGTTAATCACAATGTTCTAGTTCCAACTTCTCCACACATACTTATATTATTAAAACAGTGGTACTTGTGTTAATCACAATGTTCTAGTTCCAACTTCTCCACACATACTTATATTATTAAAACAGTGGTACTTGTGTTAATCACAATGTTCTAGTTCCAACTTCTCCACACATACTTATATTATTAAAACAGTGGTACTTGTGTTAATCACAATGTTCTAGTTCCAACTTCTCCACACATACTTATATTATTAAAACAGTGGTACTTGTGTTAATCACAATGTTCTAGTTCCAACTCTCCACACATACTTATATTATTAAAACAGTGGTACTTGTGTTAATCACAATGTTCTAGTTCCAACTTCTCCACACATACTTATATTATTAAAACAGTGGTACTTGTGTTAATCACAATGTTCTAGTTCCAACTTCTCCACACATACTTATATTATTAAAACAGTGGTACTTGTGTTAATCACAATGTTCTAGTTCCAACTTCTCCACACATACTTATATTATTAAAACAGTGGTACTTGTGTTAATCACAATGTTCTAGTTCCAACTTCTCCACACATACTTATATTATTAAAACAGTGGTACTTGTGTTAATCACAATGTTCTAGTTCCAACTTCTCCACACATACTTATATTATTAAAACAGTGGTACTTGTGTTAATCACAATGTTCTAGTTCCAACTTCTCCACACATACTTATATTATTAAAACAGTGGTACTTGTGTTAATCACAATGTTCTAGTTCCAACTTCTCCACACATACTTATATTATTAAAACAGTGGTACTTGTGTTAATCACAATGTTCTAGTTCCAACTTCTCCACACATACTTATATTATTAAAACAGTGGTACTTGTGTTAATCACAATGTTCTAGTTCCAACTTCTCCACACATACTTATATTATTAAAACAGTGGTACTTGTGTTAATCACAATGTTCTAGTTCCAACTTCTCCACACATACTTATATTATTAAAACAGTGGTACTTGTGTTAATCACAATGTTCTAGTTCCAACTTCTCCACACATACTTATATTATTAAAACAGTGGTACTTGTGTTAATCACAATGTTCTAGTTCCAACTTCTCCACACATACTTATATTATTAAAACAGTGGTACTTGTGTTAATCACAATGTTCTAGTTCCAACTTCTCCACACATACTTATATTATTAAAACAGTGGTACTTGTGTTAATCACAATGTTCTAGTTCCAACTTCTCCACACATACTTATATTATTAAAACAGTGGTACTTGTGTTAATCACAATGTTCTAGTTCCAACTTCTCCACACATACTTATATTATTAAAACAGTGGTACTTGTGTTAATCACAATGTTCTAGTTCCAACTTCTCCACACATACTTATATTATTAAAACAGTGGTACTTGTGTTAATCACAATGTTCTAGTTCCAACTTCTCCACACATACTTATATTATTAAAACAGTGGTACTTGTGTTAATCACAATGTTCTAGTTCCAACTTCTCCACACATACTTATATTATTAAAACAGTGGTACTTGTGTTAATCACAATGTTCTAGTTCCAACTTCTCCACACATACTTATATTATTAAAACAGTGGTACTTGTGTTAATCACAATGTTCTAGTTCCAACTTCTCCACACATACTTATATTATTAAAACAGTGGTACTTGTGTTAATCACAATGTTCTAGTTCCAACTTCTCCACACATACTTATATTATTAAAACAGTGGTACTTGTGTTAATCACAATGTTCTAGTTCCAACTTCTCCACACATACTTATATTATTAAAACAGTGGTACTTGTGTTAATCACAATGTTCTAGTTCCAACTTCTCCACACATACTTATATTATTAAAACAGTGGTACTTGTGTTAATCACAATGTTCTAGTTCCAACTTCTCCACACATACTTATATTATTAAAACAGTGGTACTTGTGTTAATCACAATGTTCTAGTTCCAACTTCTCCACACATACTTATATTATTAAAACAGTGGTACTTGTGTTAATCACAATGTTCTAGTTCCAACTTCTCCACACATACTTATATTATTAAAACAGTGGTACTTGTGTTAATCACAATGTTCTAGTTCCAACTTCTCCACACATACTTATATTATTAAAACAGTGGTACTTGTGTTAATCACAATGTTCTAGTTCCAACTTCTCCACACATACTTATATTATTAAAACAGTGGTACTTGTGTTAATCACAATGTTCTAGTTCCAACTTCTCCACACATACTTATATTATTAAAACAGTGGTACTTGTGTTAATCACAATGTTCTAGTTCCAACTTCTCCACACATACTTATATTATTAAAACAGTGGTACTTGTGTTAATCACAATGTTCTAGTTCCAACTTCTCCACACATACTTATATTTATATTATTAAAACAGTGGTACTTGTGTTAATCACAATGTTCTAGTTCCAACTTCTCCACACATACTTATATTATTAAAACAGTGGTACTTGTGTTAATCACAATGTTCTAGTTCCAACTTCTCCACACATACTTATATTATTAAAACAGTGGTACTTGTGTTAATCACAATGTTCTAGTTCCAACTTCTCCACACATACTTATATTATTAAAACAGTGGTACTTGTTCCAACTTCTCCACACATACTTATATTAATCACAATGTTCTAGTTCCAACTTCTCCACACATACTTATATTATTAAAACAGTGGTACTTGTGTTAATCACAATGTTCTAGTTCCAACTTCTCCACACATACTTATATTATTAAAACAGTGGTACTTGTGTTAATCACAATGTTCTAGTTCCAACTTCTCCACACATACTTATATTATTAAAACAGTGGTACTTGTGTTAATCACAATGTTCTAGTTCCAACTTCTCCACACATACTTATATTATTAAAACAGTGGTACTTGTGTTAATCACAATGTTCTAGTTCCAACTTCTCCACACATACTTATATTATTAAAACAGTGGTACTTGTGTTAATCACAATGTTCTAGTTCCAACTTCTCCACACATACTTATATTATTAAAACAGTGGTACTTGTGTTAATCACAATGTTCTAGTTCCAACTTCTCCACACATACTTATATTATTAAAACAGTGGTACTTGTGTTAATCACAATGTTCTAGTTCCAACTTCTCCACACATACTTATATTATTAAAACAGTGGTACTTGTGTTAATCACAATGTTCTAGTTCCAACTTCTCCACACATACTTATATTATTAAAACAGTGGTACTTGTGTTAATCACAATGTTCTAGTTCCAACTTCTCCACACATACTTATATTATTAAAACAGTGGTACTTGTGTTAATCACAATGTTCTAGTTCCAACTTCTCCACACATACTTATATTATTAAAACAGTGGTACTTGTGTTAATCACAATGTTCTAGTTCCAACTTCTCCACACATACTTATATTATTAAAACAGTGGTACTTGTGTTAATCACAATGTTCTAGTTCCAACTTCTCCACACATACTTATATTATTAAAACAGTGGTACTTGTGTTAATCACAATGTTCTAGTTCCAACTTCTCCACACATACTTATATTATTAAAACAGTGGTACTTGTGTTAATCACAATGTTCTAGTTCCAACTTCTCCACACATACTTATATTATTAAAACAGTGGTACTTGTGTTAATCACAATGTTCTAGTTCCAACTTCTCCACACATACTTATATTATTAAAACAGTGGTACTTGTGTTAATCACAATGTTCTAGTTCCAACTTCTCCACACATACTTATATTATTAAAACAGTGGTACTTGTGTTAATCACAATGTTCTAGTTCCAACTTCTCCACACATACTTATATTATTAAAACAGTGGTACTTGTGTTAATCACAATGTTCTAGTTCCAACTTCTCCACACATACTTATATTATTAAAACAGTGGTACTTGTGTTAATCACAATGTTCTAGTTCCAACTTCTCCACACATACTTATATTATTAAAACAGTGGTACTTGTGTTAATCACAATGTTCTAGTTCCAACTTCTCCACACATACTTATATTATTAAAACAGTGGTACTTGTGTTAATCACAATGTTCTAGTTCCAACTTCTCCACACATACTTATATTATTAAAACAGTGGTACTTGTGTTAATCACAATGTTCTAGTTCCAACTTCTCCACACATACTTATATTATTAAAACAGTGGTACTTGTGTTAATCACAATGTTCTAGTTCCAACTTCTCCACACATACTTATATTATTAAAACAGTGGTACTTGTGTTAATCACAATGTTCTAGTTCCAACTTCTCCACACATACTTATATTATTAAAACAGTGGTACTTGTGTTAATCACAATGTTCTAGTTCCAACTTCTCCACACATACTTATATTATTAAAACAGTGGTACTTGTGTTAATCACAATGTTCTAGTTCCAACTTCTCCACACATACTTATATTATTAAAACAGTGGTACTTGTGTTAATCACAATGTTCTAGTTCCAACTTCTCCACACATACTTATATTATTAAAACAGTGGTACTTGTGTTAATCACAATGTTCTAGTTCCAACTTCTCCACACATACTTATATTATTAAAACAGTGGTACTTGTGTTAATCACAATGTTCTAGTTCCAACTTCTCCACACATACTTATATTATTAAAACAGTGGTACTTGTGTTAATCACAATGTTCTAGTTCCAACTTCTCCACACATACTTATATTATTAAAACAGTGGTACTTGTGTTAATCACAATGTTCTAGTTCCAACTTCTCCACACATACTTATATTATTAAAACAGTGGTACTTGTGTTAATCACAATGTTCTAGTTCCAACTTCTCTTATATTATTAAAACACACATCACTTATATTATTAAAACAGTGGTACTTGTGTTAATCACAATGTTCTAGTTCCAACTTCTCCACACATACTTATATTATTAAAACAGTGGTACTTGTGTTAATCACAATGTTCTAGTTCCAACTTCTCCACACATACTTATATTATTAAAACAGTGGTACTTGTGTTAATCACAATGTTCTAGTTCCAACTTCTCCACACATACTTATATTATTAAAACAGTGGTACTTGTGTTAATCACAATGTTCTAGTTCCAACTTCTCCACACATACTTATATTATTAAAACAGTGGTACTTGTGTTAATCACAATGTTCTAGTTCCAACTTCTCCACACATACTTATATTATTAAAACAGTGGTACTTGTGTTAATCACAATGTTCTAGTTCCAACTTCTCCACACATACTTATATTATTAAAACAGTGGTACTTGTGTTAATCACAATGTTCTAGTTCCAACTTCTCCACACATACTTATATTATTAAAACAGTGGTACTTGTGTTAATCACAATGTTCTAGTTCCAACTTCTCCACACATACTTATATTATTAAAACAGTGGTACTTGTGTTAATCACAATGTTCTAGTTCCAACTTCTCCACACATACTTATATTATTAAAACAGTGGTACTTGTGTTAATCACAATGTTCTAGTTCCAACTTCTCCACACATCCAACTTATATTATTAAAACAGTGGTACTTGTGTTAATCACAATGTTCTAGTTCCAACTTCTCCACACATACTTATATTATTAAAACAGTGGTACTTGTGTTAATCACAATGTTCTAGTTCCAACTTCTCCACACATACTTATATTATTAAAACAGTGGTACTTGTGTTAATCACAATGTTCTAGTTCCAACTTCTCCACACATACTTATATTATTAAAACAGTGGTACTTGTGTTAATCACAATGTTCTAGTTCCAACTTCTCCACACATACTTATATTATTAAAACAGTGGTACTTGTGTTAATCACAATGTTCTAGTTCCAACTTCTCCACACATACTTATATTATTAAAACAGTGGTACTTGTGTTAATCACAATGTTCTAGTTCCAACTTCTCCACACATCTTATATTATTAAAACAGTGGTACTTGTGTTAATCACAATGTTCTAGTTCCAACTTCTACTTATATTATTAAAACAGTGGTACTTGTGTTAATCACAATGTTCTAGTTCCAACTTCTCCACACATACTTATATTATTAAAACAGTGGTACTTGTGTTAATCACAATGTTCTAGTTCCAACTTCTCCACACATACTTATATTATTAAAACAGTGGTACTTGTGTTAATCACAATGTTCTAGTTCCAACTTCTCCACACATACTTATATTATTAAAACAGTGGTACTTGTGTTAATCACAATGTTCTAGTTCCAACTTCTCCACACATACTTATATTATTAAAACAGTGGTACTTGTGTTAATCACAATGTTCTAGTTCCAACTTCTCCACACATACTTATATTATTAAAACAGTGGTACTTGTGTTAATCACAATGTTCTAGTTCCAACTTCTCCACACATACTTATATTATTAAAACAGTGGTACTTGTGTTAATCACAATGTTCTAGTTCCAACTTCTCCACACATACTTATATTATTAAAACAGTGGTACTTGTGTTAATCACAATGTTCTAGTTCCAACTTCTCCACACATCCTTATATTATTAAAACAGTGGTACTTGTGTTAATCACAATGTTCTAGTTCCAACTTCTCCACACATACTTATATTATTAAAACAGTGGTACTTGTGTTAATCACAATGTTCTAGTCTCCAACTTCTCCACACATCCAACTTCTCCACACATATATTATTAAAACAGTGGTACTTGTGTTAATCACAATGTTCTAGTTCCAACTTCTCCACACATACTTATATTATTAAAACAGTGGTACTTGTGTTAATCACAATGTTCTAGTTCCAACTCTCCACACATACTTATATTATTAAAACAGTGGTACTTGTGTTAATCACAATGTTCTAGTTCCAACTTCTCCACACATACTTATATTATTAAAACAGTGGTACTTGTGTTAATCACAATGTTCTAGTTCCAACTTCTCCACACATACTTATATTATTAAAACAGTGGTACTTGTGTTAATCACAATGTTCTAGTTCCAACTTCTCCACACATACTTATATTATTAAAACAGTGGTACTTGTGTTAATCACAATGTTCTAGTCTCCAACTTCTCCACACATACTTATATTATTAAAACAGTGGTACTTGTGTTAATCACAATGTTCTAGTTCCAACTTCTCCACACATACTTATATTATTAAAACAGTGGTACTTGTGTTAATCACAATGTTCTAGTTCCAACTTCTCCACACATACTTATATTATTAAAACAGTGGTACTTGTGTTAATCACAATGTTCTAGTTCCAACTTCTCCACACATACTTATATTATTAAAACAGTGGTACTTGTGTTAATCACAATGTTCTAGTTCCAACTTCTCCACACATACTTATATTATTAAAACAGTGGTACTTGTGTTAATCACAATGTTCTAGTTCCAACTTCTCCACACATACTTATATTATTAAAACAGTGGTACTTGTGTTAATCACAATGTTCTAGTTCCAACTTCTCCACACATACTTATATTATTAAAACAGTGGTACTTGTGTTAATCACAATGTTCTAGTTCCAACTTCTCCACACATACTTATATTATTAAAACAGTGGTACTTGTGTTAATCACAATGTTCTAGTTCCAACTTCTCCACACATACTTATATTATTAAAACAGTGGTACTTGTGTTAATCACAATGTTCTAGTTCCAACTTCTCCACACATACTTATATTATTAAAACAGTGGTACTTGTGTTAATCACAATGTTCTAGTTCCAACTTCTCCACACATACTTATATTATTAAAACAGTGGTACTTGTGTTAATCACAATGTTCTAGTTCCAACTTCTCCACACATACTTATATTATTAAAACAGTGGTACTTGTGTTAATCACAATGTTCTAGTTCCAACTTCTCCACACATACTTATATTATTAAAACAGTGGTACTTGTGTTAATCACAATGTTCTAGTTCCAACTTCTCCACACATACTTATATTATTAAAACAGTGGTACTTGTGTTAATCACAATGTTCTAGTTCCAACTTCTCCACACTTATATTATTAAAACAGTGGTACTTGTGTTAATCACAATGTTCTAGTTCCAACTTCTCCACACATGCTTATATTATTAAAACAGTGGTACTTGTGTTAATCACAATGTTCTAGTTCCAACTTCTCCACACATACTTATATTATTAAAACAGTGGTACTTGTGTTAATCACAATGTTCTCCACACAGTTCCAACTTCTCCACACATACTTATATTATTAAAACAGTGGTACTTGTGTTAATCACAATGTTCTAGTTCCAACTGCTCCACACATCCTTATATTATTAAAACAGTGGTACTTGTGTTAATCACAATGTTCTAGTTCCAACTTCTCCACACATACTTATATTAATAAAACAGTGGTACTTGTGTTAATCACAATGTTCTAGTTCCAACTTCTCCACACATACTTATATTAATAAAACAGTGGTACTTGTGTTAATCACAATGTTCTAGCTCCAACTTCTCCACACATACTTATATTATTAAAACAGTGGTACTTGTGTTAATCACAATGTTCTAGTTCCAACTTCTCCACACACACCTATATTATTAAAACAGTGGTACTTGTATTAATCACAATGTTCTAGTTCCATTTTCTCCACACATACTTATATTGTTAAAACAGTGGTACTTGTGTTAATCACAATGTTCTAGTTCCAACTTCTCCACACATACTTATATTATTAAAACAGTGGTACTTGTGTTAATCACAATGTTCTAGTTCCAACTTCTCCACACATACTTATATTAATAAAACAGTGGTACTTGTGTTAATCACAATGTTCTAGCTACAACTTCTCCACACATCCTTATATTATTAAAACAGTGGTACTTGTGTTAATCACAATGTTCTAGTTCCAACTTCTCCACACATACTTATATTATTAAAACAGTGGTATGTGTGTTAATCACAATGTTCTAGTTCCAACTTCTCCACACATACTTATATTAATAAAACAGTGGTACTTGTGTTAATCACAATGTTCTAGCTACAACTTCTCCAAACATCCTTATATTATTAAAACAGTGGTACTTGTGTTAATCACAATGTTCTAGTTCCAACTTCTCCACACATACTTATATTATTAAAACAGTGGTATGTGTGTTAATCACAATGTTCTAACTCCAACTTCTCCACACATACTTATATTATTAAAACAGTGATACTTGTGTTAATCACAATGTTCTAGTTCCAACTTCTCCACACATACTTATATTATTAAAACAGTGGTACTTGTGTTAATCACAATGTTCTAGTTCCAACTTCTCCACACATACTTATATTAATAAAACAGTGGTACTTGTGTTAATCACAATGTTCTAGCTACAACTTCTCCATACATCCTTATATTATTAAAACAGTGGTACTTGTGTTAATCACAATGTTCTAGTTCCAACTTCTCCACACATACTTATATTATTAAAACAGTGGTATGTGTGTTAATCACAATGTTCTAGTTCCAACTTCTCCACACATACTTATATTATTAAAACAGTGGTACTTGTGTTAATCACAATGTTCTAGTTCCAACTTCTCCACACATCCTTATATTATTAAAACAGTGGTACTTGTGTTAATCACAATGTTCTAGTTCCAACTTCTCCACACATACTTATATTAATAAAACAGTGGTACTTGTGTTAATCACAATGTTCTAGCTCCAACTTCTCCACACATACTTATATTAATAAAACAGTGGTACTTGTGTTAATCACAATGTTCTAGCTCCAACTTCTCCACACATACTTATATTATTAAAACAGTGGTACTTGTGTTAATCACAATGTTCTAGTTCCAACTTCTCCACACATACTTATATTATTAAAACAGTGGTACTTGTGTTAATCACAATGTTCTAGTTCCAACTTCTCCACACATACTTATATTATTAAAACAGTGGTACTTGTGTTAATCACAATGTTCTAGCTCCAACTTCTCCACACATACTTATATTATTAAAACAGTGGTACTTGTATTAATCACAATGTTCTAGTTCCAACTTCTCCACACATACTTATATTATTAAAACAGTGGTACTTGTATTAATCACAATGTTCTAGTTCCAACTTCTCCACATATACTTATATTAATAAAACAGTGGTACTTGTGTTAATCACAATGTTCTAGCTCCAACTTCTCCACACATACTTATATTATTAAAACAGTGGTACTTGTATTAATTACAATGTTCTAGTTCCAACTTCTCCACACATACTAATATTATTAAAACAGTGGTACTTGTATTAATCACAATGTTCTAGTTCCAACTTCTCCACACATACTTATATTATTAAAACAGTGGTATGTGTGTTAATCACAATGTTCTAGTTCCAACTTCTCCACACATGCTTATATTATTAAAACAGTGGTACTTGTGTTAATCACAATGTTCTAGTTCCAACTTCTCCACACATACTTATATTATTAAAACAGTGGTACTTGTGTTAATCACAATGTTCTAGTTCCAACTTCTCCACACATACTTATATTATTAAAACAGTGGTACTTGTGTTAATCACAATGTTTTAGTTCCACCTTCTCCACACATACTTATATTAATAAAACAGTGGTACTTGTGTTAATCATAATGTTCTAGCTACAACTTCTCCACACATACTTATATTAATAAAACAGTGGTACTTGTGTTAATCACAATGTTCTAGTTCCAACTTCTCCACACATACTTATATTATTAAAACAGTGGTACTTGTATTAATCACAATGTTCTAGTTCCAACTTCTCCACACATACTTATATTATTAAAACAGTGGTACTTGTGTTAATCACAATGTTCTAGTTCCAACTTCTCCACACATACTTATATTATTAAAACAGTGGTACTTGTGTTAATCACAATGTTCTAGTTCCAACTTCTCCACACATACTTATATTATTAAAACAGTGGTACTTGTGTTAATCACAATGTTCTAGTTCCACCTTCTCCACACATACTTATATTAATAAAACAGTGGTACTTGTGTTAATCACAATGTTCTAGCTACAACTTCTCCACACATCCTTATATTATTAAAACAGTGGTACTTGTGTTAATCACAATGTTCTAGTTCCAACTTCTCCACACATACCTATATTATTAAAACAGTGGTACTTGTGTTAATCACAATGTTCTACTACCAACTTCTCCACACATGCTTATATTATTAAAACAGTGGTACTTGTGTTAATCACAATGTTCTAGTTCCAACTTCTCCACACATACCTATATTATTAAAACAGTGGTACTTGTGTTAATCACAATGTTCTAGTACCAACTTCTCCACACATGCTTATATTATTAAAACAGTGGTACTTGTGTTAATCACAATGTTCTAGTACCAACTTCTCCACACATGCTTATATTATTAAAACAGTGGTACTTGTGTTAATCACAATGTTCTAGTACCAACTTCTCCACACATACCTATATTATTAAAACAGTGGTACTTGTGTTAATCACAATGTTCTAGTTCCAACTTCTCCACACATACCTATTTTATTAAAACAGTGGTACTTGTGTTAATCACAATGTTCTAGTACCAACTTCTCCACACATGCTTATATTATTAAAACAGTGGTACTTGTGTTAATCACAATGTTCTAGTTCCAACTTCTCCACACATACTTATATTAATAAAACAGTGGTACTTGTGTTAATCACAATGTTCTAGCTACAACTTCTCCACATATCCTTATATTATTAAAACAGTGGTACTTGTGTTAATCACAATGTTCTAGTTCCAACTTCTCCACACATACTTATATTAATAAAACAGTGGTACTTGTGTTAATCACAATGTTCTAGTTCCAACTTCTCCACACATACTTATATTAATAAAACAGTGGTACTTGTGTTAATCACAATGTTCTAGCTCCAACTTCTCCACACATACTTATATTATTAAAACAGTGGTACTTGTATTAATCACAATGTTCTAGTTCCAACTTCTCCACACATACTTATATTATTAAAACAGTGGTACTTGTGTTAATCACAATGTTCTAGTTCCAACTTCTCCACACATACTTATATTGTTAAAACAGTGGTACTTGTGTTAATCACAATGTTCTAGTTCCAACTTCTCCACACATACTTATATTATTAAAACAGTGGTACTTGTATTAATCACAATGTTCTAGCTACAACTTCTCCACATATCCTTATATTATTAAAACAGTGGTACTTGTGTTAATCACAATGTTCTAGTTCCAACTTCTCCACACATACTTATATTAATAAAACAGTGGTACTTGTGTTAATCACAATGTTCTAGTTCCAACTTCTCCACACATACTTATATTAATAAAACAGTGGTACTTGTGTTAATCACAATGTTCTAGCTCCAACTTCTCCACACATACTTATATTATTAAAACAGTGGTACTTGTGTCAATCACAAAGTTCTAGCTACAACTTCTCCACATATCCTTATATTATTAAAACAGTGGTACTTGTGTTAATCACAATGTTCTAGTTCCAACTTCTCCACACATACTTATATTAATAAAACAGTGGTACTTGTGTTAATCACAATGTTCTTGTTCCAACTTCTCCACACATACTTATATTAATAAAACAGTGGTACTTGTGTTAATCACAATGTTCTAGCTCCAACTTCTCCACACATACTTATATTATTAAAACAGTGGTACTTGTATTAATTACAATGTTCTAGTTCCAACTTCTCCACACATACTTATATTATTAAAACAGTGGTACTTGTATTAATCACAATGTTCTAGTTCCAACTTCTCCACACATACTTATATTGTTAAAACAGTGGTACTTGTATTAATCACAATGTTCTAGTTCCAACTTCTCCACACATACTTATATTATTAAAACAGTGATACTTGTATTAATCACAATGTTCTAGTTCCAACTTCTCCACACATACTTATATTAATAAAACAGTGGTACTTGTGTTAATCACAATGTTCTAGCTACAACTTCTCCATACATCCTTATATTATTAAAACAGTGGTACTTGTGTTAATCACAATGTTCTAGTTCCAACTTCTCCACACATACTTATATTATTAAAACAGTGGTATGTGTGTTAATCACAATGTTCTAGTTCCAACTTCTCCACACATACTTATATTAATAAAACAGTGGTACTTGTGTTAATCACAATGTTCTAGCTACAACTTCTCCATACATCCTTATATTATTAAAACAGTGGTACTTGTGTTAATCACAATGTTCTAGTTCCAACTTCTCCACACATACTTATATTATTAAAACAGTGGTATGTGTGTTAATCACAATGTTCTAGCTCCAACTTCTCCACACATACTTATATTATTAAAACAGTGGTACTTGTGTTAATCACAATGTTCTAGTTCCAACTGCTCCACACATCCTTATATTATTAAAACAGTGGTACTTGTGTTAATCACAATGTTCTAGTTCCAACTTCTCCACACATACTTATATTATTAAAACAGTTATACTTGTGTTAATCACAATGTTCTAGTTCCAACTTCTCCACACATACTTATATTATTAAAACAGTGGTACTTGTGTTAATCACAATGTTCTAGCTCCAACTTCTCCACACATACTTATATTATTAAAACAGTGGTACTTGTGTTAATCACAATGTTCTAGCTCGAACTTCTCCACACATACTTATATTATTAAAACAGTGGTATGTGTGTTAATCACAATGTTCTAGTTTCAACTTCTCCACACATACTTATATTATTAAAACAGTGGTACTGGTGTTAATCACAATGTAAGATAGTCTTTGAACAACTCATTTATTGTTGTAAAAGATAAAATGTTGAAGTTTAAATCATTTTAGCTGAATTATTTAGCGGCGTCAACTTTGTTTATTAATATAAATACATTTTAAACATTTTTTTAATAATTTCAAAAGTTGAAACTTCAAATTTTTTCAGAATTAACACGATGACATTTTAAGAAAACTACTCACAACATGTATATCTTAATAGAAATATTGGATTGTTTTCTGTACTACAATCTTTCAACTTATAACACATTTTCAATATAAGTAGGGTTAGAAAGTACCCAGTTTAATTTATTACACTTCTAATAGCCAAGGAACATAAATTGCTGATTTGGCCAGATTTAGTTATTAGCCAAATTACACGAATATTTTGTCTTTAGTGTCACTAAGCGCAGCGGTGACAAGCATAAATATCACTAGATGACGTAACATTTATATTTTAAACAACTGACCAATTTATCAGTTCTGGTAGATCTGGCTGTAGGCTAAAACGTGTCACAGAAAAAAAAAATGCAAACGTGCAATTTTCTAACGTGACTAAAATTAATATAATCTTAATACAAACACATCAATTATTGATAATAAACTCATAGTAAAATAACAGGAAAAGAGTGCTCTCCACTAGAGGTCGTCTCAAAACGTAGAAGTGCTTTAAAAGTCCATGATTTAAAATAGTAATAAGAGGAAATTTTGTAGTTTTTAAATAATCTCTTAAAATTAATTTTAAAATCATTCTTTGTCCTTCATACTTTTAAAGTAATTTCTCGTTGTAATATAATAATATGGTTTTAGTGATTTTCCCTTATGTCTATGTTATAAAAGTATGTTTGACCAATATTCCATTTATTTGTAACTTATTAACATAATTAAGTTTTAAAGTCAGTTGTCTAAAAGCACTATATATAGACTATTTGTAAGTGTACTCTTATAATTACCAGTTTGTTACCATGGTTGTTGCGTGTGAACGTTATAAGCCACTCGAAAATCTTTTGACAGAATTGAGGCAAACTATTTTGTATGTGATATTTAAGATGTATAAATTATTACTGTGATTCCATAGCTGGGACATTCTGAGGTTTTGGACTTAAAAAATAATAAATAATAATGATTTGTTTAAAATACCACCCCCGACACCACATGTATGTCTTGGAAACTAATAGTTGGAATTGTTTGCTGTTTTCTTCTCAACGATGTCATCCATTGTTCGAAAAACACAAATATACAACGTAGTGAAAATACTGTGGCAGCACTCGGACACAAGCCACAAATTCTTGGATTCACAGAATAACACATAACAAAATGAGCCACACCCAGTTCGATAATCAATATGCACAAAGTAAATCATTGTAGTTTATAATGTAAGAAACTATATCTCCGTGCTTTTGTTCGTAAACTTATAATTTTAGCTATTATTTTGCGTAGCATTCACAACAATGTATTTACTGTGACTTTATCACGAATTCAATCGAAAAATATCTGATAGAGATTAGAGATAATGAAGAATCTACTTGAAACATTGAAGGGTTAGAGAAAATGAAGTATCTACTTGAAACATTGAAGGGTTAGAGATAATGAAGTATCTACTTGAAACATTGAAGGGTTAGAGATAATGAAAATTCTACTTGAAACATTGAAGTGTTATAGATAATGAAGAATATACTTATATCACTAAATGGTTGGCCCGGCATGGCCAAGCGCGTTAAGGCATGCGACTCGTAATGCTAGGGTCGCGGGTTCGCAGCCCCGTCGCACCAAACATGCTCGCCCTGCCAGCCGTGGGGGCGTTATCATTTGACGGTTAATCCCACTATGCGTTGGTAAAAGAGTAGCCTAAGAGTTGGCGGTGGGTGGTGATGACTAGTTGCCTTCCCTCTAGTTTTACACTGCTAAATTAGGGACGGCTAGCACAGATAGCCCTCGAGTAAGTTTGTGCGAAATTCTAAAACAAACAAATAAAAACACAAAATTGAGTTTTGCACTATGATTTCTATTTGTAAAGTCATTATATGTGAATTTTGAATTTTTAAATTTTGTACTATTATCAAATTATTCATATTTTCCACCCCATATTTTTATTAAATACTATTCTATACTATTATTAATTTTTAGATATTTTTTTCGCCCTGTTTTATTAGTAACTCCTTAATATTTCGTCACACTGCACCGTTATTAAATTATTTATATTTTTGCATTCTGTACTACTATTAATTTTTTTTATATTTATCCACAAAGTTTGTATAAGGGGTGCCTGAGCTCCTCTAGCATGTTAAATAAATCGAGACAAGAAACACTCGTTTCAGAAAAAAAAAAAGACTATTAGCAACACTTATATTAAGTACCTAAAACATGGATAATCGGCTTTGTCTTCTAACATATAGACAAGACTCGCGAGTTATTTGTCTGACGTATTGCCCAGGGACTACCTCAAGACAGACTGAACATGTCTTCTGACTGCAACTATACATTTTTGTTTTGAAAATACGACTAATCCGTACTTATGTTTATTGCTTATTTCAAAGACTAAAAAAAAACAACGTTATGCATGTCTATATTTTTTTATCTGTCCTAATCTTAGTATGTTGTGGGATTTTTCTACGCAAAATTTTAGAAAACGGATCTCACTCAGGAGTTTCGCAGGTTCATTATTGTATTATCATTAAAATAGTTATTTTCGAGTCAATAGCTGAATAACAAATTAACAATTGGTGCTGCTTAAATTCATTCAATACTTGCTATAATTATAAAATATGCTGTCCTGATGGCTTCATGGTTTTGTCCTTTTTCTAGTCGGACGTGTCCTATTCGCTAACGAGTGTGGCAGCGTTGTAGAGCTATGCTATTTAACATACTAAGCCTTTTTAACAGTAGAAAAATTATAAAAATGAGAGTCAATTCTGTTATTCGACTTAAATCTCTGAGTGTGTTTTTCTTATGGTCAGTAATTCTAAGTTAGCGACAATTGTATCGACATTGTCAGGATTTCTGACTTGACCGTTTAGGATTCACATGTGGACAAGTTCAATCAAGCTATCAAGAAGACAGATCCTCATTTACGCACATTAACGATTACATGGGAGTCAGAATATTCTAAAACAGTAACCTTTGATGTTTACATGAGAGTCAGAATATAATAAAACAGTAACCTTTAATGTTTACATGGGAGTCAGAATATAATAAAGCAGTAACCTTTAATGTTTAAATGGGAGTCATAATATCCTAAAACAATAACCTTTAATGTTTACATGGGAGTCAGAATATCCTAAAACAGTAACCTTTGATATTTACATGAGAGTCAGAATATAATAAAACAGTAACCTTTAATGTTTACATGGGAGTCAGAATATAATAAAACAGTAACCTTCAATGTTTAAATGGGAGTCATAATATCCTAAAACAATAACCTTTAATGTTTACATGGGAGTCAGAATATCCTAAAACAGTAACCTTTAATGTTTACATGGGAGTCAGAATATCCTAAAACAATAACTTTTAATGTTTACATGGGAGTCAGAATATCCTAAAACAGTAACCTTTAATGTGTACATGGGAGTCAGAATATCCTAAAACAGTAACCTTTAATGTTTACATGGGAGTCAGAATATAATAAAACAGTAACCGTTAATGTTTACATGGGAGTCAGAATATCCTAAAACAGTAACCTTTAATGTTTACATGAGAGTCAGAATATCCTAAAACAGTAACCTTTAATGTTTACATGAGAGTCAGAATATAATAAAACAGTAACCTTTAATGTTTACATGGGAGTCAGAATATAATAAAACAGTAACCTTTAATGTTTACATGGGAGTCAGAATATTCTAAAACAATAACTTTTAATGTTTACATGGGAGTCAGAATATCCTAAAACAGTAACCTTTGATATTTACATGAGAGTCAGAATATAATAAAACAGTAACCTTTAATGTTTACATGGGAGTCAGAATATAATAAAACAGTAACCTTTAATGTTTAAATGGGAGTCATAATATCCTAAAACAATAACCTTTAATGTTTACATGGGAGTCAGAATATCCTAAAACAGTAACCTTTAATGTTTACATGGGAGTCAGAATATCCTAAAACAATAACTTTTAATGTTTACATGGGAGTCAGAATATCCTAAAACAGTAACCTTTAATGTGTACATGGGAGTCAGAATATCCTAAAACAGTAACCTTTAATGTGTACATGGGAGTCAGAATATCCTAAAACAGTAACCTTTAATGTTTACATGGGAGTCAGAATATAATAAAACAGTAACCGTTAATGTTTACATGGGAGTCAGAATATCCTAAAACAGTAACCTTTAATGTTTACATGAGAGTCAGAATATCCTAAAACAGTAACCTTTAATGTTTACATGAGAGTCAGAATATAATAAAACAGTAACCTTTAATGTTTACATGGGAGTCAGAATATCCTAAAACAGTAACCTTTGATATTTACATGAGAGTCAGAATATAATAAAACAGTAACCTTTAATGTTTACATGGGAGTCAGAATATAATAAAACAGTAACCTTTAATGTTTAAATGGGAGTCATAATATCCTAAAACAATAACCTTTAATGTTTACATGGGAGTCAGAATATCCTAAAACAGTAACCTTTAATGTTTACATGGGAGTCAGAATATCCTAAAACAATAACTTTAAATGTTTACATGGGAGTCAGAATATCCTAAAACAGTAACCTTTAATGTGTACATGGGAGTCAGAATATCCTAAAACAGTAACCTTTAATGTTTACATGGGAGTCAGAATATAATAAAACAGTAACCGTTAATGTTTACATGGGAGTCAGAATATCTTAAAACAGTAACCTTTAATGTTTACATGAGAGTCAGAATATAATAAAACAGTAACCTTTAATGTTTACATGGGAGTCAGAATATAATAAAACAGTAACCTTTAATGTTTACATGGGAGTCAGAATATCCTAAAACAATAACTTTAATGTTTACATGGGAGTCAGAATATCCTATAACAGTAACCTTTAATGTGTACATGGGAGTCAGAATATCCTAAAACAGTAACCTTTTGATGTTTGCATGGGAGTCAGAATATAATAAAACAGTAACCTTTAATGTTTACATGGGAGTCAGAATATAATAAAACAGTAACCTTTAATGTTTACATGGGAGTCAGAATATCCTAAAACAATAACTTTTAATGTTTACATGGGAGTCAGAATATCCTAAAACAGTAACCTTTGATATTTACATGAGAGTCAGAATATAATAAAACAGTAACCTTTAATGTTTACATGGGAGTCAGAATATAATAAAACAGTAACCTTTAATGTTTAAATGGGAGTCATAATATCCTAAAACAATAACCTTTAATGTTTACATGGGAGTCAGAATATCCTAAAACAGTAACCTTTAATGTTTACATGGGAGTCAGAATATCCTAAAACAATAACTTTTAATGTTTACATGGGAGTCAGAATATCCTAAAACAGTAACCTTTAATGTGTACATGGGAGTCAGAATATCCTAAAACAGTAACCTTTAATGTTTACATGGGAGTCAGAATATAATAAAACAGTAACCGTTAATGTTTACATGGGAGTCAGAATATCTTAAAACAGTAACCTTTAATGTTTACATGTGAGTCAGAATATCCTAAAACAGTAACCTTTAATGTTTACATGAGAGTCAGAATATAATAAAACAGTAACCTTTAATGTTTACATGGGAGTCAGAATATAATAAAACAGTAACCTTTAATGTTTACATGGAGTCAGAATATCCTAAAACAATAACTTTTAATGTTTACATGGGAGTCAGAATATCCTAAAACAGTAACCTTTAATGTGTACATGGGAGTCAGAATATCCTAAAACAGTAACCTTTAATGTTTACATGGGAGTCAGAATATAATAAAACAGTAACCTTTAATGTTTACATGGGAGTCAGAATATAATAAAACAGTAACCTTTAATGTTTACATGAGAGTCAGAACATCCTAAAACAGTAACCTTTGATGCTTACATGGGAGTCTGAATATAATAAAACAGTAACCTTTAATGTTTACATGGGAGTCAGAATATAATAAAACAGTAACCTTTAATGTTTACATGGGAGTCAGAATATTCTAAAACAATAACTTTTAATGTTTACATGGGAGTCAGAATATCCTAAAACAGTAACCTTTAATGTGTACATGGGAGTCAGAATATCCTAAAACAGTAACCTTTAATGTGTACATGGGAGTCAGAATATCCTAAAACAGTAACCTTTAATGTTTACATGGGAGTCAGAATATAATAAAACAGTAACCGTTAATGTTTACATGGGAGTCAGAATATCCTAAAACAGTAACCTTTAATGTTTACATGAGAGTCAGAATATCCTAAAACAGTAACCTTTAATGTTTACATGAGAGTCAGAATATAATAAAACAGTAACCTTTAATGTTTACATGGGAGTCAGAATATCCTAAAACAGTAACCTTTGATATTTACATGAGAGTCAGAATATAATAAAACAGTAACCTTTAATGTTTACATGGGAGTCAGAATATAATAAAACAGTAACCTTTAATGTTTAAATGGGAGTCATAATATCCTAAAACAATAACCTTTAATGTTTACATGGGAGTCAGAATATCCTAAAACAGTAACCTTTAATGTTTACATGGAGTCAGAATATCCTAAAACAATAACTTTAAATGTTTACATGGGAGTCAGAATATCCTAAAACAGTAACCTTTAATGTGTACATGGGAGTCAGAATATCCTAAAACAGTAACCTTTAATGTTTACATGGGAGTCAGAATATAATAAAACAGTAACCGTTAATGTTTACATGGGAGTCAGAATATAATAAAACAGTAACCTTTAATGTTTACATGGGAGTCAGAATATAATAAAACAGTAACCTTTAATGTTTACATGGGAGTCAGAATATCCTAAAACAATAACTTTTAATGTTTACATGGGAGTCAGAATATCCTAAAACAGTAACCTTTAATGTGTACATGGGAGTCAGAATATCCTAAAACAGTAACCTTTTGATGTTTGCATGGGAGTCAGAATATAATAAAACAGTAACCTTTAATGTTTACATGGGAGTCAGAATATAATAAAACAGTAACCTTTAATGTTTACATGGGAGTCAGAATATCCTAAAACAATAACTTTTAATGTTTACATGGGAGTCAGAATATCCTAAAACAGTAACCTTTGATATTTACATGAGAGTCAGAATATAATAAAACAGTAACCTTTAATGTTTACATGGGAGTCAGAATATAATAAAACAGTAACCTTTAATGTTTAAATGGGAGTCATAATATCCTAAAACAATAACCTTTAATGTTTACATGGGAGTCAGAATATCCTAAAACAGTAACCTTTAATGTTTACATGGGAGTCAGAATATCCTAAAACAATAACTTTTAATGTTTACATGGGAGTCAGAATATCCTAAAACAGTAACCTTTAATGTGTACATGGGAGTCAGAATATCCTAAAACAGTAACCTTTAATGTTTACATGGGAGTCAGAATATAATAAAACAGTAACCGTTAATGTTTACATGGGAGTCAGAATATCTTAAAACAGTAACCTTTAATGTTTACATGTGAGTCAGAATATCCTAAAACAGTAACCTTTAATGTTTACATGAGAGTCAGAATATAATAAAACAGTAACCTTTAATGTTTACATGGGAGTCAGAATATAATAAAACAGTAACCTTTAATGTTTACATGGGAGTCAGAATATCCTAAAACAATAACTTTTAATGTTTACATGGGAGTCAGAATATCCTAAAACAGTAACCTTTAATGTGTACATGGGAGTCAGAATATCCTAAAACAGTAACCTTTAATGTTTACATGGGAGTCAGAATATAATAAAACAGTAACCTTTAATGTTTACATGGGAGTCAGAATATAATAAAACAGTAACCTTTAATGTTTACATGAGAGTCAGAACATCCTAAAACAGTAACCTTTGATGCTTACATGGGAGTCTGAATATAATAAAACAGTAACCTTTAATGTTTACATGGGAGTCAGAATATAATAAAACAGTAACCTTTAATGTTTACATGGGAGTCAGAATATCTTAAAACAATAACTTTTAATGTTTACATGGGAGTCATAATATCTTAAAACAATAACCTTTAATGTTTACATGGGAGTCAGAATATCCTAAAACAGTGAGCTTTAATGTTTATACTGTTTCAGGATGACCTGAAACTGTAACCTCCGAAATCAAGCTATACCCGATGGACCATATATCAGCGTGTTTAGTTTATATACTGATTTCCTTTCAACATGGTGATAGAATTTATCAAGTGTCTGTGGCGGGTGTTGTTGACTAGCTAAGTTCATTTTCTCGTATATCAGCTCAAAATTAGGGTCGGTTACGTACAGATAACTCTTTCAGTAATTTGGTTCGAAAATTCTGAACCATACCTAACATGATAAACTCAGAATGCGTTAATCACGAATATGGTAAAATTCACAAGTAGTTCATTAGAGTTATCCAATAGATATCGTGACTAGCAGTAGAAAAAGCAACCGGTTTCAATAGTATTGAAAATAAGTCGTGTCTTTACAAAAGGAACTCGTCTGTAGATATGGAAACGGTTTTAGATGAAATATTAATCAGCGGGTGTCAAACGTATCTATCTTTAAAAATAAAACTGATTTCGATGTTAGATTATAACTTTCAAAGGTTGATAATCAGGTCAACCGAACCGCGTATTAACCGTTACCAGGAAGAAAAGGCACAAGTTATTGGGTTTTTAGTTTTGTCTTTGCTATTGGTCGAATGTGTGTTATTGTCTGGCGGCGGCCGGTTATACCTGTCCCCTTGAACGGGTCTCGCATTTTTAGCTGTAGGCGAGTTATAAAATTTTTTAATCATTTGTGATGCTCGATTTAAAGCCCATGTGGTGGCATGTGGCTTGAGTAATACAAAATTAGGGAAGGCCATACCAGAGCCACAGAAATAACTGGACTGACCGCTGAGACAACACTTGTGTTGTTTTCTGGTTATAATTTCCAATTTTTTCCTGTTATTCGTGTATTATTTCTTGCGTATAACACAACAGTAACGAAATATCAATTTGACTTAGCTTATTCATACAGAATTCCTCGTGATCTGATTACATAAGTGCAATAAAAGTCGCGGTAATGTGTGTCTGGCGTTTCGAGAGACAAAGCGTTCTTTCTTTCACTAATATTGTATACTGATCACGCAGCTGTGTTGTTATAACTTGTTATTTTTAATATTCTGGTCATTATTTTGCTGAATTTTACTAGAGAGCAGACGAATGATTCGAGTAGTAATCATGAATTTTTGTGTGTTTTATCTTTTGCTCAAAGCTACACGAGGGCTATCTGCGCTAGCCATCCCTATTCTTGCAGTGAAAGACTAGAGGGAAGGCAGCTAGTCATTATCACCAACCGCCAACTCTTGGACTACTCTTTTACCAATGAATACTGGGTCTGACCTTCACATTATAACGTCCCAACGGCTGAAAGGGCTAGCGTGTTTGGTGGGACGGTGATTCGAACCAGCTACCTCAACTTAGGAGTCGAGCGCTCTAGATATGCCAAACTATTAGTACAGGGAGCCCATTTTGTAGCTTTGTGTTTAATTACAAAAAAAAAAGAAACATCTGACAGTGTTTTCATTTGCTTTATAATTAACATGTTGGATGCCACTAAACACACAACGCAGAATTAAAACTTTTAGTTTCTCAATAATAAACGTCAGACAAGATAAAGAAAACTCTGCGAGACAAAAAGTAGTTTTGTCTTCTTTTATTCGAATAGATGCACGTGGTCGCACGCTATTCATCTTCTCATTAATCTACATAGGAAATGAACAAATTCCACTGATTCAGTTGGAGACAAAATAATTTTAAAACGTGATTTTTTTTTTTTTACGTGCAACCAATGAGCTTCGAGTAACGTAGTAATCTTGTCTACGTAATAGTGTTAGTCAAGTTGAAAGGTAAAGTTAGTGATGTGTAAAGTAATTAAATTGCATTACATTGCAAATACAACGCTGGTTATTTCATGTCATGTAAAAGTTAATTTTAGAATGACTTAAAATAGATATCCTTAGAGCAAGCACTTTTTTAACATCTTTCTGAAACGGTACCTTTCACCTTGAGCTTTCCAAGAATAATTATTATTGACTAAGGTGAAGGCTGGCTTTTTGGAAAGTGAACTAAATTCGTATCAGGGCTATATGCTCTAATAAGTGGCGTTATTGACAGGGGTTGACTTTTGGGCAAGTGGCGCTCTCTGTGGCATTTTATATTTGTTTTGCCCACCCTAGCGACGCGCCCGGCATGGCCAGGTTGGTTAAGGCGATCGATTCGCAATCTGAGGGTCGCGGGTTCGAATCCCCATCGTACGAAACATGCTCGCCCTCCCAGCCGTGCAGGTGTTATAATGTGTTAGATCAATCCCACTGTTGGTTGGTAAAAGAGTAGCCCAAGAGTTGGCGGTGGTTGGTGATGATTAGCTGCCTTCCCTTTAGTACTACACTGCATAATTAGGGATGGCTAGCGCAGATAGCCCTCGTGTAGCTTTACGCGAAATTAAAACCAAACCAAACAAACCCACCCTAGCGGAGCATGCTTCATATCTCAAGCGCCGAAGTAATAAGAAAAATACCAGTTGTGGCTTCTCATGCGTAGCTATTTCCATCGTGATGAATTTTCCAAATTAAGTGTAAATATATACATATATATATACCCCTATTATTATATCTTTTTATCTTATCTTCTATCCGACCAATGGCAGTTTATCAACTGGTGTATACAGCAGAATATCTTTGTGCTTATTCAGTTCTAGTTTTCTTTTATTTAATTTTTTATTCTTTTATTTTAAAATAATAACCTTTGACTTTAAATAAGTAAGTCGTTCACATTGATTAAAAGCAGACGAGATGAAATACTTGTTTTGCCTGCACCAATTAAAAGCAACAATAATTCGTAATTCAATATATAAAAATTGATTTTCATTGAAATATCAAACATAACACGTAGATGAGCAGAAACTGTTAAACCTTCCCCCTCACACACACAAAAAAACAGTTACAATGGAAAGATTCATTCGATTTTTTTTGTATAAATTCTCAGATATTTCATTAATCTCTGATTCCACAAAGTGTTCATCTATTAATCTTTAAAATCGTTGCGATCATTGTCACTAATCGCAACTTTCAAATAGGTGGCGCCATTTATTCTTAACTTCGTTATTTGAAGTGAAGACAATTAACTAAACTAGACTAATGTATAAAGTTCTAAATTCTATCGAAGCTCCACCTGCATGTTTGAATTTGTATTAAAAATTAAGAATATTTTTAATTTAGTTATTACTTCTTCCGCCCCAGTAGTTCAGTAGTTACCACCAGAGCTTATGATACTAGAAACCGGATTTCGATACTCGCGGGGAACTAAGAACAGGTATTATGTTGTTGTTTGTTTTTGAATTCGCGCAAATTGCTGGCTCAGAATAGATAGCACGTTGTTGTTTGTTGTTGAAATTCGCGCAAAGCTACACGAGGGCTATCTGTGCTAGCCGTCCCTAATTTAGCAATGTAAGACTAGAGGGAAGGTAGTCCTCTAGTCATCATCATCCACCACCAACTCTTAGGCTACTCATTTACCAACGAATAGTGGGATTGATCGTCACATTATAACGCTCCCACGGCTGAAAGGGCCAGCATGTTTGGTGTGACGAGGATTCGAACCAGCAACCTTCGGATTGCAAGCTGAGCGCCTTAACCATCGGGCTATGCCGGGTCTTCAACATTGTTAACTCAGATAGTATATTGTTAGCTCAGAACTGATAGTATGTTGTTGGCTTATAACAAATTGTATATTGTTTTACGGGTTTGTGCTTAACTACAGCAGTTTTTAATCTGGTTAACATTGAAACTATTTTTCCCGCCAACTCTTATAAAACTAAACTTTCCTTGACCAAACGGATCCATAGATTTCGTTCGGTTTTTGGACAGGTAAGCAACTAAGTTGATTAACTAATATGGTTTTCGTATCTCGTTAAATGAATAATAAATACATTCTGGTTAAATTACAGCCGAAAAATAAATAAGCCGTTTTTACAGGTTTTATATCTTCTACTTTATAGTGATGAGCATCTTCAACATTAGCCTGGTGTATCCTAGTGGTTAAAGTGCCCAACTAAGAATCAGAGAGTCCATGGTTTGCATCTCACACTCCTACCGAAGAGTTTCATAAGATACATTTTGTGTAACGTTGATACTTATAACCCAGTACAACTCAAAAGTATTTTAAAATGTACAAATAATACACTGCGTAACAAACTTTATGTTACACCAGCGTTATAACACCTAAAACTAGTTTGTGCAACTCCGGAGCTGTAATATTGAGAAATAGCTTAAAAGTCTCTATACAACACAAAGCTAGCCAATTGACTGTCTGCGTTCTATCTCTGGTTAGCTGGAGAACTTAAGGTTGTGAATATAAAAACCTACTTTGGGTTTTAGTTGATGAAAATTCTTTGCTGTTCTCAAAGTTATTTGCATTTTCTGTGATAAACAAAACATCTCCTTTTACGATATATCAAAAAGAACCACGAATCAGTTCCAGGGAAGATTATCCCAAAAACAAACATCGCCACACTGTTATAGTGTGATCAAACAAATACAAACATACTGCAAGATTACACTCTGAATGTGTGACGTAATTTCTACCCACGAAGACATAGCAGTTCAGATCGTGATTCATATTATAATATACAGGTTTTTAAATGTATGCATTTTACGTGATTAAGAGTTATATTCAATGACATCTAAGTTTAAACTTTACGTACTTCTGAAACATGTTTGTTTGAACTCTGGTATCAAGACCAAGTGATGCTGAACAGTTAATTAAAGGTATGGTGTTTAGGAACTGTGGTGTCGTGATACACAATACGTGAATAAGTTGATTTGAAGGTTGCCTAATCTTTTGTGTACGCAAAACACGTTAAAGTCTCGGTTAAAATGTCAAATTCGAAACGATACAAGAGGAAATCCTGAAATTTTACTCATTGTATTACTCCGCGTAATTTCGTCACGAATGGAGCCATATTTGTTTTGTTGCTTCAAGAGAACAGCCAGTAAAACCATCTTTATATAGGTTTAACCTAACGAAAAATTCATACCCTTTGAAAACACGAAGTATTTCTGCCTTGGTGGTTTCGTAGACATGTGTTCGAGGTTGTACGTAATTTAAACCATTTTCCCAATAGACGTTCCGGAACGTGAGGGTTAAGTAGATAAATGTCTATTAGTAAGTTCGTTTTTGTTTTGAATTTCACGCATAGCTACACGAGGGCTATCTGCTCCAACTGTCCCTAATTTAGCAGTGTAAGACTATAAAGAAGGCAGCTAGTCATCACCCCCCACCGTCAACTCTTAAGTTACTCTTTTACCAACGAATAGTGGGATTGATTGTTACGTTTTAACACTCACACGGCTGATAGAGCTAGTATGTTTGTTATGAAGGGGATTCGAACCCGCAACCCTCAGATTACGAGTCGAACGCCTTAACCACCTGGCTGTGCTGGGCCTAATAAATAAATAAACCAACAATGTTTAAGTGATTTCGAACAAGGTTCAGCCTGTCGAAGCAGGATTTAAGCCCATACCTTGTTCGAAATCATTTAAACAATGACTCGATGTTTTTGAATTTCGAGCAAAGCTACACGAGGGCTATCTGCGCTAGCCGTCCCTAATTCAGCGAGTAAGACTAGAGGGATGGCAGCTAATCATCACCACCCACCGTCAACTCTTGAGTTACTATTTTACCAACGAATAGTGGAATTGACAGCTGTATGTTATAACGCCCCCACGGCTGAAAGGGCGAAGATGTTTGGTGTGACGGGATTAGCGAGTTGAGCGCTCTGACCAGCTGTCCGTGCAGAGCCGAGTAGTTTGTTCTTAAACCTTTAAACATCACAAAGTAAGTAGATTTATTTTGTTTGTTTTTATAGAGCAGAGACACATTGGGCTATCTGCTGTGTACACCTCGGAGACTCAGATCCTGGATTTTAGCGTTGTAAGTCTGTTAACTTCCCTGTAGACATGTAGGAATAAACAGAGCAATCTTGAAAGAGGTCTTTCCCTCTCTGTTTCATTTACATATTTGTTCTTTCTTGATAACCAAAAACCAACCTGAAATAAAAATGTATTCCAGAACCAGCAGTTCTAAGATGCATGTTCGTTCTTTGTCTTAAAAATTGTTCGAGCTAATGAAACGTTTAATATAATGAACGTTGGTTTTATTTCCTGCAACCAGTATCTTCTATCATCGACGTTTCAAAATTATCTGTTGCATACCTTATAGAACATATAAAATGTGTCTAATTGCTATGCTGCTATGCCACTGAAGGATAAGCAGATATTTTGGCTTGCTGAAAGAAAAATTATGCTTTAAATGCGCGAAAAACAACAACCCAACAACAAATGTATATGTGATGTGTGGCTTTATTACACACGTTTAAATGTTACTTGTAAAATTTCGTGTTATTGTTGTTGTAGTTTGTTTGTTTCTACACGTAAAATACAAGAGAAAGCCTTCCTGAAGTATAGTTGAAACTTACATTACATAATCAGATATGTGGTTATCACTGATGCAAGTAAAGCCGCCATGTTTTTTTTGTGTGTGTGTGAAAACAAAATGCAAAAGTAACAAAAACCGGTTTTCATTTCGTTTTCTGCTATGACAAACAAAGAAAAATTTCACTAACGTACTTGAACTCAAACGTTTATTTTCTTTAAATGTTTTTTTTTGTATTTCACTTCCAAAGAGACTACCACCATTAATAAAAACAGAATGACCTCTGAAGTGAAAAACAGTTCTTAATGAATACCATTTGCAGAATTATTCTGGAGACGACAAAATCTGGCAAACGTCCAAAAAAATCACTGCTTTCTCGATACTGAACATCTCAGAAAAACATGTCAAATCGTGGTAGTGTTAAAGAAAGCTTTTTCTCCAGAGTGTCACTGACACTAACTGGTTAACAGAATTGTATTCATGTTCGGTCGAAAGTTAAACATAACATTATCAAACCTTTAGAAGTGGTGTTATAACTTATCGAAAAAAATCGTTTTAAAATTAATGTGTTTTTTTTAAAAGCGGGCCCCCGCTAGTACAGCGGTAAGTCTACGAATTTACAACGCTAAAATCAGGGGTTCGATTCCCCTCGGTGGGCTCAGCCCGATGTGGCTTTACTATAAGAAAAACACACACACGCTTTTAAAGAGTGCGTGTGTGTGTAATTTTGAGATGTTGTCACAATGAGTAGAAGTGCTCTTTTAATTCATTAAAAACATTTTAAAATTAATATTCCTTAAAAATAATGTGTATAATTTAATGTTGAGATAATAACACAACAAAACACGGATTGAAATACAGTAAAATGTAAACGCTTTGTTTCATGCTGAATATAATTGATTCTAATATGAATATATTATTTAGGTATGTATAACAGCGCTTTAGTAAAGGCACACGAAATAAAATACATATTTTTTCGTTATATTTTTAATCAAAGTAGGCATTTTAAAGGTGAAATAATAAGGTTTTCTGATTCTATAGTTTTTGACTTGGGGTAACATTTCTGAAGCAACAACAGTACGTAATTTAAACCATTTTCCCAATAGACGTTCCTGAACGTGAGGGTTAAGTAGATAAATGTCTATTAGTAAGTTCGTTTTTGTTTTGAATTTCGCACAAAGCTACACGAGATCTATTTTCACCAGCCGTCTCTATTTTAGCAGTCTAAGACTGGAGGAAAGGAAGCTAGTCATCACCACCCTCCGCCAACTCTTGGGCTACTCTTTTACCAACGAATGGTAAGAATAAACGTCACATTATAACGCCCTCTCGGCTGAATGGGCGAGCATGTTTAGTGTGACGGGGTTCGAACCACGACCCTTAGATTACGAGTCGAAAGCCTTAACTCACCTGGCCATGCCGGCCCCAACATGAAAGTGTAAGTTTAACCTTGAGAGTAAACTCTGAAATGTCGTTCTAGTCAAACTCCAAAGATAAGGATTTCATAATAGTCCTAGTCCTAAAATACGCGATAGTTGTTAATAGAATCAAAATAGCATTCCTTGAAATAAAATCACTGACGAAAACTAGGTATGTTCTAGTTCTTGTTCTATATATCTAATACATCTTGTGTTGTCGGTAGCCATTAGATTCATTTGCCTGAGAAACCTTATGTAGAGAAAAAAAAAAAAAGATCGTATATCCGAGTTATTTTTACTGAAGTTTCGTTTGTGACAAAGAAAGTTGAGAATGCTGGCATCTCGTGATTAGCGGAAGTAATACGTATGTGATGGTTGTACTTCCTGCAGAATTAGCGATTGTTTGGTTTCTTTTGAATATCGCGCAAAACTACTCTAGAGTTGTTGTTGTTGTTGTTTGGAATTTCGCACAAAGCTACTCGAGGACTATCTCTGCTAGCCGTCCCTAATTTAGCAGTGTAAAACTGAAGAGAAGGCAGCTAGTGACCACTACCCATCGCCAACTCTTGGACTACTCTTTTATTAACGAATAGTGGGATTGATTGTCACTTATAAGGCCCCCACTGTTGAAAGAGCAAGGGTGTTTGGTGTGACGGAAATTCGAACCCACGAACCCCCCTCAGAATGCGAGTCGAATACCTTGACCACCTGGCCATGCCAAGCCAGTGAAATTGATCGTCACATTATAACGCCCCACGGCTGAAATGGCGAACATGTTTGGTGCGACGAGAATTCGAACCCGCGACCCTCGGATTAGGAGTCGAGGGCTTTAACCACCTGGCCGTGCCAGGCCCGTATTAGCGACGAATCATCTCTGAGTTATAGCTCTTATCAGGTCAGTTGCACTAACTACGAACTGAAGGTTATATTTTAGAGTGAATATTCGAGGTCAGACGGTTATGTGGAAAATTTTGAATTACGATGCACTAAACAGAGAAATAAAATTTGATTTCGAATCGTGTAAACAAAGAAAAACAGAATCTTACATCACACTAGTTTTGAAACAATGGAAAACGGGTTATCAGGTTACATTCGTACAATAAAACTCATAACAAGCGTGAAAATGGGAAAGATAGATAAAATTCGAACACTTGAATCACTGAAATGTTAAACTATACGAAAAACTTATACACGTATAAAACACTCATGGCAGAGTTACTAAAATCATTTGCCATTGTCCAGAATTTTTAACATCTCACCAGAGAGAAGAAGCCAGTCAATAGCACCTTACCACCCATCATTCAAACTAAAATATTGATTGTTACCATTATAACGCATCTACAGCGCGGAAAATATTTTGAGATATTCCAAGGATTCGCCAACTTCGAAATCCACAGCTGTTCAAAGGGCAAACTTGCGCCCCTAATATTGTAAATACTGCATGATACGGCGTTATTTTTTATAAATGAATATCTTTACAATATTATTTAAAAAACTTAAAATATTAGATTCAAACAGTCGTTAAGAAATTATAAATGAATTCTACTTCTTTTTTATTGCACGTTTTTGGTGGGTTTTTTTTTATGCAAGTCTACCTAATGGATTATTAAACCTGTGATTTTTAAGTTTTAAATCAGTAAACACACCACTGACCCACCGGAGAACTCTCGCGCTAAACAGCAGCCTCCATATCCTAAGGCCTGACATGGCCAAGTGGTTAGGTCGCTCGACTCCTAATGCGAGGGTCACGGGTTCGAATTCCCGTCGCACCAAACATGCTCGCCCTTTCAACCGTGGGGACGTTATAAGTACGATCAATCCCACTATTCGTTGATAAAAGAGTAGCCCAAGAGTTGACGGTGAGTGGTGATGACTAACTATCCTTCCCTCTAGTCTTACACTGCTAAATTAGGGACGGCTAGCGCAGATAGCCCTCGAGTAGCTTTGTGCGAAATTTGAAACGAACTAACAACACAAATGATTGCAAAAACAAAAAAAAATGAAAGTATTGGTAGAGCCTATTTTCTGTGCAAAAAAAGTCGCAACATTAATAGAGCTTGTATTCTGTGAAAAACAACAACAACAAACCTTTTCGTAGTACTGATAGAGATTTCTATCTGCGTAAAAAATCTTAAGTACTGATAGAGCCTGCATTCCGTGCAAAAACAAAATTCGGAAGTATTGATAGAGCCTGCTTTTTGTTAAAACAAGTTCAATGATTACTGTTAAATCTACACGATCAAAAAACTCATGTGGTTAAATAAAAAAAAGTTTTTGCAGCTTTCGTGAATAGATTCTGCCTAATGTTGAAAGCTTAAAAGTTTTCACGAACGATCCAAACTTGTAACCTGGGTAGTTTCAAGAAAAGCGCTTTTAAAAACACATAAACTTTACTTATATGTGCATGCTTGTGTTTCATGCAATTCCAGAATATTTTAAGAAATCGTCTATTTTTTTAACTTGTTGCTCTAAATTTTGCGCAAAGCTACACAAGGACTATTCGTCCCTAATTTAGCAGTGTAAGACTAGAGAGAAAGCAGCTAGTCATCACCACTCACCACCAATTCTTGGGCTACTCTTTTACCAACGAAAAGTGGGATTGTTTGTCCCAGTTTACACCCCCCACGACTGAAAGGGCGAGCGTGTTTGGTGTTACGGAGATTCGAACCCACGACCCTCAGATTACGAATCAAGTGCCTTAAACCACCTGGCCATGCCGAGCCTAGCTTGTTGGACTTTATCCTAATATTTTGAATATTTGAGTTTTGATCGTGTTTGATATAAATATAATCTTTTTGTTTTTCATCCGTTATTTCTTACAGTAATGACAGTAAAACTTGTAGTAATATTCTCGAAATTTAACACAGATACCATCACGATACACAAATGAGTGGGCAAGCTCCAAAGCGTGTTGGAAACACAATATAAGCCTTTTTATTATTACCACCAACGTGTCTTTCTAAATTAAGGGGAAATTTGACACTATGTTAATTATTATTTCACTTGTTTAATGACCTTAAATGTTAGCTTCAAGACAGATCGTTTAATCTCATTAGTCTTAACTGGGGGGGGGGAATAAAAATTCTACCTCAAATCTTCATTTCCTTTCTCCCATAATTCATATTGATAAGTCTCCATGGAAATCTCATAACGGGCGTGTTTAACCTTTCAGACGCATATAGCTTGTCATTAGGGCAGCCCAAAAAATATACGTTTATTTGATAGCAATTGATTTCTCCTGTTCATTACGCAGTGCCCTTAATAATGTGAAATAGTGTCAAGTTTATGCCAGTTATTACTTAGTAATAGGAAAGAGAGCACCTCAATGCTGCGTGGTACTTTGGTTTCCCTTACCAGTATGTAATGTATGTTTGATAAAGACCGTATATAACTCTAACATTAATGCGTGTAACATTTTGAGGCTCTAGAAAAGAAAAAAAAAAGTGGAAAAAACAGATATGTGATAAGAGCATCTTTGAATTAGTTTTTTTTTTTCCATACTAATGATAAGTAGAAATTTTTCTTTATGGGAATGTTGAAGGTCTGCCTTTGGGTCTGTAAGGAAAAAAAAAACCCAGCAAAATAAAAATGAATAAACCGAATTTTAAGTGTATTACTAGTTTCGTTAACCGACCACAACTTACACTTGAGCGAACAGAACCGAAGATATAGGATAAAGAAATCTGATAAGATAAAAAAAAATGATTTGCAGTATTTTAAAACGAACTAACAACTTAAATTCAGTTATTCATTTTACATTGATCAACTCTGGTAAATACAAAGCTAGAAGCCTAAACAAATACTGTGAATAAAGTCGGGAAGGGCAGAAGTATTCCTCATCAGTATAAAGTTGGCTAAAGCGTTTTACTAACACGATAGAAGAGTTTTCTGTCTCCAGGCTTTTGTTTATAACTCAATAAAAATACCATATGTTTTATTCTCTTCTGCTTTGTTTTGTATATTAACTAAATTACACAAACGAACCTTTTATAACTGAAAACCTGAAACCGCTTGTAATCTTTGACCCAAATGTCATAAAATACGGTAAAAATCTGAATATTTATTACCTGAATCAATAATTATCGCATGGCGAGTTATTCAGGCTGTTTCAGTGATTTTGATAGCATGTTATAAGTCTATTCAATTAGTGAGTGAACCGGAATAAGCCACAAGTCATTTGTTTCAATTTTTAACTAACTTCATTTCAATTTAATAGTCAAAAAGTGTTTGATACTTAAAGATATATACGCATTTGAAATGACTTTGCTTCGTCTTGCATTTCGTATATTGTGTTTCAGAGATTCATTCGGAAAGTACAAAGATACGCGCTTTTAAACCCACTCAGTATATTTCCAAATCCAATTGGTGAATCTAACTGTGACTACACCTGGTGAATAATTACAAAATTATACCAAAACCTTTAACTATTCACAGTGTTCAACAATATTATGCAAGGCAAACTTCTATGACTTTAAAATACAGGAGAAATGAACTTAACTTCTGAGGAACTATCAGTGAAGTCTGAATCCCTGGAAATTTAAATAACAAATTTATTTTTCATAAAAAAATCTGATTAACGAACAGATTCACAACATAACTTCAACAGTGGATGTCTCATCCACGAGTCTAAATTGTTAGCCACCTAGTGGTATGTCTGTGGACTTATACTGCTATAAGTCGGTTTTCGATACTCTTGATGGGCAGAAATCAGATATTTCTTTGTGCTTGTTCCTTATAACAAAGCCACAGAGGGCTAGCTGCCAAGTCTACCGAGGGGAATTGAACCCCTGATTTTAATATTGTAAATCCGTGGACTTACCGCTGTACTAGCGGGAAACAGTTCTTTCTGTAGCTTTGTGCTTAATAACAAACAAACAAACAAACAAACAAACCAACCAAACAACCAACCAAGTCGTTGATATTCGACCTTCAGAAAATTCCAAATCTATCCTCTGTTGTTTTTATATCTGTTATATATATTACAGCTTGAATACATTGTGAGATGCTAATAAGATACCTCCTCAGCCTTAAATGTCCCCAACATATAAAAATTCATTTTTAAACTATACAAATTACTTTGAGTGGTTCAAATCCTTTATTATTATTAATAGTATTTTTAATTAACTTAATTCGGTGCACAATAAAAGCTCGAAGACTGTGCTGTAACTTTTCATTTTGGCAAAAACATCATAAAAACCTCGTTAAATAAATTGGAATTACTATACGACCTCAGATGCTTACATTACTGTATGAATGTAAATACGTTATTTTCTAGCCGTTCTAAACTTTGAATTATCTAGAGACCAGAAGAAGACTCTAAAAACAAAAAGAGACAGTTAATATAAACAGCTCTTATTGACAAGGTTTTATACTTAAGACGATGAGGCAACCATTTATCGATTGGTCTTACATAGCAATTTAACACGAGAAAGGTCTTACGGTCGTCAAATCCACACGACATTTTGTATTCCATTAGTTTCACATCATGGAAAAATTGCAAGCAATAATTTACTTTTTAGAGAAAATTTAGAAGCTTAAACCTTAAACAGGATTCGATCTAAAATAATGTCAACAGCGAGCAGCAACAGAGAGATAGATCGAACTATGCACTGATTACTGGTTTCACACACGCTATCATGATCTAATCACGTTTATCGAATGTCGTTTAAATTTTCTGTAGTAAATCGAGGACTGAATCGAAACGCTCGTGATGAAAAGAGTGAACACACTTCACCAAAGAAAATGTAATCGCGAAATAAATGTGACGATAACCCAATCAAATAAAGGTATTGATTAATATAAAAATGAAATACAAAAGATATGACTGAGTCGAAGTCAATTGGTTTAAAAGATCTTCCCCAACGCTATGTCTGCATACTCACTACTCTAGAAACCGGATGTCGATTCCCCTGGTGGACAGAGCACAAATCGCCCGTTGTGTAGCTTTGTGCTTAATTTCAAATGAACAAACGTTTATAAAAAAGAACGCCCTTTACTATTGGAAAATGAATTATTAATATCTATATAGACGTATTTTAGTTTATTCAGATATAAAAAAAAGGTTCTGTAGCCGTTGTTCTAGGCAGAACATTTCAGTAATAAAATATTGTACTTCATTAATACAGCTGGTGCAAGAAAAATATGTTAGTCAGTTTTTTTTATTTGGTAAATGTACTCACATAGAAACCCCAAAGGCGGTCAGGGCCCGGCATAGTCAAGGGCTATGATATTCGACCTTCAGAAAATTCCAAATCTATCCTCTGTTGTTTTTATATCTGTTATATATATTACAGCTTGAATACATTGTGAGATGCTAATAAGATACCTCCTCAGCCTTAAATGTCTCCAACATATAAAAATTCATTTTTATGATTATTTGTAATGTGATTGTCAATTCCACTATTCGTTGGTAAAATAGTAGCCCAAGAGTTGGCGGTGGGTGGCGGTGGGTGGCGATGACTAGCTGCCTTACCTCTAGTCTTACACCCCAAAACTAGGGACGGCTAGCGCAGATAGCTCTCGAGTTGCTTTGCACGAAATTCAAAAACAAACAAAAAAATCAAAGGCAGTTTATTGAATTTCATCAAAATAATGAGAATTGTCTATTCTTTTTGGTAAATTCTAAAAGTCTAACTTATAAAAGGCATTTTGCCAAAATTTCCCCAAAATTTACAGAGTTCTGAAAACTAATGTTTATCACGAAACCAAATAAATGTTTTATTTTCAAATAAAAAAATAGAAAATAAACTTATTATCTTTAAAGGTTAAAAGATTGGATAAAATGCAAAAAAATAATAATAATTACCACTGGACCAAAAATGGAATTTACAAAATATCTACGAAAGCAAATGTTAGACATATTGAAACAATTTTATGAAAGTATGTGAGAGTTTGTTTGTTCAATTTCTCACAAAACTACTCGAGGGCTACCTGTCCCAAATTCAGCAGTGTACGACTAGAGGGAAGGCAGCTAGACATCACCACCCACCGCCAACTGTTGAGCTACTCTTTTACCAACAAATAGTGGGATTTACCGTCATATTATAACGACCCCACGGCTGAAAGGGCGAACATGTTTGGTGCGATCGTGATTCGAACCCGCGACCCTCAGATTACGAGTCGCACGCCTTAACACGAAAGAGATTAAAACACAAATTTGTGCTCAGCGTACTGTTTCAAATAACAATATACATAAAATAATGTAGGTTATCCTTATCCTTCAGAATAAATATAAAAGGATAAATGAATGGTATTTCTATCTTTGAGAAAATACAGTAAAAAAAATTATGAAATTGATGAGAATATATAGAAAAAAATCGAGGTTATTTTTACACTTATAAGATATTGGTTACTTGTCTTCGATACAACTTTTCCATGTAACAAATTGTTTGCTTAGTAATTGCGAAACTAATTTCATGGTTGAAATTTACGCGACAGATTGTTAGATACGCAATTCTGCAACTTGTGTTGCCAGGGTAACAAGATGTTCCATCTGTGTAGTGTCTTTTAGCAAAGAACATCTACCTGAAAAATTAAGTCATAATAACATATATAGGATTCTTAGAATATTAAGGTTATCACGTTCTAAATAGCAGAGTTTTACCAACATTCACTTATCCTTAGTGGTTGGAAGGATTTCGACTCCTTATTGCTGACAATACGTCCCTGATTTTCAGACTGGGTGTGTTATGACCCAATCGATACATGACAAACGTAAAACTGCCTGACCTGGCCATTTCAGACAAATAAATTACAGTCTCCTTTGGCCATAAATCTTGTGTTTTCGACAGATTTTCAATGAAATGTTTTGTAAAGACATTCTGTAAAAGATTGTTTGTTTTATATAAACGAAGATGGTCGTAGCAGTTTCTGAATGGTTCGAATAAAAAAATGGACCCGGCATGGCCAAGCGTGTTAAGGCGTGCGACTTCTAATCCAAAGGTTGCAGGTTCGAATCCCGGTCGCACGAAACATGCTCGCCCTTTCAGCCGTGGGGCGTTGTAATGTGATTGTCAATTCCATTATTCGTTGGTAAAATAGTAGCCCAAGAGTTCGCGGTGGGTGGTGATGACTAGCTGCCTTTCCGCTAGTCTTACGCTGCTAAATTAGGGACGGCTAGCGCAGATAGCCCTCGAGTAGCTTTGCGCGAAATTCCAGAACAAACAAAGAATCGAATAAAAATAATGTGAAACTGTAATTACGGGTAAATTAGATTTAAAAACAAATCAAAAATATTCTTCGATATATTAAACTTCTATAGATTTAGTATTGATTTATTGTTATTTTCCCAATCTTAATCTCAATTTTAGAATGAAAGTTTGAAGCAAACGTCTCCTCATTTCGATTTTTTTTTATCCAATCATCTCTACCAAATATATCATTTTTTGTGCACTCGATAAGATGTATATTCCATCTTAATTTTGTTTTTCATTTCATTTCGAAAACGACAGAATCCGTTACAAGTTATCCACGTGATGACCCTGTTACTTCATTCGTGCGTTTACTTTTCCTGCTTTGAAACTGTCTATAGGCTCGGATAAACAAGTGATAAAAAATGAACTTATCGGTTCGACGTTGTCACAAACAATTCCGTGGGGTAAGAGAGTTCAGAGTTAAGGACATGTTTTGTACATTATTTATCTATTTCTAGGCACTTTAGAACTATTATTTTACAGTGTTTACTGGTTTATTCGAAGTAAAAAAAATTCAAGAACTAAAATTATACGAAACTAAAATAATACGAAATCAGTGAAGTTTTGTAGCAGAAATTTCTTTAAAAGTGTGTTTTTTTTTTATATTTCGCTCAAAGCTACTCGAGGGCTATCTTCGCTAACCGTTTCTAATTTAGCAGTGTAATATTAGAGGAAAGGTAGCTAGTCATTACCACCCTCCGCCAACTCTTGGACTCTCTCTTACCAACGAATAGTGGGATTGATTGTCACATTTTATCACCGCCACAGCTGAAAGGGCGAGCATGTTTGGTGAGACGGGGATTCGAACCCGCGAACCTTGGATTACTAGTCGATTGCTTTAACCATGTGGCCATGCCAGGCCGCCTTTAAAAGTGAAGACAAAACTATTTTCAAAGTATGTTTAGGCTCGAGTAGTAGCTCTATCCATGAGGCCTAACTTCTGTGACAGTATTCAGTTTCTTTATTGTTTTATTTGTTTCATTAATGTATTAGGCTCGGCATGGCCAGGTGACTATAAGGCGCTTGACTCTTAATCTGAGGGTTGCGGGTTCGAATTCCCTTCACAACAAACATACTAGCTCTTTCAGCTGTGGGGGCGTTATTATGTTACGGTCAATCCCACTATTCGTTGGTAAAAGAGTAGTCTAAAAGTTGACGGTGAGTTCCCTCTAATCATAAACTACGTAATTAATGACGGCTACCGCAGATAACCCTCGTGTAGCTTTGCGAGAAATTTAAAACAAACAAACATTAATTTATTTCTAACGTTTAGCATTATATCATCGTGTTATAAATTATTGTGTATAAAATTACTCATGCAATTTAAATAAACATAAACATCACGATTAGAACTATAATTTGTTTTAATTGTTGTATGTTTCTTTAGAAAAACCGTGCATTTTGCTTCTGTTTCCAAGTTTCCATTTTACGTTTTGAGCTGTTGATGCGCATAATACTCGGGTAGCTTTGAGCGAAATTCAAACCAAAGTAAACTTTGAACATAAAACTAAATCTACTCACTAAGCAAATGCGCACTTTCTATATTAAATATACGTTTACAAAACATATATCGTTCATTCATCCACTAATATAATGTTGTCAAAGCCACTTAAACATATCATTTTAAGGCAAACAGCTTACTGTTTCCTATTGTAATATGTCATAAGATGTTACGGCTAAAAGTAAGAAAAAAATGTGATAATATGTTAACTTCACTACATCTGTTATATCCATTGGCAATGATGCCTCTGGAGCAGTACCAGGTCGGCTGAGTTATTATTGGTCGAGACACAATTTTATATGATAATTTGCATAAATAAAAACTGTTTCAATGTTAACTAGATTATGTTCATGAACTGGAATTGTTACTAAGGTTTTTGAATTGATTTTATCCATGGGTGAAACAACTCTACAGTAAATTTTCGTTATAAGTGCATGCGGTGAGAGTTACCAATGAATTAGCTAATAAGTTATGGATTTTAGAACATTTGTGTACGCCTTTTCTTACAGCAAAGCAACATAGGGCTAGCTTCTGTGTCCACCAAGGTGAATCGAGCCCCTTACTTGAGCGTTGTAAGTCCGAAGATTTACCACTGTCTTATCGACAGGGGGACTCTAATATTTGAAATACATTTGGGGTTATATTACTTAGGTGGCAATAAATTTACATCTATTAAATACAACATAACACTATCTCCTTTAACACTATATCCTTGTATCACATGGATAGTTCCCTCACTAGGGAAGATTCTGTACTTTCTGTTTACCTCCCCTGGGATGTAAACATCTACCCACGTGTATGCTGTGCGTGGCAACCCGTAAAGGGAAGGAGAGAATCCTAGTGGTTGATGGATCCAACCCTAAAGCACCACTTTGGCCTTAAATTTCTGTAGAAAGGAGGCCTGAGGTGGCCCCCACTAGAGTCAATCGACTGGTCCATTGAACGACCACCATATTGAGCATCCCAAATGCACAACAATTTCAGTGTTGGAATTTTCAACAGGTGTTGTGGACATTGTGTCTGATGTTGGTGTTTGGGTATAGTGCTCACGAAACCCTGGAGTTGCTGCAGTGTCCATTGTAGTGCATTCCCTCGTAGGGCTCCATGGTTAATGGGGTCAGTGGGCACCACAATATCCCTTCTGTATTACGGACCCTCCAAATAAAAATAAAATAGTGAAAAAACAGACCAAAAGTAAACGACCACGACTTGAAGATTCTGAACAGCAATCTTCAACTTTTCCAACACCTGTACCTCATGTTCTAATATCATTCTTTATCAAACAAATTTTTATTGCAAATTTTTTAATTCAGAAAGGTTCAGAAGAGCTTGCTGGATCGCCAAAGTCAGACAAAAAGCTACGTTCTGGAGACATACTGGTGAAAACATCCGCTCCAAAACATTGTTAACTCCTCTTGTATTCAAAAGCCAGTGGGGATATTCCCATTGAGGTTACTTCCCATGCTACTTTGAATTCGTCACAAGGAATTATTATTGAAAGGGGTTTGAAAAACTTTCCCGAGTCAGAGATCCTTGCTGGTTTCTCCACCCAAGGAGTTCCTGCAGATGGAATTATGATGCTGACCAATGTCCTAATTTTGACGTTCACATTGCCATGTTCATCTGCCATCATCAAGGCAGATTATCTAAATTGCAAAATAAGCCATATATTTCAAACCCTCTCAAAAGTTTTCGATGTCAATAGTTTGGTTACTCATAAACGCAATGTCTGGGTTCCTTGACGTGTGTTCGTTGTGGTGGAAAGAACCATGATGCCTGTGAGTGTAAAATGGACCCTCATTGTGTTAATTGTAGTGGCTCTCATCCATCTTACTTTCGTTCATGTCCTAGTTTTGCGGGTGTAAGAAAAAGAGGTACAACATTTGAAAACGATTCACAACGTTTCTTACTCCTTCTTGGACATCTACTGCTGCACTCCATTCCATTGCTACAGTAGGAGTACAGACAGATCTCTCTGTATCTCCGAAAGAATCGTCTCCAACCCACTGATAGGTCTTTTACCCTCCATGGTTAAGAAAGTTGATGAGTCATCGTCATCATCCATCACTGTCTCTACCATTTCATTGGATCCCCGGATTCACTATCTTTGGTTCCAGGTTCAGGCATTTTTTCGGATCCATCTTTGGCCCCAAGATGCAGAACGATTATTTGTTCACATCTTTAGTCGTTGGAATATTCTCCTAATGACTGACCCAGGGCAGGATCCATGGAGGTCGATAGACCTCCTTCTAATGAAGAAGATAAAGAGAAGAGACGTGGTCGAGAAAAGGGATCTCCACCCAATTTTCCTCCACGTAAATAAAAAAATGGCCGCATTAATGAAGTGGAACTGCAGAGGTTTCCATTCTAATTTAGATTATGTCAAAGCACTGATTGATTCTTATCATCCTGTATGTGTCTTTCCTTACAGGAAACATTTTTGAAACCTGACAATATAGTTACCCTTAGACAGTTTTCTTTTTACAGAAATGGCAGATTGTGTGATTGCATGGAGGGGTAGCAATGCTGATTGATCAGCAAGTGCCCACTCTGTCTTTGCCATTCGACACACTCTTGGAGGACGTATTCATCTATTTTTCCTTGTGTCATACCATCACTGTTTGTTCTCTCTACCTGTCGCCTGGAGAGACGTATGATCAATCAGACCTTAATGCTCTCGTTTAACAGTTGTCGTCTCTCATTTTAATCCTGAGGGACTTTAATGGACATAATCCTATCTGAGGAAGTCTAAGATTGATGGAAGGGTTCACTCCTTTTTCTCTTTAATACTAGTTTTTATACTTATTTTCATTCACCTAGACGATCGTTTACTGCTATTGATCTCTTGGTTTGCTCCCTTTCACTTTTCTCTCATTTTTCATGGATGGTTGACAGCAATCTCTGGGGCAGTGATCATTTTCCTATTATTTTGAGAGAGACTGGACGTGGTCGATGCCACCCGACCCGCTCTCTCGGAACTTGATCCTGCCTTCGTCTGTAAGTCATCAATAGACAACTGTGTGGCAGCAGTAACTGACTGTATTATCTAGGCAGCAGTTCAGTGTATTCCAGAAACCTCGACCCGTTTTTCACGCTATCCTCGTCCATGGTGGAATCCGGCTTTTACATGGCATGGAAGGCCCATAAACGGTCATGGGATACCTTTCATAGGTATCTCACAGTTTCGAACTGCATTGCCATTCAGCGGGCCCTGGGATTAAATTCACAACCAGCATCTACTTTACCACCAGTTCCAAAGTAATATGAGACAATATTCGGAAGGTCAGTGGGCAGTATAATTTTGTCCTCCTTTAGATCTTGCTCTCCGATAGCTAAAAAAAAAGTTGCTGATTCCAGGTGTATCTCCAATACCCTCGGCGAAAGCTTTTGCCAGGTATCTGGCACTTCTTGTTTATTCTCTACCTTCTTAGCCATCAAGACTCGAGCAGAGCAATCACTTCTTTCCTTTTGGACTAATCATCTTTGTGACTATAATCGCTCCTCTGGAACTCAAGCTTGTTCTTTGTCGTTCTGACAGTACATCGGTCGGACCAGAAGACATAACTACAAGACGCTGCACCATTTCTCCCCTGCTTCTCTTCCTATTCTTCTAGTTGCTTTTAACTGGATCTGCCAAAAGAATGCTTTCCTGGTATGTGACGCCAGGCTATTGTTCTACTTTTCTATAAGCGTAGGAAGGATCCCAAGATTCCTTGAAACTACTGTCCAATTGTTCTGACGAGCTGTCTCTGCAAGACCTTAGAGAGGATGGTTAATGTTCGTCTTGTTTGATTCGAAGAACCAAACAACCTCCTCTTGCCCACCCAGTGTGGGTTTCGACGACAACGCTCCACCGTGGACCACATGATTCTTCTTGAAACGTCGATCAACGTCGTTGAAGAGTCTTTCTCAAGCGACATCTTGTTTCAGTATTTTTACCTTGAGAAGGCTTACAATACTACGTGGAGGTAGGGTATTTTGAGAAATTTCCACTCATATGCGTTGCGTGGCCATTTGCCCTTTTTTATTAACATTTTTTTTAATGGGCTGGCAATTCCAAGTTCTTGTGGATTCTCTTTCTCTTTCTTTCCTACATGAACTTGGAGTACCTCAGGGCTGTGTCTTGAGTGTCATACTCTTCAGTATAAAGATTAATCCCATCCTTACTGTTGCAAATGGACTTTACATCGACGAATTTTACATCTCATGTCAATCGTCGAACATGAGGTTTATTGAGTGGCAGCTACAGACTGCCCTCAATCATTTACTGAAATGGACAACAGCAATGGTTTTAAAACTGTTTGCATTCGCTTTTGCAGCCAACAGGGTATTCATCCGCGATTCTGAACTCTGTGTTGGTGAAGTTTTGCTTTCCGAGGTCCCTGAGGCAAAGTTCTCTGGTCTTATCTTGGACCATAAGCTGAACTTTATACCACACATCAAGCAACTACTTTTGAGGGATGGATCGATGTTCTATGCTAAAGATCTGTCGTACTCTCATTCAGTCGAAACTGGACTATGGGTCTCTCTGGTCTATAGCTCTGCCAGGACCTCAACCTTAAAGATTCTGGGTCCTGTTCATCACCAGGGGCTTCGGTTTTGCACGAGGATTTCCTGTACTTTCCCAGTCCAGAATTTGTATACAGAGTCTCATGAACCTCTTCCACATGAACCTCCGCTGTTTGCAACTGTCTTTAGTGTATAATGCAAAACTTTAATCCTTACCACAGCATCTCACTTAGGGTTGTGTTTTCCTTCCTCGGTGGGCCATGTTTTTTTCAGACAAGACGATCTGCCATTGTTCCTTTTGGTCTTCGTGTCCAGGCACAGTTGTAAGACTTCGTTCTGTCCTTGAATGGCATTGCTGTATCCACTGGTCAGTCCATCCCACCATCTGAGAAATGCAGACACGGATTGTTCGAAATCAGGTGACCCTGTGGGTTCTGCCATGGTTTGTTGTGGTTTGGTGGTTTACACAGAACCCCCTCTACAGTTTTTGTGTTCACTGCCGAATTATATGTCATTTATCCTGCTCTGGATCGGATAGAAACTAAGCAGTACTCGAATTCTACTATTTATACCGATTCGCATAGTACTCCACTGGCCCTAGAATCGCTTCACATAAGTTCTCACCTTGTTCTCGCCGATGTTCAAAATCGATTTGCCCATTTACCTTTAACATTTACTTTTATTTAGTTCTTCTGGGTGCCAGGCCACGTTGGTATTCGTGGGAACGAGCTCGCTTATACCGCAGCTACTGTAAGTCTGTTTGCTCTGGTGCTATCACCGACGTGCCTGTTCCACATATGGACTTATAGCCTTGGATTCAAGGCTCGGCTCCGCGCCAGTTGACAGTCAACTTGGATTAAGCAACGTGATAACAAGCTTTTCCAGATAAAACTCTCTACTAGTCTTTGGCCGTCTTGTTTCCGTAAGGAGGAAATTGTCCTAACTGGACTACGCATGGTCACAATTTTTATTTATTGTTTGCTTTTAGTTGGGACTGATGCATCATCGCGTGGTCTGTGTGACACTCAGGTCACAATAACCCACATTTTACTATCGTATCGTCGTTATGACTCAGAACGAAGGCACCATTTTAAACATGTTTTATCCGCAGGTTTACCCCTGATGTTGGACAGTGTCATTGGCGATAATGACACTGTCCACCTTAGCAATGTTTATACTTTTTTAAGGGCCATTGTCTTTTTTAATGCTATTTAAGTTTTTTGAATCAAAAATTGAACTTTGTTTTATTTTAACATGATTCCTTTTTACGAATTATAATAATTATACTTAGTGGTTGTTTGACGCTGACAGCTTCGATGCCGTGCGCCATTAAACGCCAAATAACCAACCGACCCATTATGTATGTACTTAATCCAGTCGAAGTGAATAAATATTTATTATTATACCTCGAAATACGTTTAACCACGTTAATAGGAAAGCAATTAAAACATTTTGCTAGTACAGAGTTAGGCTTAACTCAATCTGTTTAGCCTTAAAAATCACAACCATGGGGAAAACGTATTATGGTAAATTAATAAGTTCAAAATGGCGAGCACTAGTGTCGTACTTAAATTTGTTTTGTCTTTTTTGCTTTTGTCCCCTTGGTACGTATTACTCTCTATGTATATAAATGTGTACTTGCAGTCGTCAACTTTGCTATATCTTCGAGAGAAGTCGGTTGCACGCGCTCCATAATGGGCTTTCGTAAAGTCTCGTCTTTAAGCACACACTATATAAACGTCACGTTTGAATTAATGCAATATCAGACATACAATAAAAGAGGAAGGCCTCTGGGAACGAGAATATATTGACATTAGATCTTCCATTAAAAGGATTTCACACTCAGTCAGCGTTCTTCCGAGAGGAATTTAATAAGTTTGATGAACCTGGTTCGTTCTGATTAAGGCAGAGCATTATTACATTAAGGCAGGCCATTATTACGTTAAGGCAGAGCATTATTATTGCATGTTTTGCTTTGAAATTCTCTAAAGAAAACGTATTCCAAATTATTGGTGTTGTTAATTTTTCGATGCTCGTTGATACCAATATCACCACGATTCAAACTACGTATATAAGCAAAGTTTGTTTTTTTTATTTCGCGCAAAACTACACGAGGGCTATCTGCGTTAGCGGTCCTTAATTTAGCAGCGTAAGACTGGAGGGAAGGCAGCTAGTCATCACCACCCACCACCAATTCTTGGGCCACTCCTTTACCAACGAATAGTGGGAGTTACCGTCACATTACAACGACCCCACTGATGAGAGGATGAGCATGTTTGGTGCGACGGAGATTCGAACTCGCGACTCTCAGATTACGAGTCGAACCCCTTAACCCACCTGGCTATGTCAGGAAATATATAAGCAAAGTAGCGGGGGAGTGTTCTAAAAGTCTGTTTTTATACGGAATGAGGGGAGAGGTATTGATATAGCCTGATTGTTAGGGCGTTTGATTCGCAATCTGGGGGCCACAGATTCTGTTCTCCGTCATAGAACATATTCGCCAAATTAGCCGTGGGGCATTGTTATGTGACAGTCCATCCCATTATTCGTTGGTAAGAAAGTAGCCCAAAAGTTAGCAATGGGTGGAGATGACGTAATTTAGGGAATAGGCGAGAATTTCTCAAGAAAGATTTAATGATATACGTTACATGCATCTCTAAATATATGCCCCCCGCTAGTACAATGGTAAGTCTACGGATTTACAACGCTAAAATCAGGGTTTCGATTTCCCTCGATGTGCTTAGAAGATAGCCCAATCTGGCTTTGCTATAAGAAAACACACACACACACACTCTCTAAATATATATATATAACTATAAAAACGAATCATCGTTGTTAAAGTAAATACATAGTAACAAATCCGTAACACGACTATCTCCCTTCATTCTAGTCTATCAGATTTAAAATAGGAATGAACAAGCACAGATAGCCCTCGTGCAGCAAAATTCGAAACAAAGAAAACCATTTCTATCGGGCTATAATTTATTCTACAACTGATGAGCTCAATGTTTGATACCAGTCAAAATGTGTGTTATAACCAATAACAAAAGTCACTTGTTCGTATTTATTTTGTAATTCCGTCAATCAATCTATAGATAGACAATGAAACACTTACGATACATTATTATTTTCTCTTATTCCCTGTTAACAAAAAGCTGTACTCTCACCAAACATGCTCGCTCTTCCCGTCGTGAGGGCGTTATAATGTGACGGTCAATCCCACTATTCGTTGGTAAAAGAGTAGCCCAAGAGTTGACACTGGGCGGTGATGACTAGCTAGATATCTTCTCTCTAGTCTTTCCCTGCAAAATTAGGGACGGATAATAAATCAGTGTTCCTGATTCCATGTATAAATACACAACTATTTTATGAGTTTGTGTACATTTCGATTAGCCTCTCAATGGCTCAGCGGTTTGTCTGCGGACTTACAATGCTAAAATCCGGGTTTCGATATTCATGGTGAGCAGAGCACGGATAGCCCATTGTGTAGCTTTGTGCTTAATTTAAAACACCAACAACTTTTCGATAATTCCATATATAATATATATATTGTATATATATATTGATTTAAAATATGTTTTATATAATATGAAACGTACTTCAACTGATCATAAAATTCTTGTTTCTATAATTAATGGTGTAAACTTTAAATTTTTACGTCTTTAAGTTATTACATATCACAAGTTTGCATGTGAAAAAAAACAACAAATGTGATATCTTTAAAGGCATTTCACTTTCATAATTGGCGCGGCATATCCAGGTGGTTAAGATATGCCACTCGTAATCCGAGGGTCGCGGGTTCGAATCTCCGTCACACAACACATGCTTGCCCTTTCAGCCATGTGGGCGTTGTAATGTGACGGTCAATCCCACTATTCGTTGGTAAAAGAGTAGCCCAAGGATTGGCGGTGGGTGGTGATGACTAGCTGCCTTTCCTCTAGTATCACACTGCAAAATTGGGAACGGCTAGCGCAGATAGCTCTCGTGTAGCTTTGCACGAAAATTCAAAACAAACAAACAAACTTTCATAATTAAAAAGCATCGACAATTGATACCAATAATTTATCTGATAAACCACAGTTCTGCGGCTAAATAAGCACTTCAAAATCTTTCGTTGCTAAGCACAAAGCTGCATAGATTCGTTATCCGTGCTGCTTACATCGAAGGGATCGAATGACCAGTCTTAGAGTTATGCATCTTACACTCAAGCCGCGGTGAAGCATATGGAATTTTCACACAATCACTAGTGAGAAACGAAACGTCAGTTGTTGTAGTAACTTTCGTAAAGGTCCTTTTTCGGTTATTCACGCCTGTTTTACTCTCGTAGGGTCGAGGGACCGAACTCAGTAGCACTGTTACCGCAAGCAGATGATGAATCAACCGAGCTAAACCTATTGCTAATAAGGTACTTTGTAAACCTTTAACTGTCATATTCTATGTACAAATGCAGCTTTTCTGTTATTATGTCGTGAATAATACAAAGCTTATCTTGTAAATCAGTTTAGATGGATGTGTATTTGATATTACAGGCTGTCTGCATATAACACTTACCGGTGAGTTAGCGATCGATCAGTCGGAGGGTTGTCCGTGAGGGATTCAGTTCGTGGCTAGCTGAACAAATGTACTGTACTGAAGACGTCGGTTAAAGCTTATTCGTATGGTTAAAATTCCTTCATCAATGGAAAGAGTTAGAGTTTATTAGAAAGTTAACAAAAGATACACGAGTGCGGCTAAAGTAAGGTAAGGACATTGCTTGTATTTTACATTAAGTGTTTTTATGTGTGTAAATCTTGTGTGATAAGAATTTGAAATATTATTAACAATGAACTAAATTATCGTGCGTCTGCTTTGATTCGTTTTTGAATTTCGCGCAAAGCTACACGAGGACTAGCTGTGCTAGCCGTCCCTAATTTAGTGGTGTAAGACTAGAAGGAAGGCAGCTAGTCATGATCACCACCCACCGCCAACTCTTGGGCTACTCTTTTATCAACGAATAATGGGATTGACCGTCATATTATAATGCCCCACGGATGAAAGGGCTAACATGTTTGGTGCGACGGGGATTCGAACCTGCGACCATGAGATTACGAGTCAAACGCCTTAATATACTTGGCCATGCCGGGCCACGTCAGAAAGATGCAATCAACAAAACTGAACAGTTTATTAGAAAAAACAAAACAAAAACACTCAATATAAACGTGTTTGAATCTTATATTAATAGAATATTTATGCCTTTTAGGTTTAATAGATATGTATCGGGTGCTTAGGCTAAACGCCTGTGGTATAGTCGTTAGTGATAAGTCCAAGGTTCGAGACGTGATACTGCTGAATATGTTTCACACTTTCAAATGAATAACAAAAAATCCTTTAATTGGTTCAAAGAGTCGACGAAGCCCTTAAGTCAGTTTATTGAAACTAAGAACGGTTATATCTAAATCACAGGTGTATCTAGTTATAAAATTTGGTTCTATTTTTATAACTCTTTGCAACCTTAATCATAACTATTTTGGTATCAGCAAGTTATAAGCAAATAATTTTTACACCCTGGTGGCTGGCCTAATCGTCAGCCATATTGAGTCGACTGTTTTTTTTATGAAAAGGATTTAAGATCGCAACCCTCAGACGAGTGCTTTATCCTTTATGGGCAAGGTAGGCCTTCGGTTATTTTACAAGCTGCATAACGTGACGTTTGTTTTACAAACTCCAATTTTCTTTAACGTGGGTGACTGACTCCAGCTTTAAAACTTTTAACTCTCAACAAACGAAAATCAGTTAACATTGTATCAGATAAAAATGATTTCTGTATGATTAGAACAAGATGTTTTCTTTGTGTGTATATGTGTAGGATAGTTTCAAATTCGGAACTTTGTTGATTGTTTGATTTCAACCGATTTCTGCCTTTCTCTAAGGCAATCAAGTTGCTCAGTATGTTAGCTAGAAGAAAGCCATTAAAGACTGTTTATATTTTGAAATCAATTATATTTAGGACTCCAGGATGTTTGTTTGCCTTTAATTAAACACAAATCTACACAATGGGCTATCTGTACTCTGTGCACCACAGCTATTGAAACCCGTTTTCTTGTGTTGTAAGTCCGCAGACATTCCGCTGTGCCACTGAGGGTCGCTATTAAAATGGTTACCGATCTCCAGGACCTGTTTTATTTATTTAAGGCAATTATCGTATTGTTATGAACGAGGTTCATACTTGTGATAAAAGTTGTCCCTAAAATATAAACTGACAAACAACCTAATATCGAAGTTGATATTACTCCCAACACCAGCAGAAGAAAGCGGGTATTTATTTAATGGTGTGATGGAAAATTTTATTGTTATTTTATTTATGAGATTGTTCATGCGTTTTAATATTAATCTACAAATTATATACAGCTGAATATTCCTCTTAAGTGTAAGTCCTACTTGAAACAATTCACAAAAAAACAATAAAGCCTTTAAACGTGGGTTATAAATCATAAATTCCTCACTATTGTTCTAAAAAATAGGTTTTTTTCACGCAAAATAACTAACTATTTTCCTTAAAGCTTATGACCAATTGTTTAAAAAACATTTTTGGCTCAGATATTTAAAAACTAGCATTGTTTGCTCAAAACAATAAGTGTAATCGCAATGCTGTAAACAAACTTCAGCAAGTTTATTTTTATAATATAAAATAATTTATCTTCTAATTTTTATTCATTTATTTTTAGCTTTTGCTGCCGGTGTTAGACTTACACATCGATACTGTTATGTTTATTTTATTTGTTTGTTTTTGAATTTCGCGCAAAGCTACTCAAGGGCTATCTGCACTAGCCGTCCCTAATTTAGCAGTATAAGAGTAGAGGGAAGATAGCTAGTCATCACCACCCACCGCCAACTCTTGGGTTACTCTTTTACCAACGAATCGTGGGATTGACCGTACGTTATAACGCCCCCACGGCTGAAAGGGCGAGCATATTTGGTGCGATTGGGGTTCGAACTCGCGACCCTCGGATTACGAGTCGAACGCCTTAACCCACCTGGCCATGACGGGCCACCGTCGTGTTGAGGAGCACATGTGTATCGTTTCTCGTAAACATAATTTGTATTGTAACGGACAGACATAATTGAGTAGCTAATGAAAAAAAAAAGTTAATTGTCTTACATATTCGCTTGATTTCTAGTGTTTTGTAAACATGCTTTCGAAAGAAAACTCAGTAACGAAAAAATTTTTGATCGATTATTAGATAATGCTTTCAAGAACAGTATGCTCTTTGTTATTAAAATTGCATTCACACAGCTATTTAAGATAATAATGCTTAGATCATCAGCTCACTAGAGGGCATTGTTATAATTGTTTGTTTTTAGAGTTTCACACAAAGCTACTCGAGGGCTATCTGTGCTAGCCGTCCCTAATTTAGCAGTGTAAGACTAGAGGGAAAGCAGCTAGTCATCACCACCCACCGCCAAATGTTGGGCTACTCCTTTACAAACGAATAGTGGGATTGACCCTTACGTAATAACGCCCCCACGGCTGAAAGGGCGAGCATGTTTGGCGCGACGGGGGTGCAAACCCGCGACTCTCAGATTACGAGTCGCACGCCTTAATACGCTTGGCCATGTCGGGCCTGTTATAATTATTTTGCGACCCAGAAACACTGCAAAGAATATACCATATTAAATGATATGTTCGTGAAGCACATAGCCAATGTAAATAGAGATGTAACAGCGTAATATGAAAATTAAAAACACTTCATTCGATACCAACCTGCTATTTTTTTCTGGGATCTTCATTATTCGTTGTTGTTACGTTTCGTATGCAATCACCCAATCGTGATATATTTTATAATGAACTCAGTGCATTTAATAAGCCTTCTCTTTAATAGCAGTTCTAAAATATATAGAGGGAAAGAAATTACTGTTCCATGTTCTAGAAATAAAATTAACGAAGCCTCTAAATGTTTTCATCAATTAAAAACAAAACCAAAACCAAAAAACACAATCCACCAAAATTTGAAAATGAGTAACACAGTGATCTACGATAATACTATTGCCCCAAACCTTTCATTTTTACAACGAACCAATTAACTTGTAAGTGCTGTTCCTTATATTTGGGCTTAAATCCTGCTTCGACAGACGGAACCTTGTTCGAAATCATTTAAATAATGACTCGCTGTTTTTTTTAATTTCGAGCAAAGCTACACGAGGGCTATCTGCGCTAGCAGTCCTGAGTTTAGCAGTGTAAGACTAGAGGGAAGGCAGCTAGTTATCACCACCCACCGCCAACTCTTAGGCTACTCTTTTACCAACGAAAAGTGGGATTGATCGCTATACGTTATAAAGCTCCTATGGCTGATGAAAGAACGAGCATGTCTGGTGTGAAGGAGATTCGAACCCGCGACCCTCAGATTACGAGTCGAGTTCCTTAACCACCTGGCCATGCCGGAACTCAACGTTATCTAAACTAATTAATAATCATACGTTAAACCAGAGCTCAGTGAAACGTTAGCCAATTAATAATCTCTACAGCAAATGGAAAAGTTTACTCCAGTAAGTAAGAAATGTAAAAGGTCACCAATCACTGATGTGAAAGGTCACTGATGTACATCAATGGAGAGGAAATTCATTTCCATCGTTCGTCTTCACTGATGTTGGCTGGAGCTAAGTTATCAACTACAATTACAAACTTTGTTAACCTTAAGGTGACCTAAGAGGGTCAAAACTTTGTTCTCTACTTTATTTTAATGAATCTGTTGATTTTCATACCAGACGTCTTAAGATACAATATCTGAAACTGATGCTAGAATACTGTATCGGGAAAGTTATAGCAAGAGTAGTCTGTTATTATTTAATTTCTCGGGAGGGTTATAGCAAGAGTAGCCTGTTATTATTTAATTTCTCGGGAGGGTTACAGCAAGAGTAGCCTGTTATTATTTAATTTCTCGGAAGGGTTACAGCAAAAGTAGCCTGTTATTATTTAATTTCTCGGGAGGGTTATAGCAAGAGTAGCCTGTTATTATTTAATTTCTCGGGAGGGTTATAGCAAGAGTAGCCTGTTATTATTTAATTTCTCGGGAGGGTTATAGCTAGAGTAGCCTGTTATTATTTAATTTCTCGGGAGGGTTATAGCAAGAGTAGCCTGTTATTATTTAATTTCTCGGGAGGGTTTACAGCAAAAGTAGCCTGTTATTATTTAATTTTTCGGGAGGGTTATAGCAAGAGTAGCCTGTTATTATTTAATTTCTCGGGAGGGTTATAGCAAGAGTAGCCTGTTATTATTTAATTTCTCGGGAGGGTTATAGCTAGAGTAGCCTGTTATTATTTAATTTCTCGGGAGGGTTATAGCAAGAGTAGCCTGTTATTATTTAATTTCTCGGAAGGGTTATAGCAAGAGTAGCCTGTTATTATTTAATTTCTCGGGAGGGTTATAGCAAGAGTAGCCTGTTATTATTTAATTTCTCGGGAGGGTTACAGCAAGAGTAGCCTGTTATTATTTAATTTCTCATGAAGGTTATAGCAAGAGTATCCTGTTATTATTTAATTTCTCGGGAGGGTTACAGCAAGAGTAGCCTGTTATTATTTAATTTCTCGGGAGGGTTACAGCAAGAGTAGCCTGTTATTATTTAATTTCTCGGGAGGGTTATAGCAAGAGTAGCCTGTTATTATTTAATTTCTCGGAAGGGTTATAGCAAAAGTAGCCTGTTATTATTTAATTTCTCGGGAGGGTTATAGCAAGAGTAGCCTGTTATTATTTAATTTCTCGGGAGGGTTATAGCAAGAGTAGCCTGTTATTATTTAATTTCTCGGGAGGGTTATAGCTAGAGTAGCCTGTTATTATTTAATTTCTCGGGAGGGTTATAGCAAGAGTAGCCTGTTATTATTTAATTTCTCGGAAGGGTTATAGCAAGAGTAGCCTGTTATTATTTAATTTCTCGGAAGGGTTATAGCAAGAGTAGCCTGTTATTATTTAATTTCTCGGGAGGGTTATAGCAAGAGTAGCCTGTTATTATTTAATTTCTCGGAAGGGTTATAGCAAGAGTAGCCTGTTATTATTTAATTTCTCGGGAGGGTTATAGCAAGAGTAGCCTGTTATTATTTAATTTCTCAGGGAGGGTTATAGCAAGAGTAGCCTGTTATTATTTAATTTCTCATGAAGGTTATAGCAAGAGTATCCTGTTATTATTTAATTTCTCGGGAGGGTTACAGCAAGAGTAGTCTGTTATTATTTAATTTCTCGGGAGGGTTACAGCAAGAGTAGCCTGTTATTATTTAATTTCTCATGAAGGTTATAGCAAGAGTATCCTCTTATTATTTAATTTCTCGGAAGGGTTATAGCAAGAGTAGCCTGTTATTATTTAATTTCTCGGAAGGGTTATAGCAAGAGTAGCCTGTTATTATTTAATTTCTCGGGAGGGTTATAGCAAGAGTAGCCTGTTATTATTTAATTTCTCGGAAGGGTTATAGCAAGAGTAGCCCGTTATTATTTAATTTCTCGGGAGGGTTATAGCAAGAGTAGCCTGTTATTATTTAATTTCTCGGGAGGGTTACAGCAAGAGTAGCCTGTTATTATTTAATTTCTCATGAAGGTTATAGCAAGAGTATCCTGTTATTATTTAATTTCTCGGAAGGGTTATAGCAAGAGTAGCCTGTTATTATTTAATTTCTCGGAAGGGTTATAGCAAGAGTATCCTGTTATTATTTAATTTCTCGGAAGGGTTATAGCAAGAGTATCCTGTTATTATTTAATTTCTCGGAAGGGTTATAGCAAGAGTAGCCTGTTATTATTTAATTTCTCGGAAGGGTTATAGCAAGAGTAGCCTGTTATTATTTAATTTCTCGGAAGGGTTATAGCAAAAGTAGCCTGTTATTATTTAATTTCTCGGAAGGGTTATAGCAAAAGTAGCCTGTTATTATTTAATTTCTCGGGAGGGTTATAGCTAGAGTAGCCTGTTATTATTTAATTTCTCATGAAGGTTATAGCAAGAGTATCCTGTTATTATTTAATTTCTCGGAAGGGTTATAGCTAGAGTAGCCTGTTATTATTTAATTTCTCGGGAGGGTTATAGCAAGAGTAGCCTGTTATTATTTAATTTCTCGGGAGGGTTATAGCAAGAGTAGCCTGTTATTATTTAATTTCTCGGGAGGGTTATAGCTAGAGTAGCCTGTTATTATTTAATTTCTCGGGAGGGTTATAGCAAGAGTAGCCTGTTATTATTTAATTTCTCGGGAGTGTTATAGCTAGAGTAGCCTGTTATTATTTAATTTCTCATGAAGGTTATAGCAAGAGTAGCCTGTTATTATTTAATTTCTCGGAAGGGTTATAGCAAGAGTAGCCTGTTATTATTTAATTTCTCGGGAGGGTTATAGCAAGAGTAGCCTGTTATTATTTAATTTCTCGGGAGGGTTATAGCAAGAGTAGCCTGTTATTATTTAATTTCTCGGGAGGGTTATAGCTAGAGTAGCCTGTTATTATTTAATTTCTCGGGAGGGTTATAGCTAGAGCAGCCTGTTATTATTTAATTTCTCGGGAGGGTTACAGCAAGAGTAGTCTGTTATTATTTAATTTCTAGGGAGGGTTATAGCAAGAGTAGCCTGTTATTATTTAATGTACGCTAAAATGACACCAAACAAAATCTGGATGAATTTCGAAGGCTCTAGATATAGAATTTAGTTAATATTTGTATTTATAGATATCTCTCATTATTATTACTATTATTATTATTATTATATTTTGCTCCGTGTTGTATTTAATCTTTTTAATCAGTTGTCCCTGAAAGTGGCTAAAAATATTATTTAAATTTAAAAGACTTTTATTGAAGTTTTTTAAGTGTGGCGAATAACGTGACTTATAATGTAACAATTCTTTTCATTTGTGTTTAATTATGGATAATAATGAGATGTAAAATCAAACGATTTTTCATTAAAGTTTAAGTGTGGCTAATGTGGTGTGGTTTTTTTTATAGCAAAGCCACATTGGGCCATCTGCTGAGCCCACCGAGGAGAATCGAACCCCTAATAATTGTAGCGCTGTAAATTCGTAGACTTACCACTGCACTAGCGGGGGATAAGTGTGGCTAATCACGTGATTTAAAATTAAACAATTTTTTCGTTAATATTTAAGTATTTTTGGTTTTGTTTGTTAAAGAAGTTAAAAAGAGTTGTTAAAGAAGATAACGGTTTAGTTAGATATATATATATATTCTTGTAACCATATTGGGTTGATAAACTGCTCTTTTAAAGTTCCTTCTTCCTCTAACATAATTCCACACTTCTTCATAAGAGCTTTTTGCCTTCTTCTCCGAATATTAGGTTTATTAATAAAGTTAATGTACGTCCACTATCCTTTCGTTTTGTATACATTTATTTTATGCAAAATATTTCAAATATTTGGCAGATGCTGACTGAATTCTGCCTACGGATAAAGTTTCTCCCCAGTGGCTCAGCGGTATGTCTGCGGACTTACAACGCTGAAAACCAGGTTTCGATACCCGTTGTGTGCAGAGCACAGAGAGCCCATTGTGTAGCTTTGTGCTTAATTCAAAACAACAGCAACATGTAAAATTTTGCGAAGATTTTTCGTTTTTGTTTGTTTGTTTTTGAATTTCGCGCAAAGCTACTCGAGAGCCATCTGTTCTAGCCGTCCCTAATTTAGCAGTGTATGACTAGAGGGAAGGCAGCTAGTCATCACCACTCACCGCCAACTCTTGGGCTCCTCTTTTATCAAAGAATAGTGGAATTCACCGTTACATTATAACCTCTACGGCTGAAAGGGCAAGCGTGTTTGGTGTTACGGTAATTCGAACCCGCCACCCTTGAAATACGAGTCGAGCGCCTTAACCACCTGGCCATGCCGGGGCCTAGATTTTTCGTTCTGAAAACATTCTAACTCCTCATGTATACTCTTTCAAGCTTTTGTTTTCTTTGTGTTTTTATGTATATGAACACAAGCTCTGATAATACAAGTGGCGACTTATCTTATTTCACAATAAGTCAAATTGTTCAATGAACCACAAAGTTTAGCCTTTTTCGTACCAACTGAGGTAGAGGGCTAGAATGTTTCCTCAGGTATAAAACCAGTAATGTCTGAAAAATGCAATTTCTTTTAAAGATATGATATATATGGTAAATTGAAGTAGCATTAGTTCATGAACAATTTTATGTTCACACGTCTTCTAAGGTTATGAATGCAGAGTAAACACGTTTCTAAACTCTTGCTAAACAACTGAAACAAATTGACACTTATACCGTTACGTAACTGCTGTTTTCTCTTCAAGATGACCCCAGTGGCTCAGCGGTATGTCTGCGGACTTACAATGCTAAAAACCGGGTTTCGATTACAGTACAGATAGCCCATTGAGTAGCTTTGTACTTAATTCAAAACAACAACTCTTCAAGATACGAACCCACAAGGAGAGAAATTAGCAACTAAATCTTTTATAGCAAACTGATTATGAATTTTCTAAAGCTCTGGTTGATGGTATTTGCTAACCAGCTGTTCCAAGGTTAAAAAACACATTAACTACTACGGAAACACCACAAGTCATGCATGACACTTCCGCATCCAAAACGGTAAGCTATTTTTACCCCATTTTTTTTCAATGACTTGGTATGTTTCCAACTTAGTGATATTTCTCCGACACCATCTTACGTAAAAAAATGGAGAAAGTTCCAGATATTGCGATGGCAGGGTTCGTTTCATTCGCGTAGTTCTTTCTGGCATGTTTTCCTCTTTGTCAGTGACCTCTTGAGTGGTGATCGATATAAGTCGAAGTATACGTTATCCATATTATCACAAAAAGTGCGCTTTACACACTTAATTCTCTGTTTATTATTAATATGGATTATCTGTTTAATTTTAGATATCCAAGGAAATATAAACAAAACCTACCTACGCTAGCAGTCCCTAATTTTAAACTGACGAACTATAGAGAAAATAGAAATAAGCCATCTCTTAACTCACACTTGCTTCGTTGATGGATATGTTTTGAGTTTCACAGCGGTCCGCCATGGTCAGATAGTTAGGGCCCTCGATTCGTATTCTGAAGCTTGTGGGTTCGATTCCTTGTCACATCAAACACGCTCTCCCTTTCAGCCGTGGAGGCGTTATAACATGACAGTCAATCCGTTGGTGAAAGAGTAGCCCAGGAATTGGCGGTGATTGGTGACGACTAGCTGTCTTTCCTCAAGTCTTACACTGCTAAATTAGGGATGGTTGGCGCAGATAGCTCTCGTGTAACTCTGCGAAACTTAAAAAAACAACAACAAAATTGGCAGTTACAATTATCACTCAAACGAAGTACGAATTATTATATTTGTTTTTAGTGGTAACGGGACCCGAACACTGAACCTACAGAATCCATTTCCACACAGTAATTATTAGACCATTATGGTTCTCAAAATACTAATTGCATTGTTTTAACTTAAACGCCCTTTAATGTATTCCGTATACGTATATATATATTTTCATCGTTAAAAGTATGGGTTATCCAACTTCCACGCCAAGAAAAAAAGATACGAGTTACTTAACAAAATAACTTCATATTTATGCAAATTTTAGAAAAAAAATGAATTTTTCTATAAATTATTTTCAAAAAACTGAGAGTGTGTATGATTGGAAATTCATCAAATTTTCGTGTTTTATTTCTTGGATAAATGATATTTTTTTCAATTATGCATATTCGAAATTTTCACCTGATGTACGCGAAATTAAAATTTTTTACTACTTCTGGGCAAGAAACATTTTCTTATCTATTAAACCATGTTCATATTGTTGTTTTCACGACATAATTGTCTGGTTCATTTGAGTATATAAATCCAAGAGTTTTAAGTGGAACATAAATGTTTTGTTTGTTTTTTTTAGAATTTCCCACTCGAGGGCTATCTGTGCTAGCCGTCCCTAATTTAGCAGCGTAAGACTAGAGGGAAAGCAGCTAGTCATCACCACCCACCGCCAACTCTTGGGCTACTCGTTTACCAACGAATAGTGGGATTGACCGTCACATTATAACGCCCCCACGGCTGAAAGGGCGAGCATGTTTGGCGCGAAGGGGATGCGAACCCGCGACCCTCAGTTTACGAGTCGCACGCCTTAACACGCTTGGCCATGCCAGGCCAGGAACGTAAATACACTGAATCTCTTACGATACTTGCAAACTAACAACAAAAGAATAACAAGTAATTTAACTTGTTTTATGAGATGCTCTAATAGTAAAGTTTCTTAGTTTCTCTTATATCAGGAATGTCCCTGAAAGGTAAAAATATTTAAATGACATTTATCGACCTGGATAGGTGTATTTGATCCTTTTTATATCGTCTTTCCTTCCTCAGTGGGTTTACGGTAATTTTACAGATTTACCATTCTAACATCCGCGATTCGATTTCTTCTAGTGAACAGAACGCCTACTGTGTAGCTTAAACAACAAAAAAGGACAACTTTGTTTGTCAGTAAAACCTTAAGCAAACAAAGTGAAACATTAAAATCAAATGAGACACTTTATGGACCGCTTTAATATTCCGTGTTGCAGTCAATATATAAATAAACACATGTATATATTTTCCACTTGACCCATGCAGGATCCGACAAATAAGCTAAATAATTATGTAAAACACCCAAAAACGCTGATTCGTAGCTAATCCAAACTTAGATCTACCGAACAGAGAATTTCGTTTTGTTTATTTACTGTTAAGCGCGAAGCTACACAACGGGCTCTCCGTACTGTGCCCATCACAGATACCTAACCCTTATGAATAACGTTATAAGCCTACAGACTTACTGCTGAGCTACTGTGAGGCTGACCAGAGGTATGGAAACAAGTGAAAAGCACTCACTATCTACGAAGCTATTTTTAATCGACAAGCAGAATCAACCGTATTATACGGCCATAACTTGGGTCTAGCACTCAGCCTAAAATTCAAACCAAAAGGCTTAACCTATTAAGAGTTTCTGACTAAATATAAGCTAATTAGATATATTAGAACTAAAATAATTATAAAATAATGCGTGTATTAATGAAGTCTGTTATTAATCCTTCCAGTGACACAGCGGTAACTCTGTGGTCTGATAACGTTGGTAACCAGTGGTAGGAACAACACAGATAATCCATTGTGTAAATTTGTCTTTAACTACAAATAATGACTGACTTTAGATAAGCAATGTTATAAACTGAAACTGAACCCCATGATGATTAGACTGTATTACATTGTCAGTTTGGAACACGCATTGTTAAGAATATATTTATACTCAATTCTAATAATAAATATATCACGTGTTTCAGCCAATTTAGATGATTTATAATAGTCTGAAATTCGTGCGAAACTAACAGTAAAAAAATAATATTCAAATGTTTAATAATAGTCTTAGAAAATATAAAAATTACAAGCAATAAGGCTTGATGAAACGGACTAGGGCCGAATATAGAAGATGGCACTGCTGCTGGGAAGATGATCCACTATATATGTGTGTGAGAGTTAACATCCATCATTCCTAGCTGGCTGGTTGGGTTACTATATTTTAGTGAGTAACTGAAAACTATCATAGAGTATACATGGGCTGTCTTGTTTTAAGAGTTCTACCCAAGAAGGTGGGTGAATAAAAAAAAATGACTTTTAAAAAGGGAACATTTCCATTTTCTTTTATGGACTTTTGAAGTTCCATTAACCACAGTTAATAGAATTTTTTACCACGATTATTATGTACAGTAACTGGAAACAATCTGTCTGTCTGTTAAGATTTCTTTGTTTTGTTTTTCCCGAAAGGAGGAATGAAAAAAGACTTTAGGGAGACGTAAGTTTTTAAATTTTTTAAACACTCTTTTGGTCTGCAACTCGAAGACACGAGTACTTGATCACTTAAGTGAGTCAATTATCAGCTTTTACCAAACAGGGTATACAATTAGCATCTAATGATGCCATTAGAGATTTAATAACAAAAGAAATGAGAAAGGGGAACATTGTATAACATTCTCCTTTGTACAAGTTTAGCTTTCTTAATGAGTACCTTCAGCCAACGAGGTTAATGTATGACTAAAATTGACGCTTAGACTGTTTGTCATGCGTGGTTTGTGAGTTTAGCTAGGTATCCTCTAGCTCGGTGGTAACTTTGAAAGCTTATAATGAAAACAATCGGAGTTTAGATCCTGCAGTGACCAGAGAACTGATTGTCATTAGCTTTGGACGTAAGAACAAAATCAATGAACAAAAATATAGCTAAACAAGGTGATGAATAAAATTTTTCAGTAGAGAAAACTGAGCGATCGTTGATTGCACCGATAGAATAATTTGGCTGTTAAAATCGTATTTCAAGACGTTCGTGCTATTGTTTCTGAGACATATACCCGGTAACGGTCAATTGGAAACTCTCTTAACCTGGAGATGATCTAAGAAAGTCGAAATATTATTCTGGAATTTATTTTAATTACAGTTTTACTTCCCATACCGACCGTCATGAGAATACATTTTTACTCCAAGTGGGTGTCTCGTTATCATGAATTTGGCTGTTAAACAGGTGGAAACCGAGAGATATCCAGATGTTTAAAGAACATTCAAAGCAAACAAAAGAGCAATACGCTGACCATCGCATTGTTGGAAACGTTTCGGAAAATCAGTTTTACTTCTGTTGTTGTTCTGTAGCAAATAAGATTTCGCGAGGAGAAAACTGTCTCAAGAAAGATTGGAAGAACCGACAATGTCTCTAGAAATATAGGAAGAACAAACATTATCTCTAGAAAGATAGAAAGAACCAACACTGTCTCTAGACAGACAGGAAGAACCAACACTGTCTCTAGAAAGATAGGAAGAACCGACAATATCTCTAGAAAGATAGGAAGAACCGACAATATCTCTAGAAAGATAGAAAGAACCAACATTATTTTTAGAAAGATAGGAAGAACCAACACTGTCTCTAGAAAGATGGAAAGAACCACACTGTCTCTAGAAAGATAGGAAGAACCAACATTGTCTCTAGAAAGACGGGAAGAACCAACACTGTCTCTAAAAAGATAGGAAGAATCAACACTGTCTCTAGAAAGGTAGGAAGAACCAACACTGTCTCTAGAAAGATAGGAAGAACCAACACTGTCTCTAGAAAGACGGGAAGAACCAACATTGTCTTTAGAAAGACAGGAAGAACCAACATTGTCTGTAGAAAAACGGGAAGAATCAACACTGTCTCTAGAAAGACAAGAAGAACCAACATTGTCTCTAGAAAGATAAGAAGAACCAACCCTGTATCTAGAAAGATAAGAAGAACCAACACTGTATCTAAAAAGACGGGAAGAACCAACACTGTATCTAGAAAGATAAGAAGAACCAACACTGTCTCTAGAAAGACAAGAAGAACCAACATTGTCTCTAGAAAGATAAGAAGAACCAACACTGTATCTAGAAAGACGGGAAGAACCAACTGTCTCTAGAAAAATAGGAAGAACCAACACTGTTTGTAGAAAGATAGGAAGAACCAACACTGTATCTAGAAAGATGGGAAGAACCAACACTGTCTCTAGAAAAATAGGAAGAACCAACACTGTCTCTAGAAAGACAAGAAGAACCAACATTGTCTCTAGAAAGATAAGAAGAACCAACCCTGTATCTAGAAAGATAAGAAGAACCAACACTGTATCTAAAAAGACGGGAAGAACCAACACTGTATCTAGAAAGATAAGAAGAACCAACACTGTCTCTAGAAAGACAAGAAGAACCAACATTGTCTCTAGAAAGATAAGAAGAACCAACACTGTATCTAGAAAGACGGGAAGAACCAACTGTCTCTAGAAAAATAGGAAGAACCAACACTGTTTGTAGAAAGATAAGAAGAACCAACACTGTATCTAGAAAGATGGGAAGAACCAACACTGTATCTAGAAAGATGGGAAGAACCAACATTTTCTCTAGAAATACGGGAAGAACCAACACTGTCTCTAGAAAGATAGGAAGAACCAACACTGTCTCTAGAAAGATAGGAAGAATTAACATTGTCTCTAAAAAGGTAGGAAGAACCAACACTGTCTCTAGAAAGATAGGAAGAACCAACACTGTCTCTAGAAAGACAGGAAGAACCAACATCTCAAAGAACAAAATTTAGCTAGATGCCACAAATTTGAGAAATAATTTGAAGTCAATTACAATATTATATAAAATGTGCAACTACAATAAAAATTATTTTAAAAATTATCTTAATGAAAAGTCCACACAGTTTTAACACCCCGTAAAGTCAACTCGAAGTTACTGACCAGTTTTCATGCCAGACAATAACGTGAACCTGCCGAAAACACTCGACTTTTGTCTCAATTTGTCTAATTTCAGTCCTTTTGTTAAATTAGTCTTTTTAGTCTCTGTGTTTGTCCTCATTAGCTTTTTACTTGTTACACACGCGAATGTGATTTTTTAAGAGACAATACTTTGAATACATAGTCGAAGTCTTCTTGTAGTATAACAAGTAATCAAAAAAGTTATATTAAATAGAACCTCATGAAAAATTGGTTAACGAAGTTTTTAGAATTTTGTAGGTGAAGCTTTAAGAAAGTCGAGAACCTTCAAGACGTCGTTCATCGTACTTACACGCCCCTTGGTGGGGCAGCAGTAAAACTTCGGATTTCAACGTTAGAATCGAAGGTTCGATTCCCGTTGGTTAGCAGAGGAGGTGTTATAAGAAATCAAACACACAACATCATTTATTTTTACTTGTGGCTAAAAACCCGTTCCAGCAAAAATACAAAACATTGATTGCCTCCCCGCTGGTACAGCACGAAGTCTAGGGATTTACAACGCTAAAATAAGGAGTTTGATTCTCCTCGGTAAGCTCAGCAGATGGCCCGATGTAGCTTTGCTATGAAAAAGCACAGACATCAAACATTTAATGTGATAAAGCATCCATTTCACTTCACTGTAATACAGCGTTCTTAGGAATTTCACAGCTGAATTGTAATTTGCCGAAAAAAAACGAAGAAAGTGAGCAAAATGTTCTGAATTTTTTGTTGTTAAATACCATGGATTATTTGTTTGTTTCTCCGTCTTCAGTCTTACCTCTGGACCACTGATGGCTGTATTTTAATTTAACAAACAAACTAATCAGGGCCGCAAAGAAAATTATAAACATGAACGAGAAGTGATTTAAGTTTTCATCGAATTCAAATACAGATTTCATTACACTATGTAACACAAGTACACAACATTATGTACCACAAATACACAACACTATGTAACACAAGTACACAACACTATGTAACACAAGTACACAACACCATGTAACACAAATACACAACACTATGTAACACAAGTACACAACACTATATAACACAAGTACACAACACTATGTAAACATGTCATGTACACAAACACCATGTAACACAAATACACTAACACTATGTAACACAAGTACACAACACTATGTAACACAAATACACAACACTATGTAACACAAGTGCATAACACTATGTAACACAAATACATAACACTATGTAACACAAGTGCATAACACTATATAACACAAATACACAACACTGTGTAACACAAGTAACACAACACTATGTAAAAACACAGTAATAACAACACTATGTAACACAAATAACAAAACACTATGTAACACAAGTGCATAACACACTATGTAACACAAATACACAACACTATGTAACACAAGTGCATAACACTGTGTAAACATACATGATACATAACATTTAAAAACACAAGTACATAACACTATGTAACACAAATACACAACACTATGTAACACAAATACATAACACCATGTAACACAAGCATACAAATGACACTTATGTAACACATAATACATAACACTATGTAACACAAGTACACAACACTATGTAACACAAATACACAACACTATGTAACACAAGTGCATAACACTATGTAACACAAATACATAACACTATGTAACACAAGTACACAACACTATGTAACACAAATACACAACACTATATAACACAAGTACACAACACTATGTAACACAAATACACAACACTATGTAACACAAGTTGCATGTAAACACCTATGTAACACAAGTACACAAACACTATGTAACACAACTACACAACACTATGTAACACAAGGTGCACACAACACTATGTAACACAAATGCATAACACTATGTAACACAAGTGCATAACACTGTGTAACACAAATACATAACGCTAAATGTAACACAAGTACATAACACTCTGGGTAACATAAATACACAACGCTATGTAACACAAATACATAACACTATGTAACACAAGTACACAACACTATGTAAATTACGCAAATACACAACACTCATGTAACACAAGTACACAAACACTATGTTAACAAATACACAAACTATGTGAAACACAAGTGCATAACACTATGTAACACAAATACATTAACACTATGTAACACAAGTGCATAAAACACTATGTAACACAAATACACAAAACACTGTGTAACACAAATACACAACACTATGTAACACAAGTACACAACACTATAAAAAAATACATACACAACACTATGTAACACAAGTACACAACACACATGTAACACAAATATTTGATCAACACTATGTAACACAAGTGCATACAACACTATGTAACACAAATACATACACACTATGTAAACACAAGTACATAAACACCATGTAACACAAATGACAACAACACCATGTAACACAAATACATAACACTATGTAACACAAGTACATAACACTCATGTAACACAAATACACAACACTAATGTAACACAAGTGCACAACACCATGTAAACACAGATACACAACACTATGTAATACAAGTGCATAACACCTGTGTAACACAAATGCATAACACTATGTACACAAGTGCATAACACTATGTAACACAAATGCCAACACTATGTTGCACAAATGCATAACACTATGTAACACAAGCAATACAACACTATGTAACACAAATACACAACACCATGTAACACAAGTACACAACACTATGTAACACAAATACACAACACCATGTAAACACACAAGTCACCTGACCATGTAACACAAATGCATAACACTACCATGTAACACAAGTGATAATGACACTATGTAACACAAATACATAACACTATGTAACACAAGTACATAACACTATGTAACACAAATACACAACACTATGTAACACAAATACATAACACTATGTAACACAAGTACACAACACTATGTAACACAAATACACAACACTATGTAACACAAGTACACAACACTATGTAACACAAATACACAACACTATGTAACACAAATACACAACAGTATTTAACACAAGTACATAACACTAGGTAACACAAGTACATAAATATATGTAACACAAATACATAACATTATGTAACACATATTTTGTTCCTGAATAGTATGTGTTATTTCTTAATTGCTTATGTTGTAAAAGTATAGAAAATGGGCATTATTGCCTTCAAACTTTGCTTTTGTGACCTGGATAATGAAATTTAGAAATTAACCTATTTTCTGTGTAAAAATGGACAAATTTGCACATTTTCATTTACATAAGGTTTGAATAAAACAACATATGAATCAAGGTTTACATGTATTTATACTAAAGTTATACAAAAATGTTTAGAAGTGAGTAGTTTTTCGAGATTTGCGACTGTAATGTAAATCACTTTCACATATCAGATCCCAAATATAGTGTCTCATCATGTTTTCATTATACGCTATCAGGTCAAAAAAGCAAAGTTTGAAGAGAAAAATAGGTCTTTTCCATTTACTTTAGACATAAGCAATTGGGAAATGACACTTTCTGTACAGAAACAAGAAAAAGTAAAATTTTGTCACGTAGTGTAATCTCAATGTTTCTGTTTTTTATTTCATGTATATATATCTTGTATGTGTGTGTATTAGTTCCATTCCCCTTGGTGGGCATAGCAGATAGCCCAATGCGGCTTTGCTATAAGAAATACACATACACACCTTTTGTAACGATAAATTTAACAAACAAACAAAGTGCAAGGCCTCATCTATTCGGTGTCAGTATATGTATTTGTATATATTTGTGTTTACCATACATGGATTACGGACAGTTACCAGATTAACTATGTTGAATTTTATGGAATGGAATATTTAAAGCATTCGCCAGATAAGTTATCAGTTTTTGAGTAAATTAAAACTTTTTACACTTCGAGAAGTGTGTTCTCGAGGAATTTTGGATTCATTTGTTAATTACCTTGAGGTTAAATTGATTATACATTTCTTTCAACATTATAGATTGAGAGACATAAGAATATGTGTGTTTTCGTCTAGCAAAGCCACATTGGGCTATCTTCTGCGCCCACCGACTAGAATCGAACCTCTGGTTTTAGCGTTGTAACTCCATGAACTTACCGTTGTACCAGCGGGGGACCAAGAATAGTGTGTGTGTGTTTATAGTCCAGCAAAGCCACATTGGGCTATCTTCTGAGCCTACCGACTGGAATCGAACCCCTGATTTTAGCGCTGTAACTCCAAAAACTTACCCCTATACCAGAAGGGGACCGACACACGTGCGAGAGAATCGTTGAAAAATAGAAACGTCATCTTTGTTTGTTTCTGCTCTTCGATATCACAAGTGAACATCACAAAATTAGTTCAATACTAAAGTGTAAGACAGCTGCGCTGAGTGATGTGTATCATAAAATATATGCTTTTATCGTCTTCATGAGGTTATTTATTTTGTAATATTACATATCTGATCAGTTTCATTCTTTATAACATCCACGATTTTCTATTACACTTAAATTTTACTTGGTGGAATGTTTCGAGGTAAAGAAAAAAAAATGTTCACCGTAAGTGTGTATGTTTAAGGGCAACGACAACAAAAAATACTTGCTGGTTCTTGGTAGTTTGATGTTTCTGTATGTTTAACAGATAGCCTCTTGGCAACAAAATTAATATTGAATGTGTGTATATATATAAGGGTCGCGGGTTCGAATCCCGGTCGCACCAAACATGTTCGCCATTTCAACCGTGGGGGCGTTATAAGTGACGGTCAATTCCACTATTCGTTGGTAAAAGAGTAGCCCAAGAGTTGGCGGTAGGTGGTGATGACTAGCTGCTTTCCCTCTAGACTTATACTGGTAAATTAGGGACGGCTAGCGCAGATAGCTCTCGAGTAGCTTTGCTTGAAAATTAAAACAAGAAACAAACCTTTCGTTAGACTAAGGTTTATTAGTGGAATTGGTACAAAAATATGTTCTAACTAAAGTCAGAAAGAGGGAAAAACACACACTACATTATGGGTTTGTTATTTTGTCATTTTGCTCAGCAATGAACAGCAGATATTTTATTGTTTGTTGCTCTAAGTCTTAAGAAATGATAAATAAATTTTTACAGTCTTTCCATTGAGAGTCCTTCAGTATAATAAGTTACTTTTAAATCTACCTCTTAGTTAGGCAAAACGTTGAATAATGAATGAAGGTTACTAGAAGTAAAACATTATCAGAATGTCGTCTAAGATAAACTAGGTGGAGTTATTTCTTCTCTTAGAAATCTTTTGTTGACTTTTGTCCCTCGATGGGACAGTGTCGTGTTTACGAACTCACTTGTGCGTTTTTTAACAGGCACTGGCATGACCAGGTGGTTAAGGCTCTCGACTCGTAATCTGAGGATCGCGGGTTCAAATCTCCGTAACACCAAACATGCTTACCCTTTCAGCCGTGGGGCCGTTATAATGTGATGGTCAATCCCACTATTCGTCGGTAAAAGAGTGGCCTAAAAGTCAGCGGTTGGTAGTGATGACTAGCTGCCTTCCATCCAGTCTTACATCGCTAGATTATGGACAGCTAGCGCTGAAAACACTCGTGTATATTTGCGCGAAATTCCAAAAACAACAACAACAAAGAACCAAACGGTAGATATAAAAGACAGTCTATTATGACTTTGCTTTAAAGTCAAACATGCACTCATATGGACTTCTACAGAGTGACTTAACAACTGAACGAGTTCGTATGAAATTTATTCCAAATTATCAGACAGAAATCTCCACTCATGAATATTGTTAACAGCAAAACGAAATTCTGACAAATCGAACTCCTTTGACGGTTTTCTGTTTTAGTTCCTAGACTTATTTGTTTATTCTTGTCATTCGTTTAATTACTTCACTGATCTTAAACCTATTACTAACCAAGTCACCATAGTTTGTGTGTTTGATTGGTAAACCGACACAATTTGTGTATTCAAAAGCCAATAACAACGAAGTTTCGTAGCCCGAGAAATTCTTAAAATGAATGAACATTGTCATGGCAAACAATACCTCATTCAACCCGTTATATTAAGTTTTGAAAGATTCCTACCTGGAGGGCTCTCCTTTAACTTCTGTTACAACATTATTTCTCAGAAACACTGAAAGTGTTTATTTAACGAAGGCTTTGTTCAAAGTATCTTGACGTCATGTTATTTTCTTAAATATTTTAAAGTTTAGTTTGTTTTGTTTTGAATTTCGCGCAAAGCTACACGAGGGCTATCCGCGCTAGCCGTCCCTAATTTAGCAGTGTACGACTTGAGGGAAGGCAGCTAGTCACCACCACCCTCCACAAACTCTTGGGCTACTCTTTTACCAACGAATAGTGGGATTGATCGTAACATTATTACGCCCACACGCCTTAACAAGCTGGCCATGCTGGGCCTTAAAGTTTGGAGTCAGGTTATTGAAGTATATTTCATTTTCAAGATTCGTGTTATTCTTTCACATCTCAAACGAGCTTCCCCTCCCCAGTGGCACAACGGTATGTCTCCGGATGTACGACGCTAAAAACTGGGTTTCGATACCCTTGGTGGGCAGAGCACAGAGAGCCCATTGTATAACTATGTGATTAATTTAAAACAGCACATTTCAAACGAAACATTTAAGCGTCGTAATTACACTTTGTTTTTCTCAACGACTTACAGTGACAACGCCCACATTTTCATAACACCCAAAATAACCAGTTTTTAGAAAATTGCACTGCTAAGCTGTGCGCTGTATTAGTTTATCTGTTTCATTGGATGAGTTTTAAATTTCTGAATACTGACTATTGTTGATTTGCTTCTTTGATTTTCAGTTGTCATAGTGACTGTGGATAGGCCCGGCATGGCCAAGCGCGTTAAGGCGTGCGACTCGTAATCTGAGGGTCGCGGGTTCGCATCCCCGTCGCGCCAAACATGCTCGCCCTTTCAGCCGTGTGGGCGTTATAATGTGACGGTCAATCGCACAATTCGTTGGTTAAAGAGTAGCCCAAGAGTTGGTGGTAGGTGGTGATGACTAGCTGCCTTTCCTCTTGTCTTGCTCTCCTAATTCAGGGACGACTAAATTAGCGCAGGTAACCCTCGTGTAGCTTTGCGCGAAATTCAAACAAACAAACACTTTCAAAAATATGGAAGTCGTAGATTTAGAAACTATATGATACGTAGTTATTCTTACGGAAGAAATTATGCTAGAATTTCCTAAATTAATGACAATAAAAACAGATAGATCTCCGTACTTAGAAATAATTCTTATGAATACCATAATTTCTTTTGTTTTGAAAGAGAAAATTGCTTCCAAGTTTCTCATTTACTTTTATTTCAGTAATGTGTAAGCTTCTAGTGACAGCGAAAGAGAGAGTTCTAATTGTCATTTATAATTAACGAATGCTACGTTGGTTAAAGGAAGCGATATATGTTTGTTTGAAATTGAATTATTCTTATTTTAAAGACAAACGAAATTTAGTAATCAGTTTTTATGTAGAGAAGTTGTATAACTTTCGATTTCAATTTTCTATTAGAATTTTTTCTACAATTCTTCATTATACAATTAATTTGCTAGATTTAAATACATTACTTTAAGAAAATAACTAAAAGTTAAAAAATAATAAGTGAACGTAGTAAAAGCAAAATTTACATAACTGATGCAAATTAATATAATGTGTTTGTTCCTTAAATTTAAAACTTACCGTTTAACCCTAACAAAGATAATTACGGTTTAAATTTTCGATCGGTTAAACTTTCTGAAGGTAATTAGTTTACATATAAAATAAATTTATTTATATTTGAAATAAAAAAGAAAAACTTGTTTAGAATTGAAATTTAAAACTCGACACAATTTTATGGTTTTTTTTAAACTCTTACAGAGAAAATAATAATTGAAACTGTAGATTAATGAAAGAAACACGATTTTAAACTATCGTCTTTTCTACGTATGTATAAATCAGTTTCTATCACATCATAACTAGGCCTTTTATGCAGTATTTCGGAAGAAATAAACATCTTCGAGCACATGAAATTCCTATAAAACCAATGGACAAAACAAAACATTTACTGCATCGAGAAAGTACACATTTGATCTACTCGAAATCGAAAATCTCTCGCACTTCTACAGAGTCAACAAAATCAAACCAAATCGTTTAGCTTCATGACATATTTGCTTTCTGGGTTAAAGGAGAGTTATGAGAAACGAAAGAATTAGTTCATTTTTCAACAACCACTTGCTAAGAAAATACTCAAAATTGTCATTATAAAACAGTATTGAAACACCTGCTTAGCAGAATGAATGTTTCATATCTATCTGGAAACTTGTAATCAATGCCACAATGAAGGGTGTAACGGTTTAGCATAAATTTTCATCGAAATTCAATAAAACATAAACTTGTTAAAATACCTTCTGTTTAGCATACGAATCTGAAAACATAAATTCAACACTAAATAATCTTTGGATATTACAGTCGTACGACTGAGCCTTGTTCAATAAAAACAGAGATGCAGGACTACTGTCACGATGCACCGTCGACAGAGATGACAGGACTGTATACGACGATGTTTACTGTGACGATGCTGTGAACTTCAAACATAGTATTAAGATAAGAATTCGTCGTCAAAGATTTTATCAAAAAGGTAAAACAATTTGTTTTCTAAAATTATTCAAAATATAGTGTTTTATAAATGTGTTGGAACATCCACACTAAACTATTGGGTGGAAAAAATAAATGTTTTAATAATCTGATTTTATTCGTACTAACTAAAACTTCTGATTACATGTTGTTTAATGGAAATATTGTTGTTGCTGAGACAAATAATAAGGTTTAGAGAGATCCCAGACAAGACAGAATTTATCGAGTACAAGTGCCATTTATAATTACACAAACCTGCGTTGGCTGATGGACATATTGTTGTTGCTGGGACAAATAATACGGAAATATTGTTGTTGCTGAGACAAATAATACGGAAATATTGTTGTTGCTGAGACAAATAATACGGTTTAGAGATCCCAGTCAAGACCGAATTTATCTGGTTCAAGTGTAATTTAGAATTACACAAACCTGCGTTGGTTAATGGACATATTGTTGTTGCTGGGACAAATAATACGGAAATGTTGTTGTTGAGAAAAATAATAAGGTTTAGAGAGTTCCCAGTCAAGACAGAATATATCTGGTTCAAATGCAATTTATAATTACACAAAGCTGCGTTGATTAATGGACATATTGTTGTTGCTGGGACAAATAATACTGAAATATTGTTGTTGCTGAGACAAATAATAAGGTTTAGAGAGATCCCAGACAAGACAGAATTTATCGAGTAGAAGTGTCATTTATAATTACACAAACCTGTGTTGGTTGATGGACATATTGTTGTTTCTGAGACAAATAATACGGAAATATTGTTGTTGCTGAGACAAATAATAAGGTTTAGAGAGATCCCAGACAAGACAGAATTTATCGAGTACAAGTGCCATTTATAATTACACAAACCTGCGTTGGTTGATGGACATATTGTTGTTTCTGAGACAAATGATACGGAAATATTGTTGTTGCTGAGACAAATAATAAGGTTTAGAGAGATCCCAGACAAGACAGAGTTTATCGAGTACAAGTGCCATTTATAATTACACAAAGCTGCTTTGGCTGATGGACATATTGTTGTTTCTGAGACAAATAATACGGAAATATTGTTGTTGCTGAGACAAATAATAAGGTTTAGAGAGATCCCAGACAAGACAGAATTTATCTGGTTCAAGTGTAATTTATAATTACACAAACCTGCGTTGGCTGATGGACATATTGTTGTTGCTGGGACAAATAATACGGAAATATTGTTGTTTCTGAGACAAATAATACGGAAATATTGTTGTTGCTGAGACAAATAATAAAGTTTAGAGATCCCAGACAAGACAGAGTTTATCGAGTACAAGTGCCATTTATAATTACACAAAGCTGCGTTGGCTGATGGACATATTGTTGTTGCTGGGACAAATAATACGGAAATATTGTTGTTGCTGAGACAAATAATACGGAAATATTGTTGTTTCTGAGACAAATAATACGGAAATATTGTTGTTGCTGAGACAAATAATAAAGTTTAGAGATCCCAGACAAGACAGAGTTTATCGAGTACAAGTGCCATTTATAATTACACAAAGCTGCGTTGGCTGATGGACATATTGTTGTTGCTGGGACAAATAATACGGAAATATTGTTGTTGCTGAGACAAATAATACGGAAATATTGTTGTTGCTGAGACAAATAATAAGGTTTAGAGAGATTCCAGTCAAGACAGAATATATCTGGTTCAAATGCAATTTATAATTACACAAAGCTGCGTTGGTTAATGGACATATTGTTGTTGCTGGGACAAATAATACGGAAATATTGTTGTTTCTGAGACAAATAATACGGAAATATTGTTGTTGCTGAGACAAATAATAAGGTTTAGAGATCCCAGACAAGACAGAGTTTATCGAGTACAAGTGCCATTTATAATACACAAAGCTGCTTTGGCTGATGGACATATTGTTGTTTCTAAGACAAATAATACGGAAATATTGTTGTTGCTGAGACAAATAATAAGGTTTAGAGAGATCCCAGACAAGACAGAATTTATCTGGTTCAAGTGTAATTTATAATTACACAAACCTGCGTTGGCTGATGGACATATTGTTGTTGCTGGGACAAATAATACGGAAATATTGTTGTTTCTGAGACAAATAATACGGAAATATTGTTGTTGCTGAGACAAATAATAAAGTTTAGAGAGATCCCAGACAAGACAGAGTTTATCGAGTACAAGTGCCATTTATAATTACACAAAGCTGCGTTGGCTGATGGACATATTGTTGTTGCTGGGACAAATAATACGGAAATATTGTTGTTGCTGAGACAAATAATACGGAAATATTGTTGTTTCTGAGACAAATAATACGGAAATATTGTTGTTGCTGAGACAAATAATAAAGTTTAGAGAGATCCCAGACAAGACAGAGTTTATCGAGTACAAGTGCCATTTATAATTACACAAAGCTGCGTTGGCTGATGGACATATTGTTGTTGCTGGGACAAATAATACGGAAATATTGTTGTTGCTGAGACAAATAATACGGAAATATTGTTGTTGCTGAGACAAATAATAAGGTTTAGAGAGATTCCAGTCAAGACAGAATATATCTGGTTCAAATGCAATTTATAATTACACAAAGCTGCGTTGGTTAATGGACATATTGTTGTTGCTGGGACAAATAATACGGAAATATTGTTGTTTCTGAGACAAATAATACGGAAATATTGTTGTTGCTGAGACAAATAATAAAGTTTAGAGAGATCCCAGACAAGACAGAGTTTATCGAGTACAAGTGCCATTTATAATTACACAAACCTGCGTTGGCTGATGGACATATTGTTGTTGCTGGGACAAATAATACGGAAATATTGTTGTTTCTGAGACAAATAATAAGGTTTAGAGAGATCCCAGACAAGACAGAGTTTATCGAGTACAAGTGCCATTTATAATTACACAAACCTGTGTTGGTAGATGGACATATTGTTGTTTCTGAGACAAATAATACGGAAATATTGTTGTTGCTGAGACAAATAATAAGGTTTAGAGAGATCCCAGACAAGACAGAGTTTATCGAGTACAAGTGCCATTTATAATTACACAAAGCTGCTTTGGCTGATGGACATATTGTTGTTTCTGAGACAAATAATACGGAAATATTGTTGTTGCTGAGACAAATAATAAGGTTTAGAGAGATCCCAGACAAGACAGAATTTATCGAGTACAAGTGCCATTTATAATTACACAAAGCTGCGTTGGCTGATGGGCATATTGTTGTTGCTGGGACAAATAATACGAAAATATTGTTGTTTCTGAGACAAATAATACGGAAATATTGTTGTTGCTGAGACAAATAATAAGGTTTAGAGAGATCCCAGACAAGACAGAGTTTATCGAGTACAAGTGCCATTTATAATTACACAAAGCTGCTTTGGCTGATGGACATATTGTTGTTGCTGGGACAAATAATACGGAAATATTGTTGTTGCTGAGACAAATAATAAGGTTTAGAGAGATCCCAGACAAGACAGAGTTTATCGAGTACAAGTGCCATTTATAATTACACAAACCTGCGTTGGCTGATGGACATATTGTTGTTGCTGGGACAAATAATACGGAAATATTGTTGTTGCTGAGACAAATAATACGGAAATATTGTTGTTGCTGAGACAAATAATAAGGTTTAGAGAGATTCCAGTCAAGACAGAATATATCTGGTTCAAATGCAATTTATAATTACACAAAGCTGCGTTGGTTAATGGACATATTGTTGTTGCTGAGACAAATAATACGGAAATATTGTTGTTGCAAGACTTAATAACGTGTGCATTTAATTGAGATAAGCAAAACTTCTATTTATTTTGATGAAGAAAGTAAATATTGTGTTATTTAAAATGTTTTTGCATTGAGTTCTGTGATTATAAATTTTGTATTGCTAGAAAAATGGTTCAAAGCTTTTGAAGCCTTGATATGTATTTATCATTGGACTATAAAGGCACTTAGGGTAACTATTTTCTTAAAACCTGAAACTAGTAATATTTGTTTAAGCATGTTAAACATGCTCATTAAGGTTTTTTGTAGATGCTGTTATAGACTCTTGTTTGGTGAGCTTATGAATCGTAGATTTTTAACCACATACAACCTAGACCGTGTTTTTCAAAGGAAAAACTTATGGATAATGGATATTTAACCATACAAAAGCGAGTTTCTCTTATATATTTTAAGGAAAACCTTATGAATTGTGGATTTTAACCACATAAAACTTGGTGTTTTTTTTTCTTTTTAGGGAAAGATTAAAAAGAAATCTGAGAATAATTATCTAATTTTAGCTTTCGTGAACTAAACGGCTATTGGAAAAACTTGTGACGTAAGTCTAGAACGAACGATATTTAAAACTTTTACAAGCTTAAAACATGAGATATGGATGTCATAATTAAACAACATACCTACATTCCCAACAAAGACAAAGATATAATTGGTAAAAATGTTAGTTCAATATTTCATTTTAATCTGAATAAACTTTCATTTTTCTTACCCTTACTAGATACGAGTTAATCCAATAGACTGAACATATAACTTTCCGTCCCCGTGTCAAGGCAGATTTTTTTCGAAATACGAAATAAATCGTATTCTCGTGGATTGAGAGTGAACTTTAACTCTCTGATAGCCAGATATTTTTCACACCAATAAATTTTTACTGTAAAAGTTCACTTGTCGTCAGTGGCGGCTGTAGGCCTATCAGATGAAATACGCAGCTTAGAGATCGCATTATTCTATATATCTGTAACCTATGAGTAAACGGTGTGTCATGTCTTCTATTCTAACATTATATATCACGTAAATTGCGGTTCGAGGAAGCACGTGACTTTTTCCTATACTCTGAATTGGCCAGTGCAACATCAACTCATCAGGAAATATGCCACAATGCAGTGTGTCTAGTATTTTTCTGTGTCGCAGAAATCGTGTTGTAGGATATTAACAATTGAAATTCATCTTTAAATAACCTCATGAATTGATTATCTTTTTGTGGTGTTTTGTGCTTACAAAACCTTACAGACTGGCATCTATTAACGACCATTTTCTTTTTCGCAGTTCATACAAAAGGGTTTGTTTGTTTGTTTTGAATTTCGCACAAAGCTACTCCAGGGCTATCTGTGCTAGCCGTCCCTAATTTAACAGTGTAAGACTAGAGGGAAAGCAGTTAATCATCACCACCCACCGCCAACTCTTGGGCTACTCGGCTACTCTTTTACCAACGAATATTGGGATTGACCGTCACTTTATTAACGCCCCACGGCTGAAAGGCCGAGCATGTTTGCTGCAACCGGGATTCGAACCTGCGAACCTCGGATTAGAGTCGAACGCCTGAACACACTAGGCCATGCCGGGCCCATACAAAAGGTACCGAATTAAAAGTTTAATTTATTTATATCTCAGACTGTTTAGGGGGGCCCGGCAGAATTATATTATTTAAACCAAATTAAGGTGTGACACCGTATAAAGGCACCAACATGGCCCAGTGTGTTCAATCGTTCAACTAGTAATCCGAGGGTTGCGGGTTCGAATCCCGGTCGCGCCAAACATGCTCGGCCTTTCAGCCGTGTGTGCGTTATAATGTTACGGCCAATCCCACTATTCGTCGGTAAAAGAGTGGCCTAGAAGTTAGCGGTTGGTAGTGATGACTAGCTGCCTTCCATCCAGTCTTACATCGCTAAATTATGGACAGCTAGCGCTGATAACACTCGTGTATATTTGCGCGAAATTCCAAAAACAACAACAACAAAGAACCAAACGGTAGATATAAAAGACAGTCAATTATGACTTTGCTTTAAAGTCAAACATACACACTTATGAACTTCTACAGAGTGACTTAACAACTGAACGAGTTCGTATGAAATTTATTCCAAATTATCAGGCAGAAATCTCCACTCATGAATATTGTTAACAGCAAAACGAAATTCTGACAAATCGAACTCCTTTGACGGTTTTCTGTTTTAGTTCCTAGACTTATTTGTTTATTCTTGTCATTCGTTTAATTACTTCACTGATCTTAAACCTATTACTAACCAAGTCACCATAGTTTGTGTGTTTGATTGGTAAATCGACACAATTTGTGTATTCAAAAGCCAATAACAACGAAGTTTCGTAGCCCGAGAAATTCTTAAAATGAATGAACATTGTCATGGCAAACAATACCTCATTCAACCCGTTATATTAAGTTTTGAAAGATTCCTACCTGGAGGGCTCTCCTTTAACTTCTGTTACAACATTATTTCTCAGAAACACTGAAAGTGTTTATTTAACGAAGGCTTTGTTCAAAATATCTTGACGTCATGTTATTTTCTTAAATATTTTAAAGTTTGGTTCGTTTTAATTTTGAATTTCGCGCAAAGCTACACGAGGGCTATCTGCGCTAGCCGTCCCTAATTCAGCAGTGTACGACTTGAGGGAAGGCAGCTAGTCATCACCACCCTCCATAAACTCTTGGGCTACTCTTTTACCAACGAATACTGGGATTGATTGTAACATTATTACGCCCACACGCCTTAACAAGCTGGCCATGCTGGGCCTTAAAGTTTGGAGTCAGGTTATTGAAGTATATTTCATTTTCAAGATTCGTGTTATTCTTTCACATCTCAAACAACCCCCCCCCCAGTGGCACAACGGTATGTCTTCGGATGTACGACGCAAAAAACTGGGTTTCGATACCCTTGGTGGGCAGAGCACAGAGAGCCCAATGTATAACTATGTGATTAATTTAAAACAGCACATTTCAAACGAAACATTTAAGCGTCGTAATTACACTTTGTTTTTCTCAACGACTTACAGTGACAACGCCCACATTTTCATAACACCCAAAATAACCAGTTATAAGAAAATTGCACTGCGAAGCTGTGCGCTGTTTTAGTTTCTCTGTTTCATTGGATGAGTTTTAAATTTCTGAATACTGACTATTGTTGATTTGCTTCTTTGATTTTCAGTTGTCATAGTGACTGTGGATAGGCCCGGCATGGCCAAGCGCGTTAAGGCGTGCGACTCGTAATCTGAGGGTCGCGGGTTCGCATCCCCGTCGCGCCAAACATGCTCGCCCTTTCAGCCGTGTGGGCGTTATAATGTGACGGTCAATCGCACTATTCGTTGGTTAAAGAGTAGCCCAAGAGTTGGTGGTAGGTGGTGATGACTAGCTGCCTTTCCTCTTGTCTTGCTCTCCTAATTCAGGGACGACTAAATTAGCGCATGTAACCCTCGTGTATCTTTGCGCGAAATTCAAACAAACAAACACTTTCAAAAATATGGAAGTCGTAGATTTAGAAACTATATGATACGTAGTTATTCTTACGGAAGAAATTATGCTAGAATTTCCTAAATTAATGACAATAAAAACAGATAGATCTCCGTACTTAGAAATAATTCTTATGATTACCATAATTTCTTTTGTTTTGAAAGAGAAAATTGCTTCCAAGTTTCTCATTTACTTTTATTTCAGTAATGTGTAAGCTTCTAGTGACAGCGAAAGAGAGTTCTAATTGTCATTTATAATTAACGAATGCTACGTTGGTTAAAGGAAGCGATATATGTTTGTTTGAAATTGAATTATTCTTATTTTAAAGACAAACGAAATTTAGTAATCAGTTTTTATGTAGAGAAGTTGTATAACTTTCGATTTCAATTTTGTATTAGAATTTTTTCTACAATTCTTCATTATACAATTAATTTGCTAGATTTAAATACATTACTTTAAGAAAATAATTAAAAGTTAAAAAATAATAAGTGAACGTAGTAAAAGCAAAATTTACATAACTGATGCAAATTAATATAATGTGTTTGTTCCTTAAATTTAAAACTTACCGTTTAACCCTAACAAAGATAATTACGGTTTAAATTTTCGATCGGTTAAACTTTCTGAATGTAATTAGTTTACATATAAAATAAATTTATTTATATTTGAAATAAAAAGAAAAACTTGTTTAGAATTGAAATTTAAAACTCGACACAATTTTATGGTTTTTTTTTTAACTCTTACAGAGAAAATAATAATTGAAACTGTAGATTAATGAAAGAAACACTATTTTGAACTATCGTCTTTTCTACGTATGTATAAATCAGTTTCTATCACATCATAACTAGGCCTTTTATGCAGTATTTCGGAAGAAATAAACATCTTCGAGCACATGAAATTCCTATAAAACAAAATGGACAAAACAAGACATTGACTGCCTCGAGAAAGTACACGTTTGATCTACTCGAAATCGAAAATCTCTCGCACTTCTACAGAGTCAACAAAATCAAACCAAATCGTTTAGCTTCATGACATATTTGCTTTCTGGGTTAAAGGAGAGTTATGAGAAACGAAAGAATTAGTTCATTTTTCAACAACCACTTGCTAAGAAAATACTCAAAATTGTCATTATAAAACAGTATTGAAACACCTGCTTAGCAGAATGAATGTTTCATATCTATCTGGAAACTTGTAATTTACGCCACAATGAAGTGTGTAACGGTTTAGCATAAATTTTCATCGAAATTCAATAAAACATAAACTTGTTAAAATACCTTCTGTTTAGCATACGAATCTGAAAACATAAATTCAACACTAAATAATCTTTGGATATTACAGTCGTACGACTGAGCCTTGTTCAATAAAAATAGAGATGCAGGACTACTGTCATGATGCACCGTCGACAGAGAGGACAGGACTGTATACGACGATGTTTACTGTGACGATGCTGTGAACTTCAAACATAGTATTAAGATAAGAATTCGTCGTCAAAGATTTTATCAAAAAGGTAAAACAATTTGTTTTCTAAAATTATTCAAAATATAGTGTTTTATAAATGTGTTGGAACATCAACACTAAACTATTGGGTGGAAAAAATAAATGTTTTAATAATCTGATTTTATTCGTACTAACTAAAACTTCTGATTACATGTTGTTTAATGGAAATATTGTTGTTGCTGAGACAAATAATAAGGTTTAGAGAGATCCCAGACAAGACAGAATTTATCGAGTACAAGTGCCATTTATAATTACACAAACCTGCGTTGGTTGATGGACATATTGTTGTTTCTGAGACAAATAATACGGAAATATTGTTGTTGCTGAGACAAATAATAAGGTTTAGAGAGATCCCAGACAAGACAGAGTTTATCGAGTACAAGTGCCATTTATAATTACACAAAGCTGCTTTGGCTGATGGACATATTGTTGTTTCTGAGACAAATAATACGGAAATATTGTTGTTGCTGAGACAAATAATAAGGTTTAGAGAGATCCCAGACAAGACAGAGTTTATCGAGTACAAGTGCCATTTATAATCACACAAAGCTGCGTTGGCTGATGGACATATTGTTGTTGCTGGGACAAATAATACGGAAATATTGTTGTTGCTGAGACAAATAATAAGGTTTAGAGAGATCCCAGACAAGACAGAGTTTATCGAGTACAAGTGCCATTTATAATTACACAAACCTGTGTTGGTTGATGGACATATTGTTGTTTCTGAGACAAATAATACGGAAATATTGTTGTTGCTGAGACAAATAATAAGGTTTAGAGAGATCCCAGACAAGACAGAGTTTATCGAGTACAAGTGCCATTTATAATTACACAAAGCTGCTTTGGCTGATGGACATATTGTTGTTTCTGAGACAAATAATACGGAAATATTGTTGTTGCTGAGACAAATAATAAGGTTTAGAGAGATCCCAGACAAGACAGAGTTTATCGAGTACAAGTGCCATTTATAATCACACAAAGCTGCGTTGGCTGATGGACATATTGTTGTTGCTGGGACAAATAATACGGAAATATTGTTGTTGCTGAGACAAATAATAAGGTTTAGAGAGATCCCAGACAAGACAGAGTTTATCGAGTACAAGTGCCATTTATAATTACACAAAGCTGCGTTGGCTGATGGACATATTGTTGTTGCTGAGACAAATAATACGGAAATATTGTTGTTGCAAGACTTAATAACGTGTGCATTTAATTGAGATAAGCGAAACTTCTGTTTATTTTGATGAACAAAGTAAATATTGTGTTATTTTAAATGTTTTTGCATTGAGTTCTGTGATTATAAATTTTGTATTACTAGAAAAATGGTTCAAAGCTTTTGAAGCCTTGGTATGTATTTATCATTGGACTATAAAGGCACTTAGGGTAACTATTTTCTTAAAACCTGAAACTAGTAATATTCGTTTAAGGATGTGCTTGAAAAACATGCTCATTAAGGTGTTTTGTAGATGCTGTTATAGATTCTTGTTTGGTGAGCTTATGAATCGTAGATTTTTAACCATATACAACCTAGACCGTGTTTTTCAAAGGAAAAACTTATGGATAATGGATATTTAACCATACAAAAGCGAGGTTGTCTTTATATTTTTAAGGAAAACCTTATGAATCGTGGATTTTTAACCGCATAAAACTTGGTGTTTTTTTTTTTCTTTTAGGGAAAGATTAAAAAGAAATCTGAGAATAATTATCTAATTTTAGCTTTCGTGAACTAAACGGCTATTTGAAAAACTTGTGACGTAAGTCTAGAACGAACGATATTTAAAACTTTTACAAGCTTAAAACATGAAATATGGATGTCATAATTAAACAACATACCTACATTACTAACAAAGACAAATATATAATTGGTAAAAATGTTAGTTCAATATCCCATTTTTAATCTGAATAAACTTTCATTTTTCTTACCCTTATTAGATACGAGTTAATCCAATAGACTGAACATATAACTTTCCGTCCCCGTGTCAAGGCAGATTTTTTTCGAAATACGAAATAAATCGTATTCTCGTGGATTGAGTGAACTTTAACTCTCTGATAGCCAGATATTTTCACACCAATAAATTTTACTGTAAAAGTTCACTTGTCGTCAGTGGCGGCTGTAGGCCTATCCAGATGAAATACGCAGCTTAGAGATCGCATTATTCTATATATCTGTAACCTATCAGTAAACGGTGTGTCATGTCTTCTATTCTAACATTATATATCACGTAAATTGCGGTTTGAGGAAGCACGTGACTTTTTCCTATACTCTGAATTGGCCAGTGCAACATCAACTCATCAGGAAATATGCCACAATGCAGTGTGTCTAGTATTTTTCTGTGTCGCAGAAATCGTGTTGTAGGATATTAACAATTGAAATTCATCTTTAAATAACCTCATGAATTCATTATCTTTTTTGTGGTGTTTTGTGCTTACAAAACCTTACAGACTGGCATATATTAACGACCATTTTCTTTTTCGCAGTTCATACAAAGGGTTTGTTTGTTTGTTTTGAATTTCGCACAAAGCTACTCCAGGGCTATCTGTGCTAGCCGTCCCTAATTTAACAGTGTAAGACTAGAGGGAAAGCAGTTAATCATCACCACCCACCGCCAACTCTTGGGCTACTCGGCTGCTCTTTTACCAACGAATATTGGGATTGACCGTCACTTTATTAACGCCCCACGGCTGAAAGGCCGAGCATGTTTGCTGCAACCGGGATTCGAACCTGCGACCCTCGGATTAGAGACGAACGCCTGAACACACTAGGCCATGCCGGGCCCATACAAAAGGGACCGAATTAAAAGTTTAATTTATTTATACCTCAGACTGTTTAGGGGGCCCGGCAGAATTATATTATTTAAACCAAATTAAGGTGTGACACCGTATAAAGGCACCAACATGGCCTAGTGTGTTCAATCGTTCAACTAGTAATCCGAGGGTTGCAGGTTCGAATCCCGGTCGCGCCAAATATGCTCGGCCTTTCAGCCGTGTGGGCGTTATAATGTGACGGTCAGTCCCACTATTCGTCGGTAAAAGAGTGGCCTAAGAGTTAGCGGTTGGTAGTGATGACTAGCTGCCTTCCATCCAGTCTTACATCGCTAAATTATGGACAGCGAGCGCTGTAAACACTCGTGTATATTTGCGCGAAGTTCCAAAAACAACAACAACAAAGAACCAAACGGTAGATATAAAAGACAGTCCATTATGACTTTGCTTTAAAGTCAAACATACACTCTTATGGACTTCTACAGAGTGACTTAACAACTGAACGAGTTCGTATGAAATTTATTCCAAATTATCAGGCAGAAATCTCCACTCATGAATATTGTTAACAGCAAAACGAAATTCTGACAAATCGAACTCCCTTGACGGTTTTCTGTTTTAGTTCCTAGACTTATTTGTTTATTCTTGTCATTCGTTTAATTACTTCACTGATCTTAAACCTATTACTAACCAAGTTACCATAGTTTGTGTGTTTGATTGGTAAATCGACACAATTTGTGTATTCAAAAGCCAATAACAACGAAGTTTCGTAGCCCGAGAAATTCTTAAAATGAATGAACATTGTCATGGCCAACAATACCTCATTCAACCCGTTATATTAAGTTTTGAAAGATTCCTACCTGGAGGGCTCTCCTTTAACTTCTGTTACAACATTATTTCTCAGAAACACTGAAAGTGTTTACTTAACGAAGGCTTTGTTCAAAGTATCTTGACGTCATGTTATTTTCTTAAATATTTTAAAGTTTGGTTCGTTTTAATTTTGAATTTCGCGCAAAGCTACACGAGGGCTACCTGCGCTAGCCGTCCCTAATTCAGCAGTGTACGACTTGAGGGAAGGCAGCTAGTCACCACCACCCTCCACAAACTCTTGGGCTACTCTTTTACCAACGAATAGTGGGATTGATCGTAACATTATTACGCCCACACGCCTTAACAAGCTGGCCATGCTGGGCCTTAAAGTTTGGAATCAGGTTATTGAAGTATATTTCATTTTCAAGATTGGTGTTATTCTTTCACATCTCAAACGAGCTTCCCCCCCCCAGTGGCACAACGGTATGTCTCCGGATGTACGACGCTAAAAACTGGGTTTCGATACCCTTGGTGGGCAGAGCACAGAGAGCCCATTGTATAACTTTGTGATTAATTTAAAACAGCACATTTCAAACGAAACATTTAAGCGTCGTAATTACACTTAGTGTTTCTCAACGACTTACAGTGACAACGCCCACATTTTCATAACACCCAAAATAACCAGTTATAAGAAAATTGCACTGCGAAGCTGTGCGCTGTATTAGTTTATCTGTTTCATTGGATGAGTTTTAAATTTCTGAATACTGACTATTGTTGATTTGCTTTTTTGATTTTCAGTTGTCATAGTGACTGTGGACAGGCCCGGCATGGCCAAGCGCGTTAAGGAAGGGCGACTCGTAATCTGAGGGTCGCGGGTTCGCATCCCCGTCGCGCCAAACATGCTCGCCCTTTCAGCCGTGTGGGCGTTATAATGTGACGGTCAATCGCACTATTCGTTGGTTAAAGAGTAGCCCAAGAGTTGGTGGTAGGTGGTGATGACTAGCTGCCTTTCCTCTTGTCTTGCTCTCCTAATTCAGGGACGACTAAATTAGCGCATGTAACCCTCGTGTATCTTTGCGCGAAATTCAAACAAACAAACACTTTCAAAAATATGGAAGTCGTAGATTTAGAAACTATATGATACGTAGTTATTCTTACGGAAGAAATTATGCTAGAATTTCCTAAATTAATGACAATAAAAACAGATAGATCTCCGTACTTAGAAATAATTCTTATGAATACCATAATTTCTTTTGTTTTGGAAGAGAAAATTGCTTCCAAGTTTCTCATTTACTTTTATTTCAAGTAATGTGTAAGCTTCTAGTGACAGCGAAAGAGAGAGTTCTAATTGTCATTTATAATTAACGAATGCTACGTTGGTTAAAGGAAGCGATATATGTTTGTTTGAAATTGAATTATTCTTATTTTAAAGACAAACGAAATTTAGTAATCAGTTTTTATGTAGAGAAGTTGTATAACTTTCGATTTCAATTTTCTATTAGAATTTTTTCTACAATTCTTCATTATACAATTAATTTGCTAGATTTAAATACATTACTTTAAGAAAATAACTAAAAGTTAAAAAATAATAAGTGAACGTAGTAAAAACAAAATTTACATAACTGATGCAAATTAATATAATGTGTTTGTTCCTTAAATTTAAAACTTACCGTTTAACCCTAACAAAGATAATTACGGTTTAAATTTTCGATCGGTTAAACTTTCTGAATGTAATTAGTTTACATATAAAATAAATTTATTTATATTTGAAATAAAAAAAAAACTTGTTTGGAATTGAAATTTAAAACTCGACACAATTTTATGGTTTTTTTTTAACTCTTACAGAGAAAATAATAATTGAAACTGTAGATTAATGAAAGAAACACTATTTTAAACTATCGTCTTTTCTACGTATGTATAAATCAGTTTCTATCACATCATAACTAGGCCTTTTATGCAGTATTTCGGAAGAAATAAACATCTTCGAGCACATGAAATTCCAATAAAACCAATGGACAAAACAAGACATTGACTGCATCGAGAAAGTACACATTTGATCTACTCGAAATCGAAAATCTCTCGCACTTCTACAGAGTCAACAAAATCAAACCAAATCGTTTAGCTTCATGACATATTTGCTTTCTGGGTTAAAGGAGAGTTATGAGAAACGAAAGAATTAGTTCATTTTTCTACAACCACTTGCTAAGAAAATACTCAAAATTGTCATTATAAAACAGTATTGAAACACCTGCTTAGCAGAATGAATGTTTCATATCTATCTGGAAACTTGTAATCTATGCCACAATGAAGGGTGTAACGGTTTAGCATAAATTTTCATCGAAATTCAATAAAACATAAACTTGTTAAAATACCTTCTGTTCAGCATACGAATCTGAAAACATAGATTCAACACTAAATAATCTTTGGATATTACAGACGTACGACTGAGCCTTGTTCAATAGAAACAGAGATGCAGGACTACTGTCATGATGCACCGTCGACAGAGAGGACAGGACTGTATACGACGATGTTTACTGTGACGATGCTGAGAACTTCAAACATCGTATTAAGATAAGAAATCGTCGTCAAACATTTTATCAAATAGGTAAAACAATTTGTTTTCTAAAATTATTCAAAATATAGTGTTTTATAAATGTGTTGGAACATCCACACTAAACTGTTGGGTGGAAAAAATAAATGTTTTAATAATCTGATTTTATTCGCACTAACTAAAACTTCTGATTACATGTTGTTTAATGGAAATATTGTAGTTGCTGAGACAAATAATAAGGTTTAGAGAGATCCCAGACAAGACAGAGTTTATCGAGTACAAGTGCCATTTATAATTACACAAAGCTGCTTTGGCTGATGGACATATTGTTGTTTCTGAGACAAATAATACGGAAATATTGTTGTTGCTGAGACAAATAATAAGGTTTAGAGAGATCCCAGACAAGACAGAGTTTATTGAGTACAAGGGCCATTTATAATTACACAAACCTGTGTTGGTAGATGGACATATTGTTGTTTCTGAGACAAATAATACGGAAATATTGTTGTTGCTGAGACAAATAATAAAGTTTAGAGAGATCCCAGACAAGACAGAGTTTATCGAGTACAAGTGCCATTTATAATTACACAAACCTGCGTTGGTTGATGGACATATTGTTGTTTCTGAGACAAATGATACGGAAATATTGTTGTTGCTTAGACAAATAATAAAGTTTATAGAGATCCCAGTCAAGACAGAATATATCTGGTTCAAATGCAACTTATAATTACACAAAGCTGCGTTGGTTAATGGACATATTGTTGTTGCTGAGACAAATAATACGGAAATATTGTTGTTGCAAGACTTAATAACGTGTGCATTTAATTGAGATAAGCGAAACTTCTATTTATTTTGATGATAAAGTAAATATTGTGTTATTTTAAATGTTTTTGCATTGAGTTCTGTGATTATAAATTTTGTATTACTAGAAAAATGGTTCAAAGCTTTTGAAGCCTTGGTATGTATTTATCATTGGACTGTAAAGGCACTTAGGGTAACTATTTTCTTAAAACCTGAAACTAGTAATATTCGTTTAAGGATGTGCTTGAAAAACATGCTCATTAAGGTGTTTTGTAGATGCTGTTATAGATTCTTGTTTGGTGAGCTTATGAATCGTAGATTTTTAACCATATACAACCTAGACCGTGTTTTTCAAAGGAAAAACTTATGGATAATGGATATTTAACCATACAAAAGCGAGGTTGTCTTTATATTTTTAAGGAAAACCTTATGAATTGTGGATTTTTAACCGCATAAAACTTGGTGTGTTTTTTTCTTTTTAGGGAAAGATTAAAAAGAAATCTGAGAATAATTATCTAATTTTAGCTTTCGTGAACTAAACGGCTATTTGAAAAACTTGTGACGTAAGTCTAGAACGAACGATATTTAAAACTTTTACAAGCTTAAAACATGAAATATGGATGTCATAATTAAACAACATACCTACATTACCAACAAAGACAAATATATAATTGGTAAAAATGTTAGTTCAATATCCCATTTTTAATCTGAATAAACTTTCATTTTTCTTACCCTTATTAGATACGAGATAATCCAATAGACTGAACATATAACTTTCCGTCCCCGTGTCAAGGCAGATTTTTTCGAAATACGAAATAAATCGTATTCTCGTGGATTGAGAGTGAACTTTAACTCTCTGATAGCCAGATATTTTTCACACCAATAAATTTTTACTGTAAAAGTTCACTTGTCGTCAGTGGCGGCTGTAGGCCTATCCAGATGAAATACGCAGCTTAGAGATCGCATTATTCTATATATCTGTAACCTATCAGTAAACGGTGTGTCATGTCTTCTATTCTAACATTATATATCACGTAAATTGCGGTTCGAGGAAGCACGTGACTTTTTCCTATACTCTGAATTGGCCAGTGCAACATCAACTCATCAGGAAATATGCCACAATGCAGTGTGTCTAGTATTTTTCTGTGTCGCAGAAATCGTGTTGTAGGATATTAACAATTGAAATTCATCTTTAAATAACCTCATGAATTCATTATCTTTTTTGTGGTGTTTTGTGCTTACAAAACCTTACAGACTGGCATATATTAACGACCATTTTCTTTTTCGCAGTTCATACAAAAGGGTTTGTTTGTTTTGAATTTCGCACAAAGCTATTCCAGGGCTATCTGTGCTAGCCGTCCCTAATTTAACAGTGTAAGACTAGAGGGAAAGCAGTTAATCATCACCACCCACCGCCAACTCTTGGGCTACTCGGCTACTCTTTTACCAACGAATATTGGGATTGACCGTCACTTTATTAACGCCCCCACGGCTGAAAGGCCGAGCATGTTTGCTGCAACCGGGATTCGAACCTGCGACCCTCGGATTAGAGTCGAACGCCTGAACACACTAGGCCATGCCGGGCCCATACAAAAGGGACCGAACTAAAAGTTTAATTTATTTATATCTCAGACTGTTTAGGGGGCCCGGCAGAATTATATTATTTAAACCAAATTAAGGTGTGACACCGTATAAAGGCACCAACATGGCCTAGTGTGTTCAATCGTTCAACTAGTAATCCGAGGGTTGCGGGTTTGAATCCCGGTCGCGCCAAACATGCTTGCCCTTTCAGTCGTGGGAGCGTTATAATGTGACGGTCAATCACATTATTCGTTGGTAAAAGAGTAGCCCAAGAGTTGGCGGTGGTTGGTGATGACTAGCTGCCTTCCCTCTAGTCTTACAATGCTAAATTAGGGACGGCTAGCGCAGATAGCCATCGAGTAGCTTTGCGAAAAATTTAAAACGAGCAAACAAACAGACTGTTTATGGTATATCATAAATTGTAAATACTCTTCTGAGAACAGTGATTCTACCGTGCTGTAACCTCTGAATGTTTGTTTTTATTTAACTAATTTTCATTAAAATCTCTTGCGTTAAAACCAAATAACATAATCCTTGTTTCATTATTCATTTGACTCTATGCTTACGTTTGTTTATCACAACAAACTGTAAACTTATATAATATTTATCACACTACTTTGATAAGTGCCTAGTGAAGGAAACCAAGATGAAATATTAATAATAAAGAGCTAAAACATCAGAAGCACAACGCAGCACATTCAAGTCAATAGAAGTTATAATACGTCTTAAGAACACTGAAGGCAAGCTTCAAGTTATGTAAGAGCATCAAATGAATTCCTTTATGTGAAAAAAAAAGGTTTTGTTGTGGACCATAATAACATTTTTTTTTTAGATGTTGTACCTAAACGGAGATCTGGTAGTTGATCCTAAAAATATGTAGAATTATTTATTTCAGTTTCGACACGTTGGTATGCTACGACTTGTTTCACCAACGTATGCACCGATGCTTAAGGCCAAAAGTATTGTTAAATAATAAAAACATACCGACGTTTTTGTATATCATATATTGTTGTTGTTCTTCTTCAAATAGAATGATTTAAAAAATAAACCTGACTTGTATTTGTGGACATTAACTTTGAAGTGAAACTGAGACATTTCTAGAAAAGAGTAAAATTATTGATGTTCCAAAAGCGTTGACATATGAGTTATGTTCGCAATAAAAATTATAATATATGAGTTATGTCCGCAATGAAAATTATAACATATGAGTTATGTTCGCAATGAAAATTATAACATATGAGTTATGTCCGCAGTGAAAATTATAACATATGAGTTATGTCCGCAGTGAAAATTATAACATATGAGTTATGTCCACAGTGAAAATTATAACATATGAGTTATGTCCGCAGTGAAAATTATAACATATGAGTTATGTCCGAAATGAAAATTATAACATATGAGTTATGTCCGAAATGAAAATTATAACATCCAAGGTTTATAAGTTTGATTTGTGCTTCTCTGGAAACTCTTGGATACAAAATTTAACCCATAGAATTAGTCAAAACATTAGTTATTTCATCCAAATTATTTTAAACTCTCAGAATTACATCAATCATTCTAAAGACTTAAAATTACCAGTTTAATTTTTAGGCACTGTCAAATCTCCACTTTATGACCTAGGATAAAATACTATAAGACTTAAAATTACCAGCTTAATTTTTAAGCATTGTCAAAGATCTACGGCCAAGTTCTAGGATGAAATTCTACAAATTTTCAACTTTGTCAGTAAAAAAACAAAAGTTTTGCGCTGAAGTAATTTTTTATCGTGTTAACAGCAGACGATAGAAAATAAATTGTTTTTTAAATTATCAATGAATACCTAGAATACAGCGGATGTCAGTAATCAAGCCGCTTTGTTCTTTCCCTAACTAAAACTCTATTATCGACCTTAGTGAGCAAGGTAGTTCAACGTTGCTAAAGAAAGCCCATAAACTCATCCTCTGCTAGGTGCCTTCTTTCTTGTCCAGTTTTGCCAAGAAACTAATGATACATCTTTTTCTATAAATTGCCATCATTATAGTCCAGTGAGAAACAGGCACGACGATATTAGAGCTTAAACTAGAACCTGGTAACGACCTAGTGACTAAACTACGGCTTGAGACGACGTGACGGAGACAGGATGAGGCAGCCGCTGATCAGATCAGAAGTAGATAAGATCTCCAAAGTAATGCAGTAAGTTCCTCTTAGTTAGGTAAAATGTAATTATTCAATTAAATTCATCAATTTAACCGAAGCTCATCAAAATATATCGTCATAAAACGAGGAAAATTCTTAGAATATGTTTTGCGTTCCATAGGCTTGGGTCTCGGAAAATTTTAAAACTTGTCGCAGGAATATATTTGACCAAGTAAAATACGCGAATGGTATAATATGGCTGTAAAGAACATATAGTCTACCTAGCCATCCGTTTATCTACGATATAAGGCTATCAGTAAATGAAGATATGTTTTCCATTTCGTTAGCGTATTTATATATATATATCACAGAATAACAACGCTATTTCGATTGTACTCTCCGCTTGAATCTCTGTTTCTTACGCTTCGTGTTTGTGTTTACATATGTGTGTATAGTGTGTATACATATATATATACAAGTAGATACGTGAGTATGTGTTTATGAAAACCAATTATTAACAAAAATGCACGAGATGTGCCTTGGAGTTTTCTGAACAAACTTCACGAGCTAAGTTTTTTTTTTTAATTTGTTTTTGACTATGAGTGAGTTAGTCATGCAACTCGGAGAGGGAAGTGATTTCAGGAATACCCAACAGGGGACGCTTTTCCCGTATGATTTTTTTTTTTTTCAACCAAGTGTATTCAAATGATAATGAAATCTTCCAAAACCCTTAAAAGGAACATGAGAGAAAAAAAAAAAAAAAAACGTTTTCAATTGAGGGCGAGATGAGCGCGTGTTATTTCCCATCGCTCCATAAGTGCACGCAAAACTACCGACCCGGATATTCACCAAAGAAAAGATGTTTTCTCTATTGTTCAAACTTCGACGATATTTTCCAAGATTGCTGACTGCGCGAGGTACGAGGTAAAGGAACACATCCACACGGATATTAATATGAGGAGACTGATGACGCAGAGCACGCGCCTGCTGCTCCTATTGTCGAATATGATTTCTTTTATTCCTGACACACCTGCTTCTACCGGACTACGAGCAGTAATGTATTCCGTGGAATTTAATAACGCTGCCGGCCGGGCAGCTACTGTGCGAACTTCATTTTGTCACCGGTACTCCAGGAGTTTATCTTCTACTCTGTTCACTGAGGAAGGCCACAAAAGACACGGAGATGGACATCAAACATGCCAGCCAAATTTCATACGTGAATGAATGGCACAGAATCAACCTTCTACACGCTGCTCGTTGTCTTGAGAGATTCTGTCAGTGAATTATAGTCAGAACAGGGTCACAAACGACAAACTGTAGGCTTTGTGCTTGAATCATAATTGGAATATTGTGCGGAATTGCTAACGTCCTGAAATCAGGCTTACATTTACTAATTATGCTTCTATTATTGAAGACTTACGATAGACAGTTTAATCAATGTGAACAAGCCATTATTCTTTTTATAAGTAAATTAACTATTCGTGGTAGTTCATAGTAGAGCTAAAACAAACCATTTTTATAAGTTAACTAACTGTTCATTGTGATACTAAAACAAACCGTTTTTATAAGACAACTGACAGTTCGTTGTAATAAAAAATGTCTATCTGACCAATGTTAAATGTTGTAATGAGATTTGTTCTTGACAAAAATAATGCTATTGTTAAAATAAATACTTTGTAATTAAATATAATTTATCTCTTTCATGAAACTTGATCATTACTGTAGTTAAAGCTACTCTACAGAGATACACATATCTATATAGACGACTCATCTTCAATGTCTGCCATGGTCTTTATATAAATATATATATATAATAAAAAGAAGTATTACTACCATTTTTAACTAATATTTTAACAAGTTAATAAATTAACGGTAACAAGAAGAATAAGAAAGTTAGCTTATTGGCCCGCCATGTTTTGTGAACAATAATGAAGTTAATTAAAGTAAAATTATAATAAATAACTGATGTTATAAGTAAAATAAACACGTAATATTGTGTTATTAACCCTACCCTAAAAATATAATATGTAAATAAATTAAATAAATAATTGATGCTATAAGTAAAATAAACACGAAATATAGTGTTATTAATTTTACCCTAAAATATAATTTGTAAATAAATTAAATAAATAATAATAAATAATTGATGCTATAAGTAAAATAAACACGCAATATCGTGTTATTAACCCTACCCTAAAAATATAATTTGTAAATAATTGATGCTATAAGTAAAATAAACACGAAATATTGTGTTATTAACCTTACCCTAAAAATATGATTTGTAAATAAGTTAAATAAATAATAATAAATAATTGATGCTATAAGTAAAATAAACACGTAATATCGTGTTATTAACCCTACCCTAGAAATATAATTTGTACATAAATTATATAAATAATAATAAATAATTGATGCTATAAGTAAAATAAACACGTAATACGATGTTATTAACCTTACCATAAAAATATAATTTGTAAATGAATTAAAGTTGATAGTAATTATAACTTACTCCCGTAAACCATTTCACAGTCGTTATGTCTGTCGTAAGCCAACCGACCTGATGAAGTTTGATATTGACCAAAAAGCTTCGTAGGTAATGGACACAGAAATATTGACGTGTCACAGCATGTCTTTATGTACTTTCGTTCATTATTTCTCAAGAATATGTTAGGAAATTTAACCATTTGTTGCTTTTGTTGTAAGTTTGCTAATTAGTACTTTTTCCCTGATTCAGCTCGCCAGTGGTACAACGTTATGCTTGCGAATTTACAGCGCTAGAAACCGGGTTTCGATACTCGCAGTGAGTAGAACATAAATAGTCCATTGTGTAGTCTTGTGCTCAAATTCAAACACTCAATCAAATCAAAGATTTAACGGTTTCATAAGACATAGACATCTAAAGGGTGATCTAACACATAGATATCTAAAGGGTGATCTAACACATAGATATCTAAAGGGTGATCTAACACATAGACATCTAAAGGGTGATCTAACACATAGATATCTAAAGGGTGATCTAACACATAGACATCTAAACGGTGATCGAATATGAAACCTTATATACATGTTATTGCTACGAGAGCTGATCACCATATAATGTAACTATTTACATATCCAATAATCTTTCCATTGGCCTTCTCCGTGACATTTTATTAAAAGTTGAGGCCCAACATAGCCAGGTGGTTAAGGCACTCGACTCGTAATCCCAGGATCACAGGTTCGAATCCCGTCACACCAAACATGCTCTCTCTTTCAGCCGTGGGGGTGTTATAATGTTACGGTCAATCCCACTATTCGTTGGTAAAAAAGTATTTCAAGAATTGGCGGAGAGTGGTGTTGACTAGCTGTCTTCCCCTAGTCTTACACTGCTAAATTAGGGACGGCTAGCGTAGATAGCCCTCGTGTGACTTTGCGCGAAATTCTAAACAAACCGAATTAAAAGTTGGGGGCGTATTGATTAACAAGAACAAATAGTGCCAACAAACTTACTTCTTTCAAAACGTTTATATTTCAACATTTTTTGGCGATAAATTTCTCCATTCCGCGGTTACGAATGCTTACAAAGTACTAAAGTATCACGTGATCAAGAAAAAAAAATGTCTGTTACGTTTAACCGTAAACGAGGAACATAAAGGAAAAGCCAGCTTTTCCACAATTGGCAACGAACTGCACCCTGAAGGTAGTAGAAAAAGTTAAATACGCGAAGTGATCAGAGAACCTAGTGATCTATGACAGCTAATGTTGAAGGCTTCACTGAAACTGCAAACGATTCAGAGAAATGTAGATCCACAGAAGTAACACAAATTCAATGCTCAGAAGTGTATTTCAAAGAGAATAACCAAATGGAAATACAGCTGTCAAAGCTTGAGAGAGAAATATCTAGCACGTGACAACGATTAGTATGTGGTCACGTTAGACAAAACATGCATGTAAGTAAGTCTCTGCAAAATGGCGGCCACTTATAATAGTCCTTCCAGAGATAGAGCATTGTAAAACAATCAGATCGCATATCACAGTTTTCTTAACGTTAATTTAAAGCGAACAGAATCGAGAAATGTGCAGAAGTGAACGTTGTAAGTAAACAAACATACTTCTGCAGATTTGATACCAATAAATTAGTGTCTAAAATGAACCGGCCTGGCATGGCCAAGCGCGTAAGGCGTGCGACTCGTAATCCGAGGGTCGCGGGTTCGCGCCCGAGTCGCGCTAAGCATGCTCGCCCTCCCAGCCGTGGGGGCGTATAATGTGACGGTCAATCCCACTATTCGTTGGTAAAAGAGTAGCCCAAGAGTTGGCGGTGGATGGTGATGACTAGCTGCCTTCCCTCTAGTCTTACACTGCTAAATTAGAGACGGCTAGCACAGATAGCCCTCGAGTAGCTTTGTGCGAAATTCCAAACAAACAAACAAACTAAAATGAACCAGTCAGTCATCGTCCAAGTTAACACACTAGACTCCTTCGTACAACGGCCCGGCCTGGCCAGGTGGTGAGGGCGCTCGATTCGCAATCTGTTGGTCGGGGGTTAGAATCCCTGTCACACCAGACATGCTTGCCCTTTCAGCTGTGGTATCGTTATAATGTTACGGGCAATCTCACTATTCGTTGTTAAAAGAGTAGGCGAAGAGTTCGTAGGGGGTAGTGATAACTAGCTGCCTTCTTTCTAGTCTTACACTGCCAATTTAGGGATGGCTAGCGCCGATGGCCCTCGTGTAGCTTTGAGAAATAATATTATACCACTCGTTAATCTCTGATAGACTTCTGTTTCTATAATTGAATTACTAAAATTAGATATAAGGATTTTTTTCCCACACCCGGTTAACGGACTTTGGAAAATGTGGATGAAGAAAAGGGACATCTTTTCACCTCTGTAAATTGCAGAACAATAATTTATAATAACAGTTTTCACCTGAAACCTCTTCAGTAATGGAAGAAGGGGTTGCAACGCTAGACTCTCGTAAACGTCCTTTCTGTAGTCCTGTAATGCACAAAATAGAAATATGCAGCTTTGACCTCCGGTTGGAATTCTTTAAGGTGGCCTGTACCATAGGTATCTAGGTGACTATAAAAGGAGAAATATCTGAGAGATTATATTAAATTATATTACTGAAACATAAGTGACTTAAACAGAACTAAAATCAGATTTATACCACTGAAACGCAGGTGTTAAAGGAGTAGCTTGTTGTTTGGTTCATAGGCAATCTTCGCTCTCTCCGATGTGCGGAACCTATGCAGGATTTTAGCGTTGTAAGTCCAGATACCCACCACTGATTCACCAGAAGAGAAGAGTGAGGAACATCTAATACAAATCAAAAAGTTTATCTAAATAAAAAATACGCATATAAATATCAGTCACGAAAAGCAGAGAAACAAATTTACGTCACTGACATAGATATTCTTAAATGGTAAATGAATTTGCTAACAGTTGTTTGTTTTGACTTATATCTGCTCATATCCTTTATACTTTTACACCATTACACGCACCGAAGAGGTGCTAACAAATTATTATTTTCTCTAAATATACCCCTTTAAGGATACGAATTCACACCTTGTCAGCAACAGGGATGGTTTTGTTGAAATCACATCTAAATAAAGTTTTTTCTTAGGTGTACGAATATTGCAAACATTAAATATGAATTTATCTGTACAAACCTATGAATGCTTGAGCTATGATTATCACTACGACCTGTTCATGTTTGTCACCGATTTCTCGTATATTTGTCTAGAGGAATGATAAGTTCGTTTGTAATTAAGCACAAAGCTACACAATGGACTGTTTGTGCTCTGCCCACAACTCTGATTTCGCAGATATGCTGCTGTGACACTAGGGGGCGTTCTGGTAAGTTTCTGACATTTATACTTTTATCGAGTCTAGTTCGTCTTAATATACAGCGATAAAAGAAAACTATTCACTTAGTTAGTTGATAAAATTTACTCAGAGTTGTCCAAAATTGTTTCTCCTCTTTTAAAGCCTTTCCCCCTGCCCGCCCCCCCTCAGTGGCACAGGTCTGTGGACTTAAAGAGCAAGAATCCGGGTTTTGTAAATCTTTGTGTTTAAATTTAAACAAACAAACAAACAAACCAGTTTAGAAATTTAATGATCTACTAACTAAAACAAAATAGCCATGCAGCTTTGAACATCTTGTAACCAAACTGGAACTGTTTTTTATTCTCATATTTGTTTGTTTTTGTACTCCAGAGGGCAGTGTTAACCCGTGAAATGGCAACGGTGCAAGAAAACTGTCAAAACGTTGGATTGGTCGGGATAGGCCAATCACATGACTCCCAAGTTCGTCAGCTATCACTCCACTAGGCTTTTAGCTTTGGGGGTATGTTAAAGACATCGTTTATCGCACGCCTATAACAATCGTCACGGAGATAAAGACCAGGTTGACGCCAATGTAACTTTGAACATGTTACAGCGAACATGAACTGAAATCAAATATCTGTTAGATGCGATGACAGCCATTAATGGTTTATCTGACAATAACAACCGTTTGAGGTGAGCCACAAGATTTTAAAAAACTGCTTGATCGTACTTCAGTCATTTAATTGTTAAATTTTGAAATAGAAAATATAATATTGGAATACCCTGTATTACAATGTTTGTGTGAAATTATAACACAGCATTGTTCAAAATATTAAAGTGAATTATAGAAAATTTGATATAACGTTACCAATACATTGTATGGTTTTCTTAGTACACTTGTAGTCTGCTATCAAACAACGGTGAAATCTTATAACAACATATTTCCTCTTGGCTCTTATCTCTTGTCCCTCTGAGACCAACAACTTTATCAGCTTGAAAACCACGACGTTTATATGAAACGTTTGTGAGGTTTTGGAAGCAAGTATATTCGTACAACTGTAACTTTCTTATCAGCCACTGCCGTTTTCACTTCCCACTAGTACCATAAATGTTAGGGTGAACACGTATAGTGAAACTACAGAATACTTCTCGAAGTAACTTCAATCACAAAGTGGTGTTGATACTGAAATATGTTCTTTTTACCTCTCTTCTGGAAATTGTGTAAAATAATGTGAGATAAGGTATGAAGTCGTAAGTAGTTTTTTTGCCAGAAACGGAACACACTTATCAATGGATAAATCAACTTAATAGTTTCTTGTTGTAACATGTTCGATGTTAGTGTCTGTGTCAGTGTTAATCAATGGATAAATCAACTTAATAGTTTCTTGTTGTAACATGTTCGATGTTAGTGTCTGTGTCAGTGTTAATCAATGGATAAATCAACTTAATAGTTTCTTGTTGTAACATGTTCGATGTTAGTGTCTGTGTCAGTGTTAATCAATGGATAAATCAACTTAATAGTTTCTTCTTGTAACATGTTCGTGTCAGTGTCTGTGTCAGTGTTAATCAATGGATAAATCAACTTAATACTTTCTTCTTATAACATGTTCGATGTTAGTGTCTGTGTCAGTGTTAATCAATGGATAAATCAACTTAATAGTTTCTTGTAACATGTTCGATGTTAGTGTCTGTGTCAGTGTTAATCAATGGATAAATCAGCTTAATAGTTTCTTCTTGTAACATGTTCGATGTTAGTGTCTGTGTCAGTGTTAATCAATGGATAAATCAACTTAATACTTTCTTCTTGTAACATGTTCGATGTTAGTGTCTGTGTCAGTGTTAATCAATGGATAAATCAACTTAGTAGTTTCTTCTTGTAACATGTTCGTGTTAGAGTGTGTCAGTGTTAATCAATGGATAAATCAACTTAATATTTTCTTCTTATAACATGTTCGATGTTAGTGTCTGTGTCAGTGTTAATCAATGGATAAATCAACTTAATACTTTCTTCTTATAACATGTGGGATGTTAGTGTCTGTGTCAGTGTTAATCAATGGATAAATCAACTTAATAGTTTCTTCTTGTAATATGTTCGATGTTAGAGTCTGTGTCAGTGTTAATCATTGGAGAAGTGGACTGAATTGTTTTTTTTCTTTGTGTAACCTATTCACAATGTCAGTTTCTGTCCAGGTATTACAATAACGTTTGATGATTTACGTAATTATGTAGATTAATTTAAGTATTTGTCATCACAGTAGTAGCTTTTATATCAAAATTCCCGTTAAATTATAATTACACATCAAGTATAACTGTGAATGGTAGATTGGTTTGTACAGATAACAACATTAACACCGTGATAACCACTACGTACATCATCACAGTTTACCGTTAATGCTAATTCGAACCTGTTATTATTTACAGGCTTGAGTCACATTGCAGTCATGGGAATTTAAATGCTTTGATGCATGAATTCAATGTATCATACCATTTCTATAGCTGTATTTTGCTCTAGTTGACTTCTGTATTCGAAGAAATTGTTTATAAGTGTTTTGTCATCATACACACGTGCACTCAGAAAAACATTAACGATTTAAATAATATTTTTATATATTTTTTTTACATTTCTAAATCTTTAAACAACAATTTAGAACTGTGAAAAATTTCTGTCTAATAAAGCCCCCCCTCAGTTGCTCAGCGGTATGTCTGCGGACTTACAACGCTAAAACCGGGTTTCGATACCCGTGGTGGGCAGAGCACAGATAACCCATTGTGTAGCTTTGTGCTTATTTCAAAACAACAACGTCTTAATCATCGAAATAAAATAGTAACTGAAAAAACAAACAAAACCTATTCTTTTTGTTATTATCGTGAGTCATTAATAATAATAGAAACCAACAATCAAATTATTGGGTGTGAGAGAAAACATCAAGACACTTCATTACGTTTCAGTATATTAACCATTACTTTTCAATATCACTTGACAGTCGTTCTTGCTTTACATAAGAGGATAAAAAAATATATGTATAATCGGTCATGGTAATGGTACCAACTTTTGAATCCAATGGTTCATGGCTTGCTATCCTTTGGTAACTATCGTGCCAAATTTTGAACCCAAAAGTCCTTGGTTTGTTTTTCTTTGGTGGTTATTTTTCCCAGTTCTAAATGAAAGAGTCCATGGCTGGTTTTCTTTGGTGGTTATCATGACAAGTTCTAAAAGAAAGAGTCCATGGCTGGCTTTTCTTTGGTGGTTATTTTTCCAAGTTCTAAATGAAAGAGTCCATGGCTGGCTTTTCTTTGGTGGTTATCATGACAAGTTCTGAATCCAGGAATCCTTGTTTTTGTCATACAATATCACTCTTCACTTTGTAGCTGTGGGTGTGTTATAAGAGTGACAGTTAAATACCACTATTCGATTACAGTAATCCATGTATTGGTAATTGGAGTTCTCTAGTCACGTTTGTAAAAATTATTTATCTCCTGTGTAGCTTTATGTAAGTATCCGAAACAAACAAACACAACATTTAACATTCATCCGGCAATTTGAGTATCGAGCGATTTAGTAATCGTTGGTCCATGTTAAATAAAATACATGCAAGGAAAGACAAAAATAAAGAAATACAGAAAATACGTATAAGATAGGACTTAGACGTAATACCGATAGAAATACAAAAGTTAATCACTCGATGTCATGTTATAATATCCATAACACTTTATCACATCGAATTTCATCAAAGTGTTCATAAACGTGAAAACACAGATTTTTGATAAACACGCCCTCTATAAGTGTTCGGTTAATCTTCAGGACTACATTAATTCTATTCAGTTAGTTATGTGCATAACGTATTATAGTTAGAATATTTTCCTGGAATGTTCTGATCTTTTCTCAAAATATTCAAATGAATTATAGAAGATATGCGTCTGTTAATAAATATACAAGATATAACGTTACCAATACATTGTATGGTTTTCTTAGTACACTTGTAGTGTGCTATCCAACAACGATGATATCTTATATATTCGTACAACTGTAACTTTCTTATCAGCCACTGCCGTTTTCACTTCCCACTAGTACCATAAATGTTAGGGTGAACACGTATAGTGAAACTACAGAATACTTCTCGAAGTAACCTCGATCACAAAGTGGTGTTGATACTGAAATATGTTGTTTTTGTTTTATTTTTTTAGTAAGAACAGTATTCACGACTTCCCGCCTTATCTTACACCATTTTACACGATTTTCATTCAAACTCGTGTATTATGACGTTAATTTCGTCTTACGTACGCCGTGCCACGTAGCATGACCTGATAAGTAGATCCATTTCATGTTCATAATTTTACTCCTTTCAGATGAGCTGGAGAAAGTTTGTTAGTTCTCTGGATGATTTACCGAAAACAAAAGTAAAATAAAACGTTTCAAAAAAACGCTATACATATTTATGAATCTTTGTTAAGTAAGTAAATTATATATTCTTTCTTTTCTAAATAAGCTTAGACAAGTCACACCATTTATTCTGGAGCATCACACTTTTATAAAATATCGATTAAATCACACAATAAGTTCAACAATAAGAAACACTTATAATTCTCTGTTCTTAAAAAGTGATTTAGAAATAAATCTTTGATTATTAAAATCAATATATGTTTTATTGTCTGCTTAGAGAAAATTCAAACTTATTTCAACTATAACTTTAAAACCAAGAACTTATGTTATATATTCTAAAGGTTGTTTGGTTATACAGTTGCAAATTAAAGACGATCTACAAAGGTCGAAACGTAGTTCTCTCCTTTATTTTAACAAAAGTTTTAATATCCATCCCAGTCGTCTTTAGGAGACATGTTTACTCCCCAGGGGTTTCTTATCATCACGAGTACCCTGCTGGTACAGTAGTGAATCTTCGGATTTACGACGCTTATATTAGGGGTTTGTTTATTTGTTTCTTGAATTTCGCGCAAAGCTACACGAGAGCTATCTGCGCTCGCCATTCCTAATTTAATAGTGTAAGACTAGAGGGAAGGCAGCTAGTCATCACCACCCACCGCCAACTCTTGAGCTACTCTTTTACCAACGAATAGAGGGATTGACCGACATTATAATGCCCCCACCGCTGAAAAGGCGAGCATGTTTGATGCTTTGTATTTTCGAACCCGCGACCCTCAGATTATAAGTCGAACGCCTTTACCTCCCTGATCATCCCGGGCCTAAAAATTCGGGGTTCGATGGACACAGCAGATAGCCCGATGTGACTTTGCTATAAGAAAACACACAGTCTTCATCACGAAATTAATATTATGTTGTTGTTCCTTCAGAAAGTAAATATGAAAATGGTTTTGATTTACTTTTAAAGAACTAATGCTGTCGAGAGCTTTGAGCTGTACACATTAAATATAGAAATATTTATTTAGTTTCTACTTATGTTCAGAATATTTAGGCCCGGCATGGCCAAGCGTATTAAGGCGTGCGACTCGTAATCTGAGGGTCGCGGGTTCGCATCCCGGTCGCGCCAAACATGCTCGCCCTTTCAGCCATGGGGGCGTTATAATGTGATGGTCAATCCCACTATTCGTTGGTAAAAGAGTAGCCCAAGAGTTGGCGATGGGTGGTGATGACTAGCTGCCTTCCCTCTAGTCTTACACTGCTAAATTAGGGACGGGTAGCACAGATAGCCCTCGAGTAGCTTTGTGCGAAACTCCAAAACAAACAATCAGAATATTTATGTGACAAGGTATGTAGAAAACGTTGTATTTACATAAAATTCTATAAATTGTGCGTATAATATTTTCTACAATAAATTTTACTTACGTATATATACATAGTTTTCACATTAACCGTACTTTCTCTTTTAAAAAAATATTGCAGAAACTTAAAGGCTGTTTCCAACATCTTGTTGTTTGATAGATTTTTCATATTTTTGGAGTTACCTTAATAAAACGTATGAGATTATGACATGTAAACACTATAATTTAAGCAATTCACAAGAATAAATCAAACCGCTTCTTTTATTTACGTGTCTACGAAGCTTGAAAGGTAGAGTTCACAAGGTTTAGATTAAATCTGTTGTCTTGAGATGCGTGACGACTTTCCAGTGGTCACAGCAGTAAGTCAAAAGGCTCAAAACGCTAAACACTGACTTTGTATAACCTTATAATGTCTTTCCTCAATGGCACAGCAGTGAGCCCGATTCCTTATAACGCTATAAACTGTCCACTATGTAGCTAGACCCCTGCTCGGCCCGGTATGGCCAAGCGTGTTAAGGCGTTCGACTCGTCATTTGATAGTCGCGGGTTCGAATCCCGCACGCACCAAACATGCTCGCCCTTTCAGCCATGGGGGCGTTATAATGTGACGGTCAATCCCACTATTCGTTGGTAAAAGAGTAGCTCAAGAGTTGGCGGTGGGTGGTGATGACTAGCTGCCTTCCCTCTTGTCTTACACTGCTAAATTAGGGACGGCTAAGGCAGATAGCCCTCGAGTAGTTTTGCGCGAGATTCAAAACAAACAAGCTCTGTGCTTAACTACAAATAACTAAGTTATTTTAAAATAATCTTTACTTCAGGTTTTTGAATGCCGTTTCAAATACAAATTCAAGAGCACCTATCGATAGTTCAACAGTGGTGAGGTTACACTTGCTTGTGTGTTCAATATCGAAGAAGTAGATAATATAGTTGTTTATTTGCAACTTTAATTTTCAATGGACGCTTTAGAAACTTTTATCATGGCTTACCTATTCATCCGCGTTAACTTAAAATTCAAAATCTATATCAAACAAGAACGAACTAACTTTGACCGGTATTCTAAGCTGAGCCTTAGCAACTGAGGCACACATATTTGTAAGCATGTACAGCAAAGACAGGGAATACCTCTTACACTTTCTGCGTCATGGTATTATATCATTATCTACATAATTAGGGCAGACCAGCACACGTTGCAACTAATACCTAATCTTTAGCGTGTAATTAATGAGATAATGTTTTCCTATACAATGAAACAACTTTACTCTCAACTGGATATTTGGCATTCAAGGCCATTAAAGCTAATTGCTCTCATAAAATCTATCCATCTGTTCGTCCATCACCTATCTGTCTATCCCTCCAACATTAAGATTCAATGGATCTGAGTTTCATAGTTATCATGTCTCCTCTAAATAATTCTTTCAGAAAATGCATTATCGTTTCTCGGATGTTTCTAGAAGCCTAAAATAAAACGTTAAACTAAAACCATTAAACAAAGTAATAATTACTTAAAGATATTATGTTTGCTAAGAAGGGCCGAAAAAGAATGGAAAACCGATTTCTCAAACCTCACTTAACACCAGCCTGCTCAATGTAATGCACAGAACGTGCGATAGAAAATTCCACTCGCATTCTATTCCGCTACACGGGTTTCTTGGAAAATTTGATATTTCAATTATAGAAACTCAATTATTTTCTGATCTTGAATTTGAACGGTGTTATTTCTCAAACGGTACACGTGTAGTGCTCTTGAGATTACAGTTAATACTCGATTCATTTACATTAAGATGCATTAAGGGGAAGGTTTATTCGATTCAGTTAATTTCCGGTGAAGGGGGTTCGGCACACAAATCGACACATCAGTGATTACACACTGAATAAAACGAACTTTAGTTCCTTTTAAAGAGAACATCGAATTTCCGGTAAATCCTACTGTGAGTAGTTAGAAGTGGACTAATCAATCCAACACACATGAATTAATTGATTAGATAAAATCAAACAAGAATTGTTTTATTTAAGCTACCTGGTCAGGATCTGAGACCGTACCAGAGTTTCCAAAGCTCTTAAATGTTTCCAGTTATTCGGCGAAAATGGATCATTGACAGTAGTGAAGAGAAACAACACGAAAATATGGGTTTACAGTAGGTGGTTTTAGAAAACTGTTCAGTGAGGTTGGATATATTGAAATAAATCGCAAACTAACATTTGTTTTACGCCTAATGTTCAATTTCTGTAGTATTGCTTAATAAATCACGTCTAACAGAAAATTACGTGTTACAAGTCTAATGGTCCAATTGTAGTTATTTAAGTCATAAACTATAATTAAAGATTATGTGCGATAATAAAATAAATATGAAGAGAAATTAAAGATACTGGGATTTTTTTTGGAAAAATGACTTATAAAAGTAAATCTCATTTAGGGTTAGTTCTCTGCGTACACTAGACCATATAAAGAATGATAGCAAATTTTGTGTAAACTTATAAAAACGAAGACCTAGACAATTTCTAAACATTTTTTTCAGGCCCGGCATGGACAGGTGGTTAAGGCACTCGACTCGTAATCTGAGGGTCGTGGGTTTGAATCTCCGTCACACCAAACATGTTCGCCCTTTCAGCTGTGGAGGCGTTTTAAAGTGACGGCGAATCCCATTATTCGTTGGTAATAGAGTAGCTCAAGAGTCGGCGGAGGGTGGTGCTAACTAGCTGCCTTTCCTCCAGTCTTAAACTGCTAAATTAGAGACGGATAGCGCAGATAGTCCTAGTGTAGCTTTGTGCTAATTACAAAACAAAACAAACTAAACATTTCTTCATTTTCTGTTGCAGTATTACTCAACTAACAAAAAGAGGCAAATCTTTAAATAATTTTGTTGAAAGAGGTAAATTCGAATTAGTAAAAAAAGCGTTTATCCGTATAACCGAATTATACTTTTATCTAAATATTCAGAAACGTTCAACAGAGGTGTGAAATTGATGGGTATTTCAAATCGTGCATCTTTCGCAATCTGGGTGGTGAATGTGATACCATAAGTAATAAGTAGCAAAAAACAACAAAAAATAACCTGGTTGTAATACTTTTTTATTATATACCGTGGTCTCTTTTAGGGTAGCTCCCCTAGTACAGTGATAAGTCTACGGATTTACAACATTAAAATCAGAGGTTTAATTCCCTTTGGTGGACTCAGCAGATAGTTCGATGTGGCTTTGCTATAAAAAAAACACACACACACTCTTTCGAGTAAGATCGTATTGTTTCTTTGGTTTTTTTTAATTTCGCGCAAAGCTACTCGAGAGCTATCTGCGCTAGCAGTCTCTAATTTAGCAGTGTAATACTAGAGGGAAGGCAGCTAGTCATCACCACCCACCGCCAACTCTTATGCTACTCTTTTACCAACGAATAGTGTGATTGACCGTTACATTGTAACGCCCCCACGGCTGGGAGGGCGAGCATGTTTGGTGCAACTGGGATTCGAACCCGCAACCCTCGGATTACGTGTCGAACGTTTTAACACGCTTGGCCATGCCGAGCCGAGTAAGAGTGTAAGAAACAAACACAAGATTATTGATTGAATTGTGATGAGTGTTTGTTTTTTTTATTATGGACAAAGCTACCCACAGGGCAATTTGTGCTTTGCTTACCACGAGTATCGAAGCCCGGTTTCTAGTAGTATAAATGTGCAGACTGTGCCACGGGTGTGGATCGAAATGTGATGAGACATTTGACAAATAAACCACGTGTTATATTTTAAAACTATTTATCTACTTAGTTTCATGCACGAACAGAAGACAGTTCTCAATCTAGGAGCAGTAAAAAAAAAAAGTTAAATTATTCTGTTCTTACCTTTCGATTTAATTTAAAAAAAAATGCTAAGGCACCTGTTAATTTTAACGTAATATTTTTTACTCATAACTCATTTCCAACTCAATTTAGCAGGCATTATGTTTTATACGCGCCATTACTAAGTATTTACATAACAGCAGATTTATACAAACGACGTCTTAAGAAAAAAATATACTCTCTTTTCCACGTGGGAGAACCAGCTTTAAATATCAAAGATCAGGAAACATAAATAATTCGGAACACAGTCGCTATCTTGTGTCGTTAATATACGAAGTGTCGGAGGACCATGAGTGATACGGAAAAAAAGATTTCTCGAAAGCCCGCCATCATGTGAGACTCCATTAGCACCATCTTCACCCGACATCTCGGCAAGAGAGTTGTGCTCTGCCTGCTGGGGGCACGGCAACCTCATGCTGTCAAGACTGTGAGACTCTCAACCAGTCGTTAGCCTTCCAGAGGCTTATCTGTTTTGAGACGTTTCACAGTCATTATTAAACGATGAAATTAAACAACATTCGGAAAAACCTCGTTTATCGTTTGTTGTTTGTTTTTTCAAATAAAGAAACCAAAACCTTTTGTTCTTCAAAATTGGAAATGAAATGACATTCTGTTTTTTTTCCCTTATCTATATGATAATTAAATACCAGTGTCCAAATGTCTATCAGTTGTCAATTTCATCAAATGATTGTTTGTTTTTTGAATTTCGCGCAAAGATACTCGAGGGCTATCTGCGCTAGCCGTCCATAATTTAGCAGTGTAAGACTAGAGGGAAGGCAGCTAGTCATCACCTCACCCACCGCCAACTCTTGGGCTACTCTTTTACTAAAGAATAGTGGGATTGATCGTAACTTTATAACACCCCTCACGGCTGAAAGGGCGAGCATGTTTGATGCGACCGGGATTCGAACCCGCGACCCTCGGATTACGAGTCGAACGCCTTATACCACCTGGCCATGCCGGACACTTCGTCAAATAAACTGAAATAAAGCGTGTCGAAAATATTCCAGTCTGTTTGACGACGAATAAGTTTTCGAACGTGCATTTAGAATAAATGTAGATTTTTTTGTTATTCATTTCAATTTATTTTTATTTTACGTCAACAGATATCCCGGTTTTTAATAATTATTTTCATTTGTTAACTAACCTGCTATATATGAATCCACCGATGGTTCTTGCATGGTTCTTCGGTTCGTCCGTTTTTCCTTTCACTGTTCTTTTAATCGTTCTTTGTTTATAGCATGTAGAGTTACAATTAGCATGCAGAGTTACAATACTAAAATACGGTTGGTTGAAAGACAGTTGGTAATCCAACGTGTAGCTTTGTGCTAACACAAACAGATAATCTGGTTATCTCATGATTTATTAGCCATGGTTTGTTCATCACGATATTCTGTTTATTTACTAGTGGCATAATTGTTAAACTCAGCCACTAGGAAACTTCATGGCCTGATATGGTTTGACGTTCAAGGCACTACACTTGCAGACTGCTAGTTGCGAGTTCGAATCTTGTCACCAAACATGCTCGTACATTCCGCCGGGGTGGCATTATAAAGAGACGGTCAGTTCTATTATTCGTTGATAAAAAGAGTAGCCTAAGAGTTGGCGCCGGGTTGTATTGAGTAGTTACCATCCCTCTAGTCTGTCACCATTAAATTGGTGTCGCCTAGCGTTGATAGCCCTCTAGTAGCTTGGCATAAGTTTTTTTTTTAAATCTAATTACTTGTTCGTGGATTTAGGTCAACAACTTTTATTGAGAATTTCTTCACGCTGGTATTTTGTTCAATCAAAATGCCTTCGAAAAAAAGACATACAAAGAACAAAATTATCGTCAAAAATATTTTCACATCCAAATTTAAACAGGAGCGATCAGATACCCTTAGCAGTGCAGTGTAAACGTAACAGTAAGGATTTCTCTTAAGAGAATGACATTTGAAACAATTACTTGGATTATTTCTAACAGGTAATATATATATATACGTACTCAATGGGTCAGACCTTTGCTACAGTGAAGGAATATTAACTGTTTTTGTTTAATCGAACATAGGTTATGCATTAAGAAACTTTTAGTTCTTTGTAGTAGTACAATAAAACGTCTTTTTTCTAACGTAAAAAACAGAAATCACATTTTATATAAAGTAAACAAAGATCCGTTTATAATGCTGGAAGATAGTTCCACTTGAGGAATTACACCGTTAACAATTCTTTACTGAGACAACGGTAAATCTACGTACATACAATGTTAAAATCCGGGGTTTGATCCCCGGCGGTGAACACAGCAGCCTTCGTTCTAAAACACATTTTTTTAATAGTACAGCAGCGTTGGACTAGCGATCAATTATAACAGTTCTGAGGTCTTATTTTCTTGCGCATAAATATAAAACCTTTTGTTACGTAAAATCGAGGATCGGATGTTTTAAAATCATCGAAATAATACCCTTACCAAATTACGTTTGAAGTACATACTTTATCAAACGTTCAACAGGTATAAAAAAGATTCAGTTTATAAACAGATTAGATACTTATTAAACGGTCAGTAGAAATAAAAAACACACATTTCTATTATAAACATATCAGTTTGTTTGTTTTTTAATTTCGTGCAAAGCTACACGAGGGCTATCTGCTCTAGCCGTCCCTAATTTAGCAGTGTAAGACTAGAGGAAGGCAGCTAGTAATCACCACCCACCGCAAACTCTTGGGCTACTCTTTCACCAACGAATAGTGGGATTGATCGTCACATTATAATGCCTTCACGGCTGAAAGGGCGAGCATGTAGGGTATGACGGGGATTCAAACCCGCGACCTTCAGCCTATAAGTCGAGTGCCTTAACCACATGGCCCTGCCCGGCCTAGTGGTTTTGCAGTACTAAAGAACTCGGTTATACAGATTGCTAAAAATATGACTCAGAATTGAGCAAAATCCGAATGTTCCATTTACCAAAAATATCTTTGTCAGTCAATATCTTCATGTCAGTCAATATCTTTATGTCAGTCAGTATCTTCATGTTAGTCAATATTTTTATGTCAGTCAATATCTTTAAGTCAATATCTTTATGTCAGTCAGTATCTTCATGTTAGTCAATATTTTTATGTCAGTCAATATCTTTATGTCAGTTAGTATCTTCATGTTAGTCAATATCTTTATGTCAGTCAATATCTTTATGTCAGTCAATATCTTTAAGACAATATCTTTATGTCAGTCAATATCTTTAAGACAATATCTTTATGTCAGTCAATATCTTTATGTCAGTCAATATCTTTATATCAGTCAATATCTTCATGTCAGTCAATATCTTTATATCAGTCAAGATCTTTATGTCAGTCAATAGTCATGTAGTCAATATCTTTATATCAGTCAATATCTTTATGTCAGTCAATATCTTCATGTCACTCAATATCTTTAAGTCAATATCTTCATGTCAGTCAATATATTTTAGTCAATATCTTCATGTCAGTCAATATCTTTAAGTCAATATCTTCATGTCAGTCAATATCTTTAAGACAATATCTTTATGTCAGTCAATATCTTTAAGTCAATATCTTCATGTCAGTCATTATCTTTAAGTCAATATCTTCATGTCAGTCAATATCTTTATGTCAGTCAGTATCTTCATGTTAGTCAATATCTTTAAGTCAATATCTTTATATCAGTTAATATCTTTATGTCAGTCAATATCTTTGTCAGTCAATATCTTCATGTTAGTCAATATCTTTAAGTCAATATCTTTATATCAGTTAATATCTTTATGTCAGTCAATATCTTTGTCAGTCAATATCTTCATGTCAGTCAATATATTTAAGTCAATATCTTCATGTCAGTCAATATCTTTAAGTCAATATCTTCATGTCAGTCAATATATTTAAGTCAATATCTTCATGTCAGTCAATATCTTTAAGTCAATATCTTTATGTCAGTCAAATCTTTAAGTCAATATGTTCATGTCAGTCAATATCTTCATGCCAGCCATTTACAGAAAGAGTTCTAGTATGGAAAGTGAAACTTAAAACTGATTTTTTTTCAAAATTAGTTAAATTACAACTGGATTTTCTTTCAGTCGTTTTAAAAACTTACGAATTAAATTTTCGATTCCACGGTGCTGCCCTCTTTTAAAACTAATTTTTACGTCGCTTCATGAAAGCAGTTTTTCCGGGACACTACGTTATTTTCGTACACGTGTTTTAAGGAACGTCGCAACGAAATTGTCTAAAAAGAAATATTTCTGAAGATAAAAACAACCTTTAACTGGAATATAAAATAGTTATCAAAAGATCCTTATTACTGGATGAAAAAACAAATTAACCATTTAGAACAAAAGGAAAACAAATATAAATAAAAATAACTAGAGGGCAGCAGAATCTGTGTTATGAAAAAATGTCGTTTTTAAATAAACGTGGATAAAATATTCGGATCAAACATTTCATTTATTGGAAGTTTAGTATTTGGTGAACATGTTATACTTAAAGACAAGACCATGTTACATCATAATTTAAGATTTAATAATAACAATAAAAAATAATAATTCGTGTATTATTATATTATATTGTATTATTCATGTATTTGCCTAGCGCGTTAAGGCGTGCGCTTCGTAATCTGAGGGTCGCGGGTTCGCGCCCGAGTCGCGCCAAACATGCTCGCCCTTTCAGCCGTGGGGGCGTTATAATGTGACGGTAAATCCCACTATTCGTTGGTAAAAGAGTAGCCCAAGAGTTGGCGGTGGGTGGTGATGACTAGCTGCCTTCCCTCTAGTCTTACACTGCTAAATTAGGGACGGCTAGCACAGATAGCCCTCGAGTAGCTTTGTGCGAAATTCCAAAACAAACAAACAAACAAACAAATATTCATGTATTTATTGTATTCAGTACCGGCGAGGTCTTTTTCTCAATACCATGGCTCTTTAAGCAGAATGGTATATGATGCACACACGGTATAAGGTGTGGTGTTTGAAAAGTGAGACTTTATTTGTATCACCAATCTGACTTTGCCCTACTTGTCAAAAAAATAACTGGTTTAGGTTTTGTTTAAAAAACAACAACAACCGGAGCGTCACAGCGACCTCTGTTCATCAAATTCCATTCTTTTTTCCTTAACTTCCTAACAATGTGGTGTGTGTTTATAGTAAAGCCACATCGGGCTATCTGTTGAGTCCACCAAGGGGAATCGAAACCCCTGATTTTTGGCTTATAAATCCTGAGACATACCGCTGTAGTGTAGAAAACAATAAACAGTAACAAGTTGAGAAAATAAAACAGTTTTCAAGTTCACTCAATTTGACGAAATTAATACTAACTTAAACACTTATATTACAAAAGGTTCATTGTATTTCAGAACACTTTAACTACAGAGTAAAGAATCCGGAGTTTTTCAGATTTCTTTTTTTTTAACAAAATTAAAATATTTTGAAATCTTACTTGGTAAACTAAGAACAAAATAACTTTGCCTATAATTGCATCATCAAAAAAGACCGTCTTTCAATTGAGTAAGCGGCAAGTTCAAGGTTTGGTTTGTTTGTTTTGAATATCACGCAAAGCCACACGAGGACTACCTGCGCTAGCAGTCCCTAATTTAGCAGTGTAAGACTAGAGGGAACGCAGCTAGTCATCACCACCCACTGCCAGCTCTTGAGCTACATTCTATACCAACTAATAGTGGGATTAACCGCTCATTATAATGCATCCAATGCTGAAAGAGCAAGCATGTTTGATGTGACGGGGATTCGAATTCGCGACCCTCAGATTGCTGGCTTTGTCGAACTAAGTTTAGTTACATACAATCTTAAAATCCAAGTTTCCATTTCAATCAGTAGATAGAATATAGAGGGTCCATTGTCTAGTTTTGCACTAAGAAAACAGGCATCAAAGAGGACAAATAATTTTCAGGCATTTCAACTGATGTTGTAATGGCTATTAAGTTAGTAATTTGAAAACTTGGAATAACTCTACAGGATATTAAAAGGCATAACAGGATATAGGTAAGGGTTTATAGGGTATACATTAACATATTCCCGCTTTATATTATTTACAAGAAGAATTTGGTGATTTTCGTCTTATGAACCTTAGAAACTTCCAATCGAGATTAAAATTTCATCGGAAAACACCTAAAATAACCCCATCTACATTAAAACCAAAGGATTTTTATCTCCTATTTTGTTTATATCAGATTTATGTCTGATGTAACAATTGTACTTTACGCCTCTGAAAACTAGAATTAGTTATCTGAAAACTTCTTCAGGAGTTGAATTTCCAAAAATAATCTCTTAAAAGTTAATCAAACTAAATTGTTGTCAACATTTATTGGTCATTGTAAGAATACGAACATTCTAGTGTCTAGCCTAAAGCATGTTTAAGAAGTGTTCTTACCAAATGTTTCTAACCCTCTTCCTTCTAATAGAACTGTGGTAATAATCAGAGCCTATAACTCAAAGGATGGGCTTCGATACCTGCCTTGAACAGGACACTGATTGTATACCTTTATACAATCATAATTTCCTAAGCTAGTTTTTTTCTACTGAAAACCTGAAAAACTACACGTTGCTATTTTACGTATTGACAGTGAGAAAAGGAAAAAAGAAAAATACACATTAGAACCAATTTTTTACCTAAATTTCAATCTATACAAAGTAAAACCAGAAAACATGAAGGTGACAACAGTTGGCCAGATAACCAATAATGAGGATATATATTGTTGATTATAAAGCCTGGGGTCATTTAATACGTATTTGTTTATAAGCAATAACTAATACAACTAGTTACAACATTATAAAAGTACCATAAGGAAATATATCACGTGAAAACCAAAGACTGCCTAACAAAACGTAACAAAATCTCAGAAGTGTTATTTAGAAGACGGACATAGTACAACGTTGTATACAAACCTGTAACGATGACCATTTAGCATACTATTTAAGCATTCGTTCTTGAAAACTTTCCTCGCACCACGTAAAATGAACTAGAAGAATTCACACGGAGCAAGAAGGTTCAGAAAACGAAAAATGGAATATTTCCAGATTTATCCAAATCGATAGTTTCTTTTTTTTTTACGTATACTCCAAATACATGCATTTATTTTTTCTTCGGATAAACATCAAAGTTTCTGGTAATCCTTAGTCGCCTATCTTCAGAAATAATTCACAAGACCAGATGTTACAAACTTCCTTTATAATAGTGGATGGCTAATAAAATACATCAAGATAATTAATAATATCTTATACATAGTTTACGATAGATCAAAAGAAATACACCACAGCTGCTGGTGTTAATTAAAGATAAATATATAATTAAGCAAATATCGGCTCTTTTAATCTTTACTATGTCCACGGAACCAAAATAAAGGAGGTTCACCTCGTTACTGTGTATTCACCGGATAGATAAACACGAAGTAAAGAATGAGATGGTAAAGAATGTGTAAAAAAACAGGAATAATTGTTTATGTAATTAGGCTAATTATTTCCATGTTTCTCGATTACTCTCTACGCACGCAAGATACTTGTTAAATCTTAATATAAAACGCACTGGAAAAATTATAAATATACCATTATTGATAGTTTCCTTTGTTATACGGTAAAAAACATTAAGAAATAAGAACCGTGAGCATGCGTGTTTCACCTCATTTTATTTCTCCACGTAATGATCAATTTCTCTTTTTTATCACTGCTGATGGCTTATTTTTTATTCAAGTCGTTAGATTATTTTATGTTTAAACACATTTATGTGGAGGATACGAGCACTTGTTTGTTTGTAATGCATCTTATGCTCTTCCGAGGGAAGCACATTAAACGTAGCATGATAATGGTTTTTGGTACTAAAGATAACATGATCTCGCTACATAACAACTGAATTCATTGTAATGTAACATGTAAATGGATAATAGTTTAACGTGTTGTAGTATGATGGTCGTTTTAACACTAACGAGAACATAAACTAGCTAACCATTACGTTGCACGGAGAATGTTTTAACACGTGCCTGTGTTTTCTTATAGCAAAGCCACGTTGGGTTATCTACTGAGTTCAGCGAGGGGAATCGAACCCTTGATTTTCGCGTTGTAAATCCGTAGACTTACCTATGTACCAGCAAAGATATTCTTACTTCTGTGTAACTGTGTGTGTTTTCTTATAACAAAGCCACATTCGGCTACCTGCTGAGACCATCGAAGGGAATCGAACCCCTGATTTTAACGTTGTAAGTCCATAGACTTACCGCTGTACTAGCAGGGGGCGTTTCACCAAGTATCAGAGACAGACAATATTACTTTATACTTTGCCACGTGCGACAGTTACTTAGAAAATATAAAATAATAAAAGTAATACGAGTATAAAACTGAAACTTTTGGGTTTTAAAAAAGAAATACAAGAAAATATTTCTGCGGCTTTCCAATACACTGGCACTTTCAGATATATTTACAATAAATGTTATATTTGAACCTCGTAATGATAGAAATAGGGGAGAAGCCAGAATGGTATTCAAAGTGCTTATCAATGAAAGAAATAAAACATAGAATAGTTTTTGATCAACCCTCCTTCGAAGAAAACCGTACTCAAGATAAATTCAATAACTAATAAATTGAACAGAACAGTACTAAAGATAAATTCAATAACTAATAAATAGAACAGAACCGTACTAAAGATAATTTCAATAACTAACAAATAGAACAGAACCGTACTAAAGATAATTTCAATAACTAACAAATAGAACAGAACCGTACTAAATATTATTTCAATAACTAATAAATAGAAAAAAATCGTACTAAAGATAATTTCAATAACTAGTAAATACAACAGAACCGTACTAAAGATAATTTCAATAGCTAACAAATCGAACAGAACCGTACTAAATATAATTTCAATAACTAATAAATAGAACAGAACCGTACTAAAGATAATTTCAATAACAGAACAGAACCGTACTAAATATAATTTCAATAACTAATAAATTGAACAGAACAGTACTAAAGATAATTTCAATAACTAGTAAATACAACAGAACCGTACTAAAGATAATTTCAATAACTAATAAATTGAACAGAACAGTACTAAATATAATTTCAATAACTAACAAATAGAACAGAACCGTACTAAAGATAATTTCAATAACTAGTAAATACAACAGAACCGTACTAAAGATAATTTCAATAACTAGTAAATACAACAGAACCGTACTAAAGATAATTTCAATAACTAATAAATAAAACAGAACAGTACTAAAGATAATTTCAATAACTAACAAATAGAACAGAACCGTACTAAAGATAAATTCAATAACTAATAAATTGAACAGAACAGTGCTAAAGATAAATTCAATAACTAATAAATAGAACAGAACCGTACTAAAGATAATTTCAATAACTAGTAAATACAACAGAACCGTACTAAAGATAATTTCAATAACTAGTAAATACAACAGAACCGTACTAAAGATAATTTCAATAACTAATAAATAGAACAGAACTTACTAAAGATAATTTCAATACCTAATAAATATAACAGAACCGTACTAAAGATAATTTCAATAACTAGTAAATACAACAGAACCGTACTAAAGATAATTTCAATAACTAATAAATAAAACAGAACAGTACTAAAGATAATTTCAATAACTAATAAATAGAAGAAATACGATTTAACTGATATTTCTGAAAAAGATAGTGTCATGTGAATTATGAATAGTGTCATGTGAATCATGAATAGTGTCATGTGAATTATGAATAGTGTCATGTGAATCATGAATAGTGTCATGTGAATTATAAATAGTGTCATGTGAATCATGAATAGTGTCATGTGAATTATAAATAGTGTCATGTGAATTATGAATAGTGTCATGTGAATCATGAATAGTGTCATGTGAATCATGAATAGTGTAATGTGAATTATCAATAGTGTCATGTGAATCATGAATAGTGTCATGTGAATTGTATGTAGCAATATTCTGTCTTTGTAACCTAGAGATAACTGTAGGTTTTGTGATGGATTTTCTCTACTATTGTTTCCACAAAGGTGTAGTTAATATATGAACTGATTTTTTTTACTACAGTTATGTACAAACATAATCTTAAGCTGTTTTAACCCCTTGTCTGTTTCTTAACTATTCAGAGTTTTATTTCAAACGAAATGTTGGCAAGTTTTCTTCATCTTCTTCCAACCACTAGAAGCTGTTGAAAAGACCATAGTTCAAGAAATTTTCCCTAAACTGAATTTTTATAACCCTTTATTTATGACTATATTGATACAATAGTTGTACGAGGGCTATCTATGCTAGCCGTTCATAATTTAGCAGTGTAAGACTAGAGGGAAGGCAACTAGTCATCACCACCCACCGCCAACTCTTGGGCTACTCTTTTATCAACGAATAGTGGGATTGACCGGAACATTATAAAGCTTTTACCGCTAAAAGGACGAGCACATTTGGTGTGACGAGGATCGAACCCACGTTTTTCCCTCCACAGAATGAGAATCGAATACTTTAACCACCTGGCCATGCCGGGCCTGAGGGACTAGGAGACAAACAAATTTCTTACAAACGTCCAAGATGTTTCAGTTTCTTAGACAATCAGTATCGAAAGTGAGTGTAAAGCTAGAAACGCGACTGCCTTTGTTTTTCTCTCAATAACGCTTCATGTTTGCTAGATGTGGCGAAATCGTAGAATTTATTTACTTAGAAGCTCTCAGGTGCGTTTGTATTTTCCATGAGCAGATGATACTAAAATTATTGTATTGCGTTGCCTGAATATCCACATATATATCTCCGTAGTAATCATCAGATACAAGAAGATTTGTGAAAATAATGACAAAGTTTTGAGAAAGTTAGAACATTTAGTGTATTTAGTTTTCCTTACAAAAATACAGTTATTAACGCCGATGAAGTATCCGGATAACGTTATTTTATATTATAACGATGGAATCATGGATTTACACTACAAACAATAAATCTTCATAAATCCCATTGTTACGGCCTCGCATGGCTTGGTGGTTAAGGCGTTCGACTCGTAATCCGAGGGTCACGGGTTCGAATCCCTGTCAAACCAAACATGCTCGCCCTTTCAGCTGTAAGCGCGTTATAATGTGGCGATCGATCCCACCATTCATTGGTAAAAGAGTACCCCAAGAGTTGGCGGTGGATGGTGATGACTAGCTGCCTTCCCTCTAGTCTTACACTGCTAAATTAGGGACAGCTAGCGCAGATAGCTCTCGAGTAGCTTCGCGCAAAATTCAGAAAAAGAAACAAAACAAACAGTCCCACTTGTCTTAAGTTGCTAAATTATGGACGGCTGGCACAGGTAGCCCTCGTGTAGCTTTGCGCGAAATTCAAAACAAACCCCATTATTACAGTTATGAACCAAGGTATTCATACACTACTTTCAGATGAGTAGTGAATGGTTCTGGAATGAATGTAGGTATCTACCTTCATGTACAATATTCACCGATTACTATACACGTGTATAGATAAATAAATATACACATGTATGTGTGTGTGCTCAGTTTTTACTTTTTTTTATGTTCTGGGAACAAATATATGATACAGCATACAACTGCTGTCAGCAATGTTAAGCAAATCTTAATAGTTATATCTTTTCCTCGTGCGGTTTTCGTACAGAAAGTGTAAATAACCTCCGGTGAATGTGCAAATCGTCAAAAGCCTCTACACGTTTGTTACGCTTTGTGCTGTAGGTTTCACATATCCACCTGCAGCTAGTACATCCCGTTTTGAGCGAAAAGATGTTTTGTTTATGCGTTATATGTCAGTTCTTTGTTTGCTCGAAGGAAAGATTATGGTGTTCTAGAAGACTGAGATAATATACGCAACCCTCTATTATTACCACCCGTAATAGCTTACTCTTTAAGTTCATTGTACCTACATAACATCTAATGTTGCCGAATCAGATATATATTTACTAAATTGTGCAAATTCTGTTGCAAAGGATCCAAGAGAGATTTATTTCAACTAAACTCAGATATGTTTATGTTTCTGTTCCATAATGGAAAAATTTACGATTTATATAGTACAGACTGCGTAAACTAATAGGAATAAATTCATTTATACGAAATACTCCGATAAGGTTGCTCTGTTTGCTTGCTGTTTACTAAATATTATAAACTATGTGCAGGGGACGTTATAATGTGACACTCGATTCCACTATTCTTTGGTAAAAGATGTTGACGGTGGGTAATGATGACTAGCTGTCTTCCCTCTAATCTAACATTGATAAATTATGGACGGCTAGTGCAGATAGCCCTCGTGTAGCTTTGCGCGAAATTCAAAAACAAGCAATCCTTCTAGACTATCAAAGTCGACTATGCACAGGCAGTATTTGTGTAGCTTGGCGCGAAAATTTGAACAAACAAAGAAATGTATCCCTAGCACAATTGTGTTTTATCTCAGTTTTTGAATGTGTGTGTGTTGTGGTTACGTTAATGTTACTATTAGTCAATTTCAATATTGTGAAAGTCAGATCTTATTTTTGTGATGACAACCCACCTGAAGTAAACATGTATCTGAAGACAATGTTTCGACCTTCTGAGGTCATCTTCTTTGTTAACCTGAAGATGACATAAAAAGGTCAAAACGAGGTTCTCTTTATTTTAACAAATCTTTTAATAACCACACCAGCCGTCTTAAGATACAATTATATCTGTTTTTGTTTCCACATACACCTATACAAGTATATTTTAAATGGTTAGGACTACTAGTATAAAAAATAAAACAAATTTTCTCTTAGTAAGTAACCCCCCTCCCAGTGACAAGCGGTATGCCTACGGACTTACAATGCTAGAAGCCAGATTTCGATACCGGTGGTTGATAGAGCGCAGACAGTCTATTACGCGGGTTTGTGCTTAACTACAAATAAACAAATCTACATAAAGTTTAAAAATGTATTGAGTTATTAGTAAATTAATTTTTGTTATAGTTTCAACCTGTAAATTTATCTTTATTCTTTCTAATATGCTGGTCAAAGGTTCGAATCACGTCACCGAACATGATTTTAGCCATTGGAGCGTAATAATGTTATGGTCAATCCATCTTTTCGTCTGTAAAGAGTAATTCAATATTCATGGTCAGATGGTTAAGGCGCTCGACTTTGCGCGAAATTCAAAATAAATCAAACAAACCAAACTAATCCAATATTTGGCGGCTGGTGATGTTGAATAGTTGCCTTCCCTCTAGTTTATCACATACACAAGCAAATCCAAGCACAATCGTGGCATAAATTTAGGTTTAAAAATTATTTAAGCCTATAAAAAAAGTTGGGGGACCCGAAGAGTGACGCTGATTGATCAGAAATTTTTGTTTCTATTTTTTCACGTGTTTAAAAGAGTTAACGCCAAACGAATTTTGATAAAGCTGCTGTGCTTATTTTAATTTTAGCTTAAACACACACACAAACAGATATACCAAACCTTTGGGAAGTATTTTGTATGTTTATCGAACGTTTTCACATCGACTAGTAAAAGAATCAAAGACCGAAAACTTTCGCAAGCTGACGTATCGGATTTTAGCATTTTTATTTTGTACATCCAGATTATATTACGTTATGAAATGATATATGCACACACGCAGGCGTAAACCCCTTACAAACCCTTCAAATTAATCCTCCAGAATAATTCGCGCGCAGGTTCAGATTACTGGCTGTGATGTCCCACTTCTTCCAATAGGTAACTGTTAGCCTCATGTAACTTGTCCATTTATCAAGCAGCGTTAACCTCAGATCTGTTGCTGCTGTGTCTCTTCAGCTACTTAATGCTTTGTTGAATTTGTCGTAAGTCTGAGTAAGAACATATAATTTTTGCTAACCGAACACCCGGTAATCTCAAACTCAGAGGGATTGAAACTATTATATGAACCGAAACTAAAGCAGCTACAACTCACAGTAATGTGCTTTCTCAGTGAACCATGGCTTCAAAAGTGAGTGGTGCATGCAATAAATGACAAAGGATTTATTCTGTATCGAATAGAGCGCCTTAATCCTTTTAAGTGAAGGAGTCAACGGGGTAGAAAATCCCTTGGTAGAGAGAGTGGTTGATTTGCTTTGCTTTGCACAGCAAGAATATTTGTTTCTCTTCACTATATTTTGTAGCTGAAGCGTGTTTAGTGCTTTACCAACTGGACATGTTGTTGTGTTTAACTTAGGAAGCATGGGGTTTCCATAACAGTCTTCATAATGGGCTGTTTGTCAAGTTGTTTGGAAGGATGTGTCAAATGGTGTAAAACGTAAACACAAATCAAATGATGTTTTCCTAAGATAGCTTCATGAACGTCAAATTAAAAAAAAAGCATATTCAAATTTTTTTTACTCATTATTTGGAAGTTCAGCTGATAAATTCATTGACGAGATAAACATACATATTAATATGGTTCAACTAGCGACTTCTTGGATGAAATTGAACCAAAAGTTACACAGTGTTTAGCGTTCACGGACTGTGAATTTGACGGTCATATAAATATATTCTTATCAGATGAAATTGGTCTTATTTTAACCGTTCTGTTATAAGAGCTGGTAGAGTCTGCTATCATTAAGTGCTAAGGTCTCGAACCGTTCATCTGGACGATACAAACCCTAAGGCAATGTTTCATAAAAAAAACACTGTTTTTAATACTTTTGTTATATCCTTAAGACTTCTTCTTCAGTAGCTCAGCTACAGATTACAAGCTAAAGACGTTAAAAATTGGGCTTCGATATTTGTGATGGACATAGTACCAATAGTCCTTCGTGTAGCTTCGTACTCGACAACGAAAAAAAACGAAACCAAAACTGTTCTTGTGAAGAACTATATAGTTCTTTCTTCACTGTACGATATGAATATTAAAAAAGGCAGTCACTAGTTGTGACTCTGTATTGTTATTAAGAAAGGCAGTCACTAGTTGTGACTCTGTATTGTTATTAAGAAAGGCAGTCACTAGTTGTGACTCTGTATTGTTAGGGCAGTTACTAGTTGTGACTCTGTATTGTTATTAAGAAGGGTTGTTACTAGTTGTGACTCTGTATTGTTATTAATAAGGGTAGTTACTAGTTGTGACTCTGTATTGTTATTAAGAAGGGTAGTTACTAGTTGTGACTCTGTATTGTTATTAAGAAGGGTAGTTACTAGTTGTGAATCTGTATTGTTATTAAGAAGAGCAGTTACTAGTTGTGACTCTGTATTGTTATTAAGAAGGGTAGTTACTAGTTGTGACTCTGTATTGTTATTAAGAAGGGTAGTTACTAGTTGTGACTCTGTATTGTTATTAAGAAAGGCAGTCACTAGTTGTGACTCTGTATTGTTAGGGCAGTTACTAGTTGTGACTCTGTATTGTTATTAAGAAGGGTAGTTACTAGTTGTGACTCTGTATTGTTATTAAGAAGGGTAGTTACTAGTTGTGACTGTATTGTTATTAAGAAGGGTAGTTACTAGTTGTGTATTGTTATTAAGAAGGGTAGTTACTAGTTGTGAATCTGTATTGTTATTAAGAAGAGCAGTTACTAGTTGTGACTCTGTATTGTTATTAAGAAGGGTAGTTACTAGTTGTGACTCTGTATTGTTATTAAGAAGGGTAGTTACTAGTTGTGACTCTGTATTGTTATTAAGAAGGGTAGTTACTAGTTATGACTCTGTATTGTTATTAAGAAAGGCAGTTACTAGTTATGACTCTGTATTGTTATTAAGAAAGGCAGTCACTAGTTGTGACTCTGTATTGTTATTAAGAAAGTCATTCACTCGTAATGATTACATTGTTATTAAGTTATTAATAAAGTCATTCTATAGTTATGACTCTACACTGTATCAAGAAAGGCAGTCATTGTAATGATTACATTGTTATCACGAAAGGCAGACACATGAAGACCAAGTGTTGTAATAATAAGGCCACGTTTCAGTGACGTTTATTTCTAAACATAAAAGAGAAAACTGTTTCGTAGATCAACTGTTCAACTTGTGACGTTATAGAGAAAGACAAGAGTCCAAATATGTAGTATCTTCAACTCGAAAGTTCAACCACTGCCACGTTCGGTCAGTTTATCTCAGTGATAACTTTCGTCCAAAGCCATGGGTTGAACCGCACAGAGAGAAATGTCAGGAGGTTTAACGGATTTGGTCACGGAAAACAGGTAACTTCTCAATACCGCCAAAGATGATTTTCAACACTTTTTACGTCACCATTTCTTAAAAGCGGAATATAATCACAAACAGATAAAGTATCGGACTACTTTTTTAATTCAGTTACGCGTTGTATGTCTTCATTTCCATTATGTCGTGTCGACAAATACCACATAATCTGTCTTATCTCAGGCAGTGGGCTGAAACTTGATAAGAAAAACCAATGATTAAAACGCAGGGCGTCATTCGAAATACATTTTTTTTTCAATGAATCTATTTGTATATAATAGTATTTCCCTATAAATACCGAGCATGCAGGTATGAAAAACTTTGGAGCCTCACACAAGATATCCAAAGACGTAGGAATAACTTTGTGTTTACACTTTGGACTCTTTTAATCATTAAATAACAGATAACAAAATTAATAAATAAAATTAATAGAAACTGGAAATATAATCTTTGATACCGAGCGAATACGCTATATTCTACTTGGGTTCGTGGAGAATTTTACAATTATGTTAGTAGTTTCAAATTTATTTTTGGTATATGGAAAGTAATGCTTTTCTTGAACCTATTATTGAGCTCTTATAGAAATGAGTTTAATATGTTTTTTTTAAACTGCAAACTAAGATATTTTGCATCTATTACAACGCCGTTAATTACTGTAATTATCATAGCTTTAAATACTTCAAAATTTTGTTATTATTTAGTATTATGTAAAGTCTATAATATTTACATCTATATATATGTGCTTTTATATATAAATATAAGAAAATTTCAAACGTATCATTCGCTCTTTCTTTATTATCCAATTTTTATTCTCACAAGAGATGGAAGAACATAAAACAAAACTAACACCACAGTTAACTAAAAAAAATACTTGATTTTCATTATTCTTTTACGTTCTGTAACACATGCTGAAACAGGATAACCTCCTGGACAGATGGTGGCAGAAAAGCCTCTACATCCTATGTTCTTTCTTTGCGCATAAAGCTTTCAATATTAGTTAATTAAACTGTGGAGTGTCTGATTAGGCTAGAGGAAAAATGTCTCGCATTATATATTAGGCTAGAATCGTGAGATGCAAAACTATCTCCCGGCGTTTCTTTTGCCGTAATTAAAGTTCTCAAGTGTTTGCAAAAGTCCTCGGTATAACCAAAAAAAGAACGTAATCTTCTCACTGAAAGAAGCCATTAAAGATTATGTTTATGAGATAGCTCTCTTTACATAATAATGAACGCGATCAGCTGCATTCTGTTGTTTACTGATCGATGACTAATTTACCTCGTATTTCTCAGCGACTGGGACAGTTGGACAGTTAGAAAAGTCTGTGTCTTCATAAGTTTCCCTCCAGTTTTAATATAAGTCTTTGAATTAATTATAGCTTCAACCTGCTCTTATACACAGGTTCGATACTCTCCGTGTGTTCGCTCTTTTGGATCCAGAGGCGAATTCAATTAAACTGAACATCGATCGGGCAATTATACGAAGAGCAAAAAAAACCCAACAACAACTCAATATAGTTTAACTACTCCCAGCATTTGTTGAATTGTAGTAAGTGTCCCTTTTGTCTGCCAGGTCAGCCAGGAAATGGTGAAACGAAATTGATCTTGAGAGAATGACAACAATTATGGAAGGAAGAGCAGTTTCCTTAAAACGTGAGTGAACGTGTAAACAAAAATATCAACAGAAAAGGGAGAATACCAATCGACTCGTAATCCGAGGGTCGCGGGTTCGAATCCCTTCGCACCAAACATGCTCGCCCTTTCAGCCTTGGGGCGTTATAATGTGACGGTCAATCCCACTATTCGTTGGTAAAAGAGTAGCCCAAGAGTTGGCGGTGGGTGGTGATGACTAGCTGCCTTCCCTCTAGTCTTACACTGTAAAATTAGGGACGGCAAAATTCATTATAACGACCCCACGGCTGAAAGGGCGAGCAAGTTTGGTGCGACCGGGTTACGAACCCGCGACCCTCGGATTACGAGCCGAACGCCTTTAACCCACCTGACCATGCGGGGCCAATACAGTTCGGTGTTTTCAAACTGCGTTTGGAATGTGTCGTATTTACATACGAATATATCTTTAGGTTTCGAAACGTTCAAATACAGTTAAACGCCCAAAACAAATCAAGTGTTAAACGTTTATGTATTTTAACACAAGAAAAATTGGAATCGCGAACAGGTATTATTAACATACATCCTACACCGTTTTCGAAGAAGTTTTAACTTAAAGACGTCGCACGCTAATGAGCATGTGTTTAACCTGGTCGAACTATGAATCCCAGCGTTTCGTGATTCACTGTCTTGTGCCACTAAAATGCGTTTCGCGCTCTGTATAAGTTTGAACGTCATAACTGTGAGCGCACTAGTCGGTCAAACAAACTTGGCTCAAATGTTGGCTGAAATTTCTGTTGACCGAATGTCTGTCTGTCTGACGAATATGCGTAAATAGGCTGCTAGTTATAATTACAAAAAAAATATGAGCGCTTTACCACAGCATTAGAAGTCAGTTTTTAACTTCAGTTTTTGTTACGTTGTTGTTGTTTTGAATTGAGCACAAAGCTACACAATGGGCTATCTGTGCTCTGCCCACCACGGGTATCGAAACCCGGTTTATAGCGTTGTAAGTCCGCAGACATACCGCTGAGCCAGTGGGGGGCTTTTGTTATGTATTTCAAAGAAATTTAAATATTCCATACGACACATATCCGTAAAATACTAACACTTCCTTTACGAGCAAATCAAATGTAGAACCAGATATTTTATGACGAGACTATTTTGAGAGGGCCCGACATGGCCAGGTGGATTAAGGCGTGCGACTCGTAATCCGAGGGTCGAGGGTTTGCATCCACGTCGCACCAAACATGCTCGCCTTTTCAGCCCTGGGGCCGTTATGATGTGACGGTCAATCCTACTGTTCATTGGTAAAAGAGTAGCCCAAGAATTGGCGGTGGGTGGTGATGACTAGCTGCCTTCCCTCTTGTCTTACACTGCTAAGTTAGGGACGACTAGCGCAGATAGCCCTCGTGTAGCTTTGTGCGAAATTCAAAAAACAAACAAACAAAACCAACGAGCCACAACTGGACTGTGGATGAAGAACGTAGATTCCAGCAATGATAAAACAACTATATCTTTAATGTTTCCTTTTTTTGTTCTTTAGAAGAACTTTTGGGTTGGTGTACAAAACAGTTTTATAGAGAAAGAGTTAAATAAACTATGTTCTACAATGACATACTCCATTTCTTTAAAACACCAAGCCAGCCACGATTTGTCTGTTGTTTTACGTAAAGTACCATGAGGTGCTAACCAAGACAAAAGGAACCAATCTTTTGTTTTACATATATTATTCTAGAGCTGTCATATTCTTATTGAAATAAGATGTCAGAATAAGATATAAATCAACTGGTTTAATTTAACTTCGAAGGAAATTAGTAAAAACTACAAAAACTAATTCTATTGTGTAGCTTGTTTCTTCTAACCCCATTCTCGAGGTCCACTATGTGGATAATTCGATAACACATTTCACGCAAAAGAACCTCAGTTTTAAGTTGTTCTTCTGTTAAGCTAGTTTTTCAGTGTCGTTACTAGTTTTATTCTAATGAGTACAAACTCCAAGTCAACGCACTTTTCTTACTTTCATTAGCAAATGTAATCACAATTCTCCGTGGCACTTTGCTAGTTTAATGACACGAGTAAAAATGCGAGACTTGCAACAATTCTCGTTTTGTTTGCTTGTTTGCTCGCTTAATTTTCGGGGGAGTCGAAACAGTCGCGTGGGCCTGTAGACCAATGAGAATGCATTGAGATAAATATTCAATACGAATTTTACAATATTAAATCTCAGGAGATATAACCACCTCTTTACTTTCTGTGCGCACGGTAACAAGGCGTAATCTTCAAGCCCTCTCCGCGAAAGGGTGTATAATTTTGTGCTATATTCCGTAATGAAAATATACCTCGTAGTGGCTTCTAAACTGCTCAAAGTTAATGTGCCTATGTTTACTGCTAATTAGGAAAATCTCGTCGTTATCTGCCGGTGGCAGAGCTGATTAAAATGGGACACTGCATGTAAATAGTTGAAGATATGGATATGAATAGGTAGTCTGCGAGACGTTAATGAAATGATTTGTAGTCTTGGAAACGAGAAATATAACAGTTATTTAGGCTTAGGATCGTCATTAGAGACAGAACGTTAGGTAAAAAAATTGAATTTCTTAGATTATTATTTTTTCCAATTTAACTTATTAGAAGATAAAACTTAACGTTAATTAAGTCGGTAAATTTTTTTTTCTTAACTATTTCTAATTGCTTTGAAAGTTAAATAAACGTTTAATAAAATTAACTACATGTGCACTGATATAGGTTTTCGTTGATTTAGCTAATGTTTTAAGCGTTTCTTTGTTGCTTAAAGACTAAAGTCCACAAGCGTAAGGTTTAACGTTAATTAACACCTACTAACTGGAGGAACATTTAAAATAATGTGAAAATTTATTACTTATAAAATATAATACAATCACTTTAACAGCGCTAAAAGTTTATATAAGGAAGATACGTTTATAGAAACACATGTGGAATAATATAAATCAAATGTAGGTCCTATTCTGACCAAATATTGTACATGATAAAAAAGATGCGTTTATAGAAACACATGTAGAATAATATAAATCAAAATGTAGGTCATATTCTGACCAAGTATTGCACATCATAAAAAAGATGCGTTTATAGAAACACATGTAGAATAATATAAATCAAAATGTAGGTCATATTCTGACCAAATATTGTACATCATAAAAAAGATGCGTTAATAGAAACACATGTAGAATAATATAACTCAAAATGTAGGTCATATTATGATTAAATATTGTACATCATAAAAATGATGCCTTGATAGAAACACACGTAGAATAATATAAATCAAAATGTAGGTCATATTCTGACCTAATGTTGCACATCATAAAAAAGATGCCTTTATAGAAACACATGTAGAATAATATAAATCAAAATGTAGGTCATATTATGACCAAATATTGTACATTATAAAAATGATGCCTTTATAGAAACACATGTAAAATAATATAAATCAAAACGTAGGTCATATTCTGACCAAGTATTGCACATCATAAAAAAGATGCGTTTATAGAAACACATGTAGAATAATATAAATTAAAATGTAGGTCATATTCTGACCAAATATTGTACATCATAAAAAAGATGCCTTTATAGAAACACATGTAAAATAATATAAATCAAAACGTAGGTCATATTCTGACCAAATGTTGCACATCATAAAAATATGCCTTTATAGAAACACATGTAGAATAATATAAATCAAAATGTAGGTCATATTATGACCAAATATTGTACATTATAAAAATGATGCCTTTATAGAAACACATGTAAAATAATATAAATCAAAACGTAGGTCATATTCTGACCAAATGTTGCACATCATAAAAATATGCCTTTATAGAAACACATGTAGAATAATATAAATCAAAATATAGGTCATATTCTGACCAAGTATTGCACATCATAAAAAAGATGCGTTTATAGAAACACATGTAGAATAATATAAATTAAAATGTAGGTCATATTCTGACCAAATATTGTACATCATAAAAAGGATGCCTTTATAGAAACACATGTAGAATAAGAAAAATCAAAATGTAGGTCATATTCTGACCAAATATTGCACATCCTATACTTAAGGCTGATCACATTTTAAGGGGATTAGTGTTTACAGTATTTTAAGATAAACATGTTTTAAATCACGATGACCAGATTATGACGTAAACCATGATAAAAAAATCAGATGATTCTGAAAACAAGAACCTGTAAAAATCTGAAATACAACATGTGAATTTTTGTTTAAGTGTCATACCTTGCAACACTAAGGGCATAACGTTAAGACAGAAATGCCCACGTCAGAACCTGATGGTAAACACACATGTTGTATTCTGACAAGAGACTAGAAAGTCCTAAAATGAAATACAACCACACGGTTTGATAAGCATACGGATATAATGAGTCATTGACCACCAAATACACGATTCACTCAACTGGCAATTTCCCACTTTCCTCGTGGGCTTTTAAAGAAATTTATTTTAACAGTATAATTCAAATACTGGCATGTTCGGTCGCTGCTTTATTGTGATGTAAAACATTTCGCTGGGGTTTACTAAAGGCATTCATACACAGGAAATATTACAGTTAATTAGTAACCATAGAAATGTAAAAGTTTTCAATTAGTAACTGCAATATTTACCTAGAAAAGATTTATGTCTGCTAATTAATTTCTGATTAGTGACCTTGACTATGACCTTTTGTCAAGTAATGTTTTTAAAGGTTTCTAGGTCGTAATTGTTTTTAAATGAATAAAGCTCATTAATTACGTTTCAGCATGGCCTAATGTTCCAATAAAGACAGTGGGCGGGATTGGTAGTTCATTAGTTTTCCTGTGCCCCCATTAAGGGTTCTGTCACACGAATATTGTCAATATCACCAGATGGAGCTGTTGACATTGGCTGAAAGTCGATAAAAATGTTTGAAGTAAGGAGAGACTAGATTTAGTAAGTAACGAATACTCCACAAAATGTCTTGGTAAGAAGTATGCCCATGTTAAATCGTACCACGATAAATCTAACGTATTCAGAAATACCATGAGTGATAAGAGATAAGTTTCTTTAATTAACGAAGCTTGATTTGTGCTAAATTCAATAAACAAAAACTATCCAAAATATATATTGATATTTACTTTAATAATTACCTCTTGTCTTAAAATTTTCGTCCAAAATTCCAGAAGTGTCTACACACAACCAATCCTAATTTTGAACTTATATATATGAGGGAAAGCAACTAGTCAACAGTGCCTACCGCCAACTCTTGAACTACTATTATTTGACTGCATTGTGATATTAAGCCTCTGCTCTTGTAGTACACCTATGACCCCAAAATGCCCAGCATATAGCTGGGGCGACTGAATGCAACTATAAATGTTCGGATTCACAATCTGGGCTCATTAACCTGTGGGCCGCGCTAGTCGAATGATTTCAGAAACCTTGAACTAGTATCAGTTCTATCTACCAAATATCCAAACGGTGAATCGTAGTTGGTTAAGTGATAGTGCAGTAATGCTATACAATCAGCTTCAAAAACCACGCCTTGAAATTAAGGATTCGATACTTACAGTAGAGAGCCCTTTGCGTAGTTTACTCTGAAAACAGAAGTCCGCCAAAGCCAAATATTTCCATATTTTGTTAAAACAGTTCAAGATATTCAAAAACACGTCCTGTTTGTAGGGAAGTCCATTATATTTTCCATAAGTTTACAAAAGTGTGACGCACAAATGAAGGCCACAGGAAAACCAACGTATGTTTTGAAACGAAACGACAACAGCCATGTTTATATTAACTTAAATTAGGGATTTCTACTTCAACAAAATTGGGAAATGCGTTAGAGTAGAATTTGTATGAAAGAGAATAAAGGAAGTGTTATGTGGGTATTAACACTTTTATTAACACTTTTATTGATAAACAGAGAACAACGTTTCGACCATCCTAGGTCATCTTCAGGTTAATATCCAAACCAGCCGTTCTGAGATACATTTTTATTTCCAGTGGGTTTCTCGTCATCAAGGAAAATGTTGGTTTCTTAGAAGTACTTTCAAAGTGCGATGCAAAAAAAATGGATGAAAACGTCTTACAGACTCATTCTTCGTAAACTGCAGTTTTCCTTTGAACTTTACAAAACATGAGACATAAAATAAAAGTATATAAACTCATAAAGTAACAAAGACTCGTAATCTGAGGGTCGCGGGTTCGCATCTCCGTCGCACCAAACATGCTCGCCCTTTCAGCCGTGGGGGCGTTATAATGTGACGGTCAATCCCACTATTCGTTGGTAAAAGAGATCTAGCTCAAGAGTTGGCGGTGGGTGGTTATGACTAGCTGCCTTCACTCTAGTCTTACACTGCTAAATTAGGGACAGCTAGCGCAAATAGCCCTCGAGTAGCTTTGTGCGATATTCAAAAAACAAACAAAGTAATAAAGACCCCAACAAGAGATCTTAAACATTCAAAGCCTTGTTAATTAATAACTGAAATTATTTGTGTAGAAAATAGTCTATGACGTTATTTTTTTGCCTTTTTAAGATATGGTTCCGTTAATTTAATGAGTAAACCCGAACGCGTTTCTTGGATTTGAGTATCAAGCCCGACTTCTCTAGTCTTATATATATGTATATATATAGCAGTTAGTACGAGACGGAGATCCGAAATCTCCAAGGACTTAATATTTGGTCCAGTGTTCTAAAATAAATGCATTTTATTAGACGACAGTTTACGTTAAGGACCTTTCTTGTTGCTAATCATTCTTTCCCCATGCCCAAGAGGGCGCTTAACCAACGAATTTGTCTTTATTAAAGGAAATGACACTTGGTAAGGAGGCACGCGCAAGACACGATATTCGTGTTTCTACATAATTTCAACGTATGAATAGTAGCCGATTCAAGGAAGCATTAGTTGGACACTTATAAATTGCAAACACACAGAAGAGGGCGGTCAGTTGTCATGCAAAATACATGACTCATTCATCTAATTGCAACTGTTGAAAGTAAATAGTGTGGGTTACTGTGCCTCGCGTAACCACTGCTACGTAACAAATTAAATATAGCTTTTAACGAGATGACTAAACTTTCATGACGTGTGTGTTGTATCCTCCCAAGTCAACGACATATATATATATATATACAATAACTCTCTTCACTTCTTAACAGAAAATAGTTTCGTCCACTTTATAAATATGGCGGATTGTTACAGCTAGATTCCCAAGATAATTGAAAAAAAAACACAAAAAAAACGCGGTTCGTTCATAGAACCAGACTGATAGCAATAACGTTTACATACGAGTCAAGTATTCAGTATTTGAGAGCAGATGTGTGGATTTTCCCACATCACTCTATACAGCTGGGTATGTCTTCACTCGAAATGTAAAAGGTTTGAACCTACGGATCGTTTTCGTAAAAACCAAAAGAGAGGTTAGGGTACATTGACTTATTTCATTTTCATTTTTTTATTTACTTTTTAGGAAGCTGGAAACGTTTTAGTTTGTTTGGGGTTTAATCCTTTGCCCTGTAACCTCTCGTACCCACAAAGAACCTATGGTTGAGCTTCCGTGAAAAAAAAAAATACAGGAATGATAATAAGGAAAGAAACTGAAACCGTGAAGGAAAAACGATTTTTTGTTTTTAGTGTAAACTTCATTTGTCAGTTCCGTGTGCAGGTAAAACGTGATCGTCATTTCAGGCGTGAGGGCGCTATAATGTGACGGTCAATCCCACTATTCTTTGGTAAAAGAGTAGCCCAAGAGTTGGCACACACAAAAAAAGACTTATATAAAATATCTTTCCAAATCGTTTATCACCTTTTGGTGTTAAATGGATTTTACATGAGTAGTAAAACGATTTAGTTTGAATTTCGCGCAAAGCTACACGAGAGCTATCTGCGCTAGCCATCTCTAGTTTAGCAATGTAAGACTACAAGGTAGGCAGCTAGTCACCACCACCCACCACCAACTCTTGGGCTAGTCTTGTACCAACGCGTAGTGGGATTGACCGTCATATTATAACGCATCCACGGCTGAAAGGGCGAGTATGTTTGGTATGATGGGGATTCGATCCCGCGACCCACAGATGACGAGTCGAGTGCCTTAACCTCCTGGCCATGCCGGGCCCAGCATTAAAATTATTTAATTATTTTTTGTAAAGTAGATTTATTATGAGTTGTGGTTGGCGTCTTTCTTTACTGTAAAGTAGTTAGTTATTTAGCGTAGGACAGAAGTGAAATAAACATATTTGATTTTAAAGTAGAGAAGGTTATAGTAGTTTTCCCAATACGAGACAACAATGCTAAATTAGTAGAAGTTGCATCCGCTAACCATGTAAGAGATAAAGCCCTGCATGACCAGGTGGTTAAAGCACTTGACTCGTAATCTGAGGGTCGAGGGTTTGAACCCCACTCCCACCAAACATACCCGCCCTTTCAGCCGTGAGGGCGTTATAAAGTGACGGTCAATTCCAATATTCGTTGGTAACAGAGTACCCCAAAAGTTGGCGGTGGGTCTTTCTTTAGTCTTACACTACAAAATTAGTTATAGCGCTCGTGTAGCTTTGCGCGAAATTCCATAAAACAAGCAAACAAAAACGTAATATATGTATATGTTGTGTCCTCTGTTGGCTGAGCTGTGAATCTGTAAGTTTTATAACGACAGTGGATATAATAATAGAAAGGTGTGTGTGTTTTCTTATAGCAAAGCCACAGCGGGCTATCTGTTGAGCCCACCAAGGGGAATCGAATCCCTGATTTTAGTGTTGTAAATCCGTAGACTTACCGCTCTACTAGCGGGAAGCAATAGAAAGGTAAAAATACTCATTAATGACCTTTGGGTCAACGGTTAGAGCTCAACTGTAAACCAGAGACTGCCGTATGAAACACACTTTCAGATATTTGTATCAGTTTAGCCTCAATAACTTTTGCTGTTTCGAAGATAAACCTTACAAAAACACCAGTAAAGTTATTACCTGATTTATTCGTCTAGAAATCACGTACTTGACCTCCACACATAATTGTCTTCTAAAGAAGTATCAGGACCTGGATTTTTTTTTTTCTCATAAAAGCAACTCGAAACCAGAGTATATTAGAAACGCCTCCTATCCTTAGAAACCAGAGTATATTAGTAACTTATCCTCAGAAAAAAAAAAAAACTTTAGTAAAACTGTGATTATTTCAAGTTAACTCCCTCTCTCTAACGCTGAGACAGTAGCACATCTGCGGACTTAAACCACTACAGATCGGGTTTCAATATCTGTGGGGGCAGAGCACAGACAGCCTTTTATAGAGCTTTGTACTTAATACGAAACAACAGGAAACATCTATCTCAGAACGGCTGGTATGGGTATGTGACCGGTCACATACTCTCTCTTTCTTAACCTGAAGATGACCTAGGAAGGTCGAAACGTTGTTCTCTCCTTATCAATAAACGTGTTAATACCCATACCAGCCGTTCTGAGATATATTTTTATTTCAAGTAGGTTTCTCATCATCAAGAAACATCTGTACTTTAATAGGTTATAAATTTCCACGTGGCGCTCCAAATGAAATTTAATGCTAAACCAATCAAAACCGTGAATTATTTAGCTGACGTTTAAAAATTGAGACATTCCATAACCGTGTCTTTAGTAATACAAAATATGGAACTACAATCTCTAACGACACACTTCTGTAACTGTAACCCTTGTGAAACACGTGGTATAGCTACAGTCTCCTATTATACTAAAATGGAAAGTTCCAGAAATGGATTTTACGATTTTTTCACATGAGATTTTGTTACAAAAGTTGTAAATATTCCTTAAATGGCGAAGATTTATTTACAAGAGATTAATAGAAGTGGGGCCCGGCATGGCCAGGTGGGTTAAGGCGTTCGACTCGTAAGCTGAGGGTCGCGGGTTCGAATACCCGTCGCACCAAACATATTCGCCCTTTCAGCCATGAAAGCGTTATAATGTGACAGTCAATCCCACTATTCGTTGGTAAAAGAGTAGCCCAAGAGTTGGCGGTGGGCGGTGAGGACTAGCTGCCTTTCCCTCTGGTCTTACACTGCTAAATTAGGGACAACTAGCGCAGATAGCTCTCGTGTAGCTGTGCGCGAATTTTCAAAACAAACAAACAAACAAACAAAATACAAGTGGTTCTAAACTTTATGCTTTTGTTTTCAATGGCAGTTGAACTATAGAATCTGAAAAAAAATCTAAGATATTTATACACTTTTCATTTGAAACAGCAAAGAAGAAATATCAGATATAATACCGATTCAGATTACTATATTACTATTTAGTGCTTATATTTATTTATTTTCTCTTTAACCGAGCACATTTTACATTTAATTTCTTTTAATCTTAACGAATCAGAAGTTTTTCTTCAATGGAAAAAAATTCAAGCCACATATTTCAATTACAATATTTAAACAATGACAACTTTTTAAGTAATATGTTATATATTGTTCAACTCCAGTGATGCACATTGTGTAACTCCACTTCTTCATGATACACAACACACAAACTCCAAATCTTAGTTTACAAGATAATGAATCAAGTGCTTTAGGGGGTCCTTTCTTCAGACTTCACATCAATCCAGCAAGTAGGCCCCCACTCTTGAATCTTTCTTATCTCTCGAGTGATGTTGCGAGGTCTCTACAAATAGCCTTAATATATTAATGATAAAAAAGAGAAACCACACAGAAGACTAAGCTGCTAATAAAACATTATTGAAACCGTCTAATAAAGGGGGATCTGTTGTCGTATGGCAAAATACCTTCTGTCTTCAAAACCCTCGCCCCAACTTAGTGACATGAGATCTTCTATCAGGATAACAAGGTATCTTTTAATACACCATTCATGGCATGATTGATGGTTCTCACCACGTCGCCTAAGAACCAAACAGTATTAGCCACTGACGTAAAATCTAACGCACTCTCTATGTTACCAAACATTCATAAATCTAATGATTCAGACAGACGCATCATAATGCACCATATTAAATTATCTCTTCTTATTTCGACTCTGTAATGGAAGGGACTCACTTATTAAACTCCACCCCCATATATCGAAAACAACAACCATGCTCTTGATACTGACCTTTAACCCTTTCTCACATATTATTATTTTCTTTTCAGTGGACGTTTACCTGAAGACGGATGTATGTTTGACCTTAAACATACTATTAACAAGAGTTCAATATTTAAGCTTTAGGCTGATGTACAAATCCCAATCGCTGAACTAGTCCCAATATGTAACTGTCTTATATTTTACGTAACAAGTTCTATAACATTATTGATGGTGAAGGCTAAGTAAAAAAAAAAAAAAAAAAAAGGTCCAATTTCACTAATAGTTTCGTCCTTACGTTTTTTCAACTAATATGACCCTTCATCCCTTGATTAAAAAGAGATAATTTGAAGATGGGACAGAAATATTTACTGGTACATCACGTACGAGATCTAAACATTTCATAAATCACGTGAAATAATTCCACTCTTCCGTAGAGTTCACACAAACAACACATGTGATGAAACATTACTTACGTTTCTTGGTCCAGTTCACTCTGCTTACTCCTGTAAGATTTCATTAATAGCTATTGTAAAGTCACAGACACGGTCGGTGAACTCAGCAAATAGCCCGATGTGGCTTTGCTATAAGAAAATATACAGACACATACAGTTACTTATATTTCCATCTTACATAAAGCATTATATCCAGAAATTGCAACTTACGAAATTGTCGAGAGTTTCGTGTAAGAATGATGAAATAAATTCCTGTGCTATGGACATTCGAACATTGGATTTCAAGATATTATAGAGGTGACGTAAAACGTTAAGACGAGATATTTTCAAAAAATTGATATTTACGAAATTAACCTGTTTAGTGCCGTAGACGAGATAACTCGTCTAAGCTGATCGGTAACACAGTCCCACGGACGAGTTAATTCGTTCTCAATACTGTGTTTTTAAAGACATGCATTTGACCTACTTACAAATTGTTTCACTTTCGATCCAAAATGGCGTCACGAAAAAAGTCACAAAATGAAGAAACATTAGAGTTGTATTTTGAACTTGGTTCGCAGCTGAAATACTTGTCAGTCAACAGGTTAATAAACTATCGTCGCAAGTGAATAAACCAAGAACACAAGGATTTCAGTCTCGTATTTGTTTTCTGTTCCCACGGTAACTACGTCATCACCAACTGAGAGAATTTTTTTTATTTGTATGAGACTAATACAATACAATGTATGTAAAAATTTATTAATTACACTTAATTAATTAAACAGTCTTAGATACTCGAATAAATATTGAGATATATTATTAAATACTTTTGTTCAAAATACGAATAGTAAAAGAAAAAAAAACTCCATTTTTTCCCACCCTTATTAATCTATTTATAAAGAATTTTACAGTTGGTCAGCCAATAAGATTTTTGTATTGTTATCACCATGACAGGGTATTCACAAAGATTGCTTAGAAACTGTTTAGACAGATAGTTTCATGCACTATAAGACGCCTGACAGCTCGGATAAGCTCCTCAGCACTACGGTGGAAAAGCTTCCTTCTCTGGAGTCATAACAGGGCAAAATACATTTTCTAGACATGCTTTGGCATAAATATTCCGTGTAATAAATTTCTGGATTTTCAGAACAAAACATGCCTTTCCTTCTTTTCTTTGAGGTTTGCTGGTGAAAATGGTATAAAAAAATCTTTCATACGTAAAATAAAAAAGCGAAAGTGTCAAGTGTGAAATTTGAAACGATTCAAACACAAAGGAGGAAACCTTTTTACACCGCCATGCTCTCAGTAGTTGCTAAGAAAAAAAACTTACAAAAACATTGTAAGAAAATAATGTAGGCGAAGGCTGGAATTCACTTACGAACAATTTTTACTTTCGCAATTATTTTTAATTTTGGCCCGGCATGGCCAAGCGTGTTAAGGCGTTAGCTCGTAATCCGAGAGTTGCGGGTTCGAATCCCGGTCGCACCAAACATGCTTGCCCTTTCAGCCGTGGGGGCGTTATAATGTTACGGTCAATCCCACTATTCGTTGGTAAAAGCGTAGCCCAAGAGTTGGCGGTGGGTGGTGATGACTAGCTGCCTTCCCTCTAGTCTAACACTGCTAAATTAGGGACAGCTAGCGTAGATAGTCCTCGAATAGCTTTGCGCGAAATTCAAAAACATACAAACAAACTATTTTCAGTTTTGTTTTTGGTTAGGCTCTACTTTAGATGATGACTCAGTTCAGAATAATTTTCAAAATATTCCGCTCTAACTAAGCCGTTAAATTCTAATAATTTATTGCTGTATAGTCTTGAAGATAAGGTAACAAGCTACCCTAATAAAGCATTAACTACACTCAATTATAAAACGTTGTCTCGTGATAATCCACTGTCTTTCTGGGTGTAACAAGCTACCTTAATGAAGCATAAATAGCACACAGTATTTAAACTTTGTTTCGTGACCATCCACTGTCTTTCTGTTGTAACAAGCCTCTTCAACAAAGTAGTAATTATACTTAGTTATAAAACTTTTTGTGACCATCCACTGTCTTTCTGTTGTAACAAGCCTCTTCAACAAAGTAGTAATTATACTTAGTTATAAAACTTTGTTTCGTGACCATCCACTGTTTTTGTGGGGTAACAAGCTACCTTAATGAAGCATTAATAGCACCCAGTATTTAAACTTTGTTTCGTGACCATCCACTGTCTTTTTGGGTGTAACAAGCTACCTTAATAAAGTATTATTATAAAACTTTGTTTCGTGACCATCCACTGTCTTCCTGGGCGTAACAAGCTCCCTTAATAAAGTATTAAATGCACTCAGTTATAAAACTTTGTTTGTGACCGTCCACTGTCTTTCTGGATGTAGTGCTTGTTACCAAAAACTAATGTTCACAATACCAGCTTTGAAGATTCGTTTCACCCGCAGCAATCAATTGAATGTTACTGAATCATGATCATTTAATAACTTTCTTGACAAGTTCAGAATCAACCATCGACTTACTAAAACAGAATCAACCATCGACTTACTAAAACAAAATCAACCATCGACTTATTAAAACAAGTTCATGAAAATCACTGTTTTGTAAAATGATTCGTGACCAATCAAAACCCCAATTACTTAACTATCTGGAGTGATCAAGCCACAATGTAACTGATTCAGGACAATTCTTGATGACTAAAACCTCACTTGAAATAAAAATGTATCTCACAACGGCTGGTATGGGTATTAACACTTTTATTGATAAGCAGATAACAACGTTTCGACCTTCCTAGGTGGTATTCAAGTTAACCGGGCATAACCGATTAATTAATTATTTAATATATCTTTTATGCTCTGATCATTTTAAAACGTTTACTCAAATATAACCAGTAGCACAAACTTAATGCAATGATAGCTTTTGTATTCTTTCTTTTTTTAAATACAGTAGAGATAAGTAGTTTACTCTAGTTTCTAGAAAGATAATTTACACGTCTTGAGTGGTGTGAAAGCTAACAAATTTCCAGACTTCCTGTTTTCACTTAAAAAATTAAATATATAAATCCAAAATAATGTCGGTGTTATGTACCTTTATGGATCGTTTATAATTAAATCAAAAATTAGGTTTGTTTTCAACAGTTAGACATGAATAATTTTCAAGTTATAATAAACTATCTCAGTCAGAAGCTAGTTATTTGTTTCGGGTCAAACAGCATTTAATGACCTTGACAATGGCCCAGTATGGCCAGGTGGTTAAGGCACTCGACTCGTAATCCGAGGGTTGCGGGTTCGAATCTCATCTCACCAAACATGCTCGCTCTTTCAGCCGTGAGAACTTAATAAAGTTACTGTCAATCCAATTATTCGTTGGTAAAAGAGTAGCCCAAGAGTTGGCGGTGGGTGGTGATGACTAGCTGCCTTCCCTCTAGCCTTACACTGCTAAATTAGGGACGACTAGCACAAATAGCCCTCATGAAGCTTTGCACGAAATTAAAAGAAAACAAAACCAAAACCTTGACATCACACAGAATGTCAGAGATTGCCGTAATACAAAAACGAATTACTCTCATCAAAGCTTGAGAAACATGTTATTAAAGCTTGCTCAAAACTGACCACTGACTGACAGAAGTTTCGCTCACAATAGAAATATTAACTTTAAACCATTCAAATTATATTTCATTCACATAATGAACGATCAGGGGCATGATTGAAGTTTGTTGAATTTATTTATCTTCCAGATAGGCGTGATACAAGTGTGCGCCTAGGCTTAACTATGAATGTTAAAAATCAGTACTTTGTGACTTGTATTAACAACAAGAAAAAAAGTCATTTTCTTGTGAAATTGCTCAGAGTTATTTTTTTTTCTGGTACATTGGTTGGTTTCTTTTGTATTAAGCTCAAGGTCAAAAAATGTGTTATCTGTGCTCTGCCCACCATGGGTATCGAAATCCAGTTTATAGCGATGGAGTCCGCAGACATTCCGCTGTGCCACTAGAGGGCGGTACAATACATTACATTAGATGTTATTGTATATGCTTAGACTTTCATTTCTAAAGTTTGCGCTAAGAAACCCATAACGGTTGAGCTGTAGAATATGCGTTTTGTCAGTCTACCAGATGTGAAACGTTGGTATTTATTAAGTAATATATAATTCATTGCATATTTTTCCAGAATATCAAACTTTTGATGCTATTATTTTATTAAAACATTTTATGTGGTAGTATTGTAAGAATTGCACAATACATTTCAACCGTTACTCCAAACGTGTAAAAAGAAACCAAGAAAAAAGGATAGTAACAAAAATGACACGTGCACGTGAAATTGACTCAATACTATTCATTTGAAATTATATTTTTATGGCACGTAAAAGCAAAATTGAAATAAAAGATATCTTTCGCAAGCTGTTGGCCTCAGATGCCTTAATAAAACTCGAAACTCAACGAACTTTCAGATAGAACGATGATTAATGAAAATAATTTTAAAAAACACTGCCCTTTCTTCATTACTTTCAGGAATTTTATTAAACAAAGAGCAGTAGTTCGTCGCCATGGCTGCACGATACCTGCTTAGAGCTGGTTCATTAAGGCCCAGAAACCAGGGTTTCATACGGTTAAACAGAATAGTCATTAGTCACATAAAGCAGTGTGTAATACATGGTAGGATAGTGGTATATGCTGTTTAGCATAGATGAACTACCCAAGCCTTTGTTTCCCGTTTAATGTATTCAAGATAAACTAACTTATAAAGTGGAGTGGATTCGGATGAACTAGACTGGGTTGGAGGGATTAGTTGCGACTGGCGTGTACTGTTTGTCCATAATCAATATATAGAGACCTCCCTAATGACCAATTTCTCTGAAGCTTAACGTATTGTGAATGAAAACGGATTAGTGGTCCGTTTTAAAATGAACACACCATTATTAGCAACTGCGATGAATATTTGAATAAATAAAAAAGTCAGAGAAAATGAGATAATCTTACAATCGATGAAAAATTAAAGTCAGTATATTTCACTAAAAGCCAAGATAAGTTAATACGAAGTAAAAAGCATGTTTTTTTTCTTTTTTTATTTCTAAGGTTTCATGTCATTCAGATGACATTCAATCATGTAACATATATTATCGTAATAGTAAAGCGATAATGTTAAAACGTATTGTTAATAACAATTTGAACATGTTTTTCGACGAAACTCAAAAATAAGAATAGTTATCTAAAAAAAATAATATATAATTTCGTTTTGTGCATAGTATGAAAATATTATTTTAACGTAAGGGCATACTCGTATTTTTGACAAAGCTATTACAGCTATCAACCACCTTTCCTAATTTTGAGCTACTGACCAGCGATAGAAAGCCAGTTGGTAGTATTATATCAGCCGCCAAACACTGAAAGTGATAAACTAACACTCTTATAACGTATTGAAAGATTAAAGCGGGGAATGTTTTATGTTATCACACGAAATTCAGAGCTCTATCACAGGGCCGCGTCCCAGGTAAAAGTGTAAATATAAACTTGTTCTGATTTAAGATTAAATTTATTGTTTCAGACTTTCAAATATTCTAAGAACATGTTTGCTGGAAGTGATAGCCGTTGATGTTTGTACAAACTTAAAAGAGTTTGATTTCATGAGTCATAAATAATACCAAACAGAAGTGTATGTATATTACTATAAAAAAAACCGTTCTGGAAACATGGGATATTTTAATACGTATAAAAACCTCCAAATATTTGACATGAACAATAGATATTAACATTACAATAGTGATTAGTCCTAGCAATTAGGGTTAGAGTTACGTGAACTGGTTATAAGTAAATTATATAAGATAAATCTCAGATTTCATGTGGACATTTTCTATATAAGATATTACTAATTACACAGTTAATAATAGGTGGAGTTTTAAAACAATTTATTTTTGTTCAAAACTGGATCTTTTTTTAATTTGAATAATAATGATATATGGTTTTGAGCTAATGTAAATTAAAATGTAAAATATACATTTAGATTATTTAATATGTATATTAAACCAAGTGATTTCGCACTTTCTGACTTATTTATATATATCAAACAGTTCCCCGCTGAAACAGCGGTAAATCTTCAGATTGACAATCCTAAAATCAGAGGTTCGATTTCTTTCGGTGGACTCAGCAAATAGCCCGTTATGGCTTTGTTACAAGCAGAAACAAAAAACATACATATAACCAAATCCATATGATTAATAAGTTTCAGTCAATACGTAAGATACGAGGGAAAGATTTCTGTATGAATAATGTATAGGAACTGGCTTCTTAATATAACGTACACCAGTAAGAAATCAAATTGAAAGCTATGAATATCCAACAGTTGTCATGAATCATTAGATGTGACTAGTCAGAAGGAAAGAATAACCAACAGTTCTGATGAATTATTAGGTGTGACTAGCCAGAAGGAAAGAATAACCAAGAGTTGTCATGAATCATTAGATGTGACTAGTCAGAAGTAAAGAATAACCAACAGTTGTCATGAATCATTAGGTGTGATTAGTGAGAAGGAAAGAATATCCAGCTGTTGTCATGAATCATTAGATGTGACTAGTCAGAAGGAAAGAATAACCAACAGTTGTCATGAATCATTAGGTGTGACTAGTGAGAAGGAAAAAATATCCAACAGTTGTCATGAATCATTAGATGTGACTAGTCAGAAGGAAAGAATATCCAGCTGTTGTCATGAATCATTAGATGTGACTAGTCAGAAGGAAAGAATAACCAACAGTTGTCATGAATCATTAGATGTGACTTGTCAGAAGTAAAGAATAACCAACAGTTCTCATGAATCATTAGGTGTGACTAGCCAGAAGTAAAGAATATCCAGCTGTTGTCATGAATCATTAGATGTGACTAGTCAGAAGTAAAGAATAACCATCAGTTTTCATGAATCATTAGGTGTGACTAGCCAGAAGTAAAGAATATCGAACAGTTGTCATTAATCATTAGGTGTGACTAGTCAGAAGGAAAGAATAACCAACAGTTGTCATGAATCATTAGATGTAACTAGCCAGAAGGAAAGAATAACCAACAGTTGTCATGAATCATTAGATGTGACTAGCCAGAAGGAAAGAATATCGAACAGTTGTCATTAATCATTAGGTGTGACTAGTCAGAAGGAAAGAATAACCAACAGTTGTCATGAATCATTAGATGTAACTAGCCAGAAGGAAAGAATAACCAACAGTTGTCATGAATCATTAGATGTGACTAGCCAGAAGGAAAGAATATCGAACAGTTGTCATTAATCATTAGGTGAGACGAGTCAGAAGTAAAGAATATTCAACAGTTGTCGTGAATCATTAGATGTGACTAGTCAGAAGTAACGAATAACCAACAGTTCTCATGAATCATTAGGTGTGACTAATCAGAAGGAAATAATAACCAACAGTTGTCATGAATCATTAGGTGTGACTAGTCAGAAGGAAAGAATATCCAACAGTTGTCATGAATCATTAGATGTGACTAGTCAGAAGGCAGAAGGACAGAATATCCAGCTGTTGTCACGAATCATTAGATGTGAATAGTCAGAAGGAAAGAATAACCAACAGTTCTCATGAATCATTAGATGTGACTAGTCAGAAGGAAAGAATAGCCATCAGTTTTCATGAATCATTAGGTGTGACTAGCCAGAAGGAAAGAATAACTAACACTTGTCATAAATCATTAGGTGGGACTAGTGAGAAGGAAAAAATATCCAACAGTTGTCATGAATCATTAGATGTGACTAGTGAGAAGGAAAGAATAACCATCAGTTGTCATGAATCATTAGATGTGACTTGTCAGAAGGAAAGAATAACCATCAGTTGACATGAATCATTAGATGTGACTAGTCAAAAGGAAAGAATATCGAACAGTTGTCATGAATCTTTAGATGTGACTAGTCAGAAGGAAAGAAGAAGCAACAGTTGTCATGAATCATTAGATGTGACTAGTTAGAAGGAAAGAATAACCAACAGTTGTCATGAATCATTAGGTGTGACTTGTCAAAAGGAAAGAATAACCAACAGTTCTCATGAATCATTTGGTGTGACTAGTCAGAAGGAAAGATTATCCAGCTGTTGTCATGAATCATTAGATGTGACTAGTGAGAAGGAAAAATTATTCAACAGTTGTCATGAATCATTAGGTGTGACTAGTCAGAAGGAAAGAATAACCAATAGTTGTCATGAATCATTAGATGTGACTAGTCAGAAGGAAAGATTATCCAGCTGTTGTCATGAATCATTAGATGTGACTAGTCAGAAGGAAAGAATATCCAACAGTTGTCATGAATCATTAGATGTGACTAGTCAGAAGGACAGAATATCCAACAGTTGTCATGAATCATTAGATGTGACTACTCAGAAGGAAAGAATAACCAACAGTTCTCATGAATCATTAGGTGTGACTAGCCAGAGTCACTTAATCATTATCTTGTATTTTTAGTTTCTTCTAAGCCACTAATATATTCTTTGAGTCACTTGTAATTAACACGTTCTCTAGATCACATGTAAGCTACTAAGCTATACATTTTGCTATGACTCTTAATTGCTCAAAGCCTTTTGTATTAATTAGCCAGTACGTACCGAACCATAAGATTAACTCTCTATATATTAACTATCCTCTAGTGATGGAGCAAGAACTAGTTTATATAGATCTGACAGTGCATCCCATACACAGGCAATTAAGGTAATAAAGAAATGTTCTCTCATTTATTGTGTATTTACATTAAACAATATGATGTCATAGTGTCCCGGATGTCTGTGTCACCATTGGTTAGCTTGTTTAACATTGTTAATATTATACCCACAGAAAAGCGCAATTGTATGAAAAATGCCTGCACTAGCATTAGCATTGGTGTTCATCCAATAGAGACGCTCGGAATAAAGTCGCCATATTTGATGTCAACTGGAATTGATGTCATCCAAAATTGTCACAGTCAATGGCAGGCGCCATATTGGTATCAGTTGGAAGTGGCATAGTTTACTCTTGGTACGTAACCAAGTGAAGTTCAGGTCATGATCTCTTTGGATAACCAATATTTAAATTAATTAAATTTCTAATAAATAGATAACTGGTATTAATATATATAAAAATATAAACAAAAAATTCGACAGAGCATTTTTCAGTGACATAGATGGTGAGTCTACAGATTTATAACGTTAGAAATTCGTATTCGATACCCGTGACGGACGTAGTACATATACCCCATCGTGTAGCTTTGTGTTTGTCTGCAAAGAAATGAATAAAACATTTCTCCATGAAAAATAAGATATAGAATATTTATTATTTCAGTAATATCTCTAAATAAAATGCAAACTACTTTTATAAATATGATTTTTCTGACACTGTGACCGTGAATGTAACAATGCAAGTTTTGTAAGGTTAAACAGATGATTAGAAAAAAACAAACGTGTTGTTTCTTTGCCAATCAGTCTGAACAAAACAAAATATGCAAAAAGAGAGATTGTTGTTGTTGTTGTTGTTTTCCTTTTCTTCTCTATTGGAAAGGAACATTTTGATTTTATTTAAACCGTTAGGAACTGGTATTTACTGACACGGGAAACTTATCTACAATATTGCACCGTAAGCTCAGAGGGTCAATTTACTCTCGTGTTCTTTCACTGTTTGGCCATAAACTGGTGAAAGAAATAGAACATCGTTCGATGCAGTCAATTTCTGTTTTTAGTCCTTATACTGTATACAGGACCACTGCCCAAGTAAATGGTAGATAACTAACTGAACACAATAAAACAACACTTGTCAGCGCATTTTTATTCTTGGCATTATTGTCACTCCTCGTTTCTAATAAACCCAACGGGATCTTTGAAAAACCAACCAATTTCTGTTTTATGAGGTTGTAAAAGATATTGCATCTTTCATCAGAACTAGACAGAATCAAATATCTGCGGTAAAAGGACTTTTCCTACCAATAAAAAAATAACACTCATCGAATTTCATCAAATATGCAACTTACGTTGCAACTTAAGTTACAGGTTTATTTCAGATATTTCACTGATTCTTCTTAGAGTTGTGCACACAACAGAAAACTTTCTGGAACTTTCCAAAAGTAAATTATATTCACACTCGTAACCAGGGCAATACATCAGATTTTGAGAGGCTCATCTTGGTGCAACGTGACACGCTGTAACACCTGGACAATCCAGTTAAAAAAAAAACTGGTTGTTATGAATTCTTTTGATCTATTCTTAAAACGTATTGATATTTTAAGAGCGTATTTCATGAAGTCATTGTTTTTAATTTATGTTTGTAAAGAAAATAGAAATAATAAAATACATAATATATATACATATATGTTTCTCGGTAACTCACCTGCATGTCTAAGGGCTCATGACGCTAAAAATCGTTGGGCAGAGCACAGATAGTTTAATGTAAAGCACTGTACTTAAGAAAGGAGATATATAAAAGAAACCACCAAATAAGTTAAAATACGTGGTACTACTTGTCGGTTTATTTGGTCTTGACAAGGCAAGTATTTCTTGGTCTTAATGTAAAAATGTGTCGTTGCTTGTTTGGAGTTGCTAATAAAAAAAATTAGCTCTAAAGTTAATAAATAATTATATTTATTAAAATATTCTTCCTTTTTATACCAGTTATTATTAGGCCGAAATATCTGAGGTACAATAAGGCGTCATGCATTTAAAGATGGTGAAGTTGAAACATAATTTTGTTTGTTTTTGAATTTCACGCAAAGCTACACGAGGGTTATCTGCGCTAGCCGTCCCTAATTTAGCAGCGTAAGATTAGAGGGAAGGCAGTTAGTCATCCTCACCCACCGCCAACTCTTGGGCTACATTTTTACCAACAAAGAGTTGGATTGACCGTCACATTACAATGCCCTAATGGCTGGAAAGGCGAGTATGTTTGTTCTGACGGGGATTTGAACCTGCGACCCTCATATTACGAGTCGAACGCCCTAGCCATGCCGGACCCAAAACCAAGCTTTAATAGTCAATTGAAGTTCCACGTAACAACTGTACCAAACAGTTCACAATTTATGAATATGTTGTACTTCCATGTAACAATGTGAAAATACCAGATAATTCACACATTACGTACAGCTGCAATCCAACTTAACAATGTGAAAGTACCAGACAATTAACATATCTCTTGTAGTTCAACACAAGTGTACCAATCCATACTTTAGATATCTGTTGCAGTTTCACGTAACATCGGTAAAAATACCAGATAATTCGCTCTACATATGTAACAAAATGTGTTTCTGTGTTTAGACCGAGCGTGCTCTAGATAAACTCTATATAAATTATATTGGATTCTGGAACAGTTTGTTTACGTCAATAATACGTGCTCACATGTTGTTAGAGAGGGCCATTACTCACTCAGTGCCCGAAGATAAAAGTTTTCCTTCTTCAAAAAATACCATTACTTGAACAATCTCAGACGGACTCCTATTTTTTTTTCGAAACGCCTAGATACATTTTTAGACACATTTACCATTCTATATTGAGAAATTTTAAGCGTAGCTTCGACGAAACGAAAAGGGCAGGGGATTATGGGAAGACTATTTTACCTTTTACGTCATTTGACAAACGACGTGTCAAGCACGTGAATACCAGATTGATTGGTTGCTCTTCACAGCATGACTCGATGACGTTAGAATCGTGGATTTCAGGTGATCAGTTTCCTTAGACGTTGTTACGTTACATGCGGAGCTGCTAACATAACTTTTCTCATTATTAAAACATACGTTAAAGGTGATACTTTACTTTATCATCCGCAGATTGCTTTCAGTGATGAGATTGAAGAGGCAAAACGGTGTTATTTACGAAATAACTCAGAAAATAGTTTGTCTTTGGCGCCACCTAACGTTCAATTTTAACGTAAGACCCCGTTGCTGTGACGATAATTAAAAAAATAATCTACCTTAACTTGCCCAGAAAAACTATGAGATTTGTTTGTTTGTTTTGGAATTTCGCACAAAGCTATTCGAGGGCTATCTGCGCTAGCCGTCCCTAATTTAGCAGTGTAAGACTAGAGGGAAGGCTACTCTTTTTACCAACGAATAGTGGGATTAACCGCCACATTATAACGCCCTCACGGCTTAAAGGTCGAGCACGTTTGGTGTGACAGAGATTCGAACCGGTGACCCTCGGATTACGTGTCGAGTGCCTTAACAACCTGGCCATGCCGGGCCATAACTTTGATATATAAATTTCATTATGTTAATATTTATCCCTAATGTATAAGCTTCGATTTCTGCAATTTTTTTTAACCATCGTTCCTATTTGGTAAAAAAAATCCTTATATTGAGTGGTCTATTAAATAAAAAGCCTTAAAATTTTTCTTCATGTTTGAAAACGTTAACAAATGTTACAAGAAACTGTTGTAAATTAAATGACGTAAACATTTTCTCTAATGTTTTCTTCGCGGTGTCACCGTTTTAATTTCATTTTATAGATGCGTTGATGATTTTGGAAAAAAAAATTACACTAAATTATATGCAAAGTATGGAGCTTGTTTTCTTGTTTACTTTAGCACAGATTTGCACAACGCGCTATTTGCTCTATAACAAAGCAGACAGCAGTTTTCAACAATAAAATATGGCTATTCAAAAACAACAACATATACTCGCTGGGTAAAATGAAAAAAAAATGTTCTGATAAAAGAAATGAACTGAAAGGTAATAGAAAAAATACTTCTTCAGAACTGATAATTCATATTGTTTGGACCTTGTACTTCTCTGGCCAATTACAAGTCAGAACTGATAATTCATATTGTTTGGACCTTGTACCTCTCTGGCCAATTACAAGTCAAAACTGATAATTCATATTGTTTGAACCTTATTCCTCTCTGGCCAATTACGCGTCAGAATTGATGACTTATATGACTTCGTTGTGACGTGTATTTCTCTGGCCAATTACACACGACGTAGAAAATATATGAAGTATAATCCAGGTTTATTTAACTCGTGACGCACACGTGTTTCTATTAACTCTTTGAGTTATGTGTACCATTTAAACTTTACAGCTGTGGTCGCGGTGACTTTTCCTACACCATGTTTCTTTTCAGCTCTCTGATAGGCAGAATATGGATTAGCCAATCTGAAGCTTCCAGCTAAACTATAAACAACCAAATTAACAACCAGGGCATTTTATGACTTCAAAGAGACACCGTATAAAACGTCACTAAATTGAACTCGGTTTCCAACGTTGTAAGTTCGCAGACATACAGCTGCGCCACTTGGATACGTTATTACTCATATCAAACAACGATGGTGAAGAACAGAGTTTTAACTCTGAATAAAGCTTTTTGTCGATAGCACTTTAATAATTTAGACGACAATAAGAGAAACCAAGTAAAATTTCAGCGTCAGTGAAATCGTTTTTAGTGTTTACTGTTTAGCTTATAACAAGTATTATTCCTATACACTCACGACAACTTTTATGTAAAATTAGAAGTATCACTTCTACCGTTTAAAAGCACGTGAAACGGTGTTTTGCATTCTAATAAGAGACACCGAACGATTGTGGGGTTTTTGTGTTTTGACACATGGTTGTGCTCGTAATTGGAACCTTAGACAACGGGAATGTAGCAGCATTAGTTGACGATGGCCACCACTTTAAGGGTTAAAGAAAAGAGTTCGCAATTTATGTCCCTTTGCCTGAAATACGCCCTCTACACTTTGGGTCATAGGTGCCACTACAGATGTAACAATCAAGTCCAACTATTCGGGCATACAAGAATAGGCCAAAAGTTGGCATTGAGTGCTGTTAACTAGCTCTCTTCCCTCCAGTACCAAGAGCTGGCATTGAGTTCTGTTAACTAGCTGTCTTCCTTCTAGTACCAAGAGTTGGCATTGAGTGCTGTTAACTAGCTATCTTCCCTCTAATACCAAGAGCTGGCATTGAGTGCTGTTAACTAGCTGTCTTTCTTCTAGTACCAAGAGTTGGCATTGAGTTCTGTTAACTAGCTGTCTTCCCTCTAGTACCAAGAGCTGGCATTGAGTGCTGTTAACTAGCTCTCTTCCCTCTAGTATCAAGAGTTGGCATTGAGTGCTGTTAACTAGCTGTCTTCCTTCTAGTATCAAGAGTTGGCATTGAGTGCTGTTAACTAGCTATCTTCCCTCTAGTATCAAGAGTTGGCATTGAGTGCTGTTAACTAGCTGTCTTTCTTCTAGTACCAAGAGTTGGCATTGAGTTCTGTTAACTAGCTGTCTTCCCTCTAGTACCAAGAGCTGGCATTGAGTGCTGTTAACTAGCTCTCTTCCCTCTAGTATCAAGAGTTGGCATTGAGTGCTGTTAACTAGCTGTCTTTCTTCTAGTATCAAGAGTTGGCATTGAGTGCTGTTAACTAGCTATCTTCCCTCTAGTATCAAGAGTTGGCATTGAGTGCTGTTAACTAGCTGTCTTCCCTCTAGTACACCAGTCCAAAATAATAAATCCATTAACATACATCACAAACAACAATTATTCCAGAACAGAGCCCTGAGAAACACCAGGTGTATTTCTGAATGAAATTTGTAGTAGTATCACTTTCAAATAAAACCTAATTTTTATCAAATAATAAATCTAGCATATTATTAATATACAATAACAACAACAATAGTCCCGAAATAGAGCCATGAGGAACACCTCATGCATTTATTAATTAATCAGTATATTTGTAATTAATATTAATTAATAATATTCTAATTTTTAAATAACTCTCCAACCAACTATATCTCTTATTACCATGATGTATACATATTCCTAACAATAACTTATAAAGTGCTCGGTCAAAGTCGAAAAACATTGTCATGGTAACTTGTTTTTTTGCTATTTCATGAATTATATTTTTATATAACACTTGAATAGCTTGGTGTCAGTTTTCCGTACGAATGTCATACTTATGTGCAGATAATATATAAAATTTATTAACAAAAGCCCCAAATATACTGTAAATTAATCTTTTGCAATGTCCTTAATGTAGTTAATGGTCTGTCATTATAAATTTATCTTTGTTATTGGTATTATTTCAGCCCATTTCAAAATGTTTGGTAATATTTATTTTACTAAAGTTAAATTAAAATGTATTTCAATAGAATAATAATAGATTTATTTTTTTATAACTGTTAACGAGATATTACTTGGTTCAAGTGCTTTAGTATTATTAAAATTGTTTTTCATCATCAATTATTCCATTAGTGATTGTTGGTTTCAATAAATATACTTGTCAAATTATCTTTTGGATTATTAGATGTATGCTTACTAGCCATATAATTCGTTTATTTCAGAAATTGGTGTATTCCATTAATAAAGACCTCGGAATGGCCACGTGGTTAAGGCGCACGACTCGAACAAGCCAAACCATTAGTAAAACAAATATTAACATTAGCAACATGTATGTCATCAATAGACGGTTTTGTTTGGTAATTTATTCAATACTATAACTTATTAATACAGTACCTTGTGATAGTGAGAAACCATCACAATAGCTTTTCAAGGTATTTCTAATATGAGTTGATAATGTATTTCTAAACCCAGTTTGTTTATTTGTGGTACCATTATTGTCATAGACTTTAACTTCAAAAGATGATTTATTTATTGTATCTTTATGTAATTATTCACCTAAGATTTATGTTTTTAAAATATATCTTTTTAGTATTTAATACCTCACAGACAAGCAGCTAATGATAACATCAAAAATCTTTAGAACGTGTTTGTGAGTTTCCCTTATATTATATCAATTAATTCCAATTGACTTATTCTATGATTTTGTTATTTTTATATCATTTATTCGGCCCGGCATTACCAGGTGGTGAAGGCACTCGACTCGTAATCTGTGGGTCGTGGGTTCGAATTCCGGTCGAACCAAACATGCTCGCCCTTTCAAGCGTGAGGGCGTTATAATGTGCGATCAATCCCGCTATTCGTTGATAAAAGTTTTGTTTTGAATTTCGCGCAAAGCAACTCGAGGGCTATCTGCGCTAGCCGTCCCTAATTTAGCAGTGTAAGACTAGAGGGAAGGCAGCTAGTCATCATCACCCACCGCCAACTCATGGGCTACTCTTTTACAAACGAATAGTTGTATTGATCGTAACATTATAACGATCCCACGGCTGAAAAAGCAAGCATGTCTGGTGCGACCGCGATTCGAACCCGCGACCTTCAGATTACGAGTCGAACGCCTTAATCCACCTGGCCATGCTAGGTAGCCCAAGAATTGGAGGTGGGTAGTGATGACCAGCTGCCTTCCCTCTAGTCTTACACTACTAGATTAGAGACGGCTAGCGCAGATAGCCCTTGTGTAGCTTTGCGCGGAATTCAAAACAAACCAATAAACTTCGACAAATTAAAATAATATTTCATCATCAGTACAGGCTGTACTGTCTGAACCTTTTATGTCTTGTGTATTTGAGAAGAAATATCCGTAGTAACCTGAAATAGTAAAATTAAATCACCATCTTCAAGCAAAGCAAAATTAATTTTTTATCTTGTATTTCATGTAAAATCTTGTCCATGTTTTTTCTCACTCTTTTCCCATTCATATAATATCTTGGCAAACCCGTATCACCGTCACCTCCTGATACAGCGGTAAGTGTACGGATTAACGACTCTACAGTCAGGTGTTTGATTCCTTTCGGTGGACTTAGCAGATAACCCCACGTGGCTTTGCTATAAGAAAACATTTGCAGGCCTGTGATGCAATAAAACAATTCAACAGACCAAACTGTATGGGGGATGATTGTATGCACCATACCCCCACCTAAAATGGAAGGGGTGTATCCCCCATTCCCCCAGAATCTACACCCCTGATCTGATATAATATTCGTTGATTTTTTCTGATAAAGAAATATTTAGAAAATAGTAACAAATGTTCATTTTACAATATATATTGTATTATATTTTACAAACACAATATATATTGTATTATATTTTACAGAAACAATATATATTGTATTATATATTAAACAGACACGATATATATTGTATTATATTTTACAGACACAATATATATTGTATTATATTTTACAGACACAATATATATTGTATCATATTTTACAAACACAATATATATTGTATTATATTTTACAGACACAATACATATTGTATTATATATTAAACAGACACGATATATATTGTATTATATTTTACAGACACAATATATATTGTATTATATTTTACAGACACAATCCATATTGTATGATATTTTACAAACACAATATATATTGTATTATATTTTACAGACACAATATATATTGTATTATATTTTACAGACACAATATATATTGTATTATATTTTACGGACACAATATATATTGTATCATATTTTACAGACACAATATATATTGTATCATATTTTACAAACACAATATATATTATATTATATTTTACAGACACAATATATATTGTATGATATTTTACAAACACAATATATATTGTATTATATTTTACAGACACAATATATATTGTATTATATTTTACAGGCACAATATATATTGTATTATATTTTACAGACACAATATATATTGTATGATATTTTACAAACACAATATATATTGTATTATATTTTACAGACACAATATATATTGTATTATATTTTACAGACACAATATATATTGTATTATATTTTACAGACACAATATATATTGTATTATATTTTACAGAAACAATATATATTGTATTATATTTTACAGACACAATATATATTGCATCATATTTTACAGACACAATATATATTGTATCATATTTTACAGACACAATATATATTGTATTATATTTTACAGACACAATATATATTGTATGATATTTTACAAACACAATATATATTGTATTATATTTTACAGACACAATATATATTGTATTATATTTTACAGACACAATATATATTGTATTATATTTTACAGACACAATATATATTGTATTATATTTTACAGACACAATATATATTGTATCATATTTTACAAACACAATATATATTATATTATATTTTACAGACGAATATATATTGTATGATATTTTACAAACACAATATATATTGTATTATATTTTACGGACACAATATATATTGTATCATATTTTACAGACACAATATATATTGTATCATATTTTACAAACACAATATATATTATATTATATTTTACAGACACAATATATATTGTATGATATTTTACAAACACAATATATATTGTATTATATTTTACAGACACAATATATATTGTATTATATTTTACAGACACAATATATATTGTATGATATTTTACAAACACAATATATATTGTATTATATTTTACAGAAACAATATATATTGTATTATATTTTACAGACACAATATATATTGTATCATATTTTACAGACACAATATATATTGTATTATATTTTACAGACACAATATATATTGTATTATATTTTACAGACACAATATATATTGTATTATATTTTAAAGACACAATATATATTGTATGATATTTTACAAACACAATATATATTGTATTATATTTTACAGACACAATATATATTGTATTATATTTTACAGACACAATATATATTGTATTATATTTTACAGACACAATATATATTGTATTATATTTTACAGACACAATATATATTGTATTATATTTTACACAGACACGATATATATTGTATTATATTTTACAGACACAATATATATTGTATTATATTTTACAGACACAATACATATTGTATGATATTTTACAAACACAATATATATTGTATTATATTTTACAGACACAATATATATTGTATGATATTTTACAAACTCAATATATATTGTATTATATTTTACAGACACAATATATATAGTATTATATTTTACAGACACAATATATATTGTATGATATTTTACAAACACAATATATATTGTATTATATTTTGCAGGCACAATATATATTGTTTTATATTTTACAGACACAATATATATTGTATTATATTTTACAGACACAATATATATTGTATCATATTTTACAAACACAATATATATTGTATTATATTTTACAGACACAATATATATTGTATTATATTTTACAGACACAATATATATTGTATTATATTTTACAGACACAATATATATTGTATCATATTTTACAGACACAATATATATTGTATTATATTTTACAGAAACAATATATATTGTATTATATTTTGCAGACAAAATATATATTGTATCATATTTTACAGACACAATATATATTGTATGATATTTTACAAACACAATATATATTGTATTATATTTTACAGACACAATATATATTGTATTATATTTTACAGACACAATATATATTGTATTATATTTTACAGAAACAATATATATTGTATTATATTTTACAGACACAATATATATTGTATTATATTTTACAGAAACAATATGTATTGTATTATATTTTACAGACACAATATATATTGTATCATATTTTAGAGACAATATATATTGTATCATATTTTATAAACACAATATATATTATATTATATTTTACAGACACAATATATATTGTATGATATTTTACAAACACAATATATATTGTATTATATTTTACAGACACAATATATATTGTATTATATTTTACAGACACAATATATATTGTATTATATTTTACAGACACAATATATATTGTATGATATTTTACAAACACAATATATATTGTATTATATTTTACAGACACAATATATATTGTATTATATTTTACAGAAACAATATATATTGTATTATATTTTACAGACACAATATATATTGTATCATATTTTACAGATACAATATATATTATATTATATTTTACAGACACAATATATATTGTATTATATTTTACAGTTACAATATATATTATATTATATTTTACAGATATAGTATATATTATATTATATTTTACAGATACAATATATATTATATTATATTTTACAGGCACAATATATATTGTATTCTATGTTTAAAATTCCTCCTTCATTTTTACCCTTTTCTTTCATACTTTGGAGTAATTTTTAGGAAGAGACCTGTTATTAAATTCTCCTATAAATATTCTAGTTGTTTTCTTCACCTAATCTATGAGAATTTTCTTTGTCATTAAATCCGACTGCGATGTCTGAGGCAGTAATAATTTTAACTATTATTTATGTAATTTAGTAAATCATTTCTAAACTTCTCACGATTATCAGGCATTAGTTGTAACTTTGTTGTTGTACTTCGTTAAGCCTAATTTTTCAATGTCATTTTTGTAAGCACTCAATTCTTTCAAAATTAATTTTACTTTATTTAGTAAGTCATCACATTTTTAAAAATTAAAAGTTATACTTTCGGACAGTGTTGAAATCAACGAGGTATTTTTATTCCCTTTATTTGTGATTTTATTCCTTTATCTGTGACACCAATGGAATTAAAGTAGGCTTAGTTAAATTTATGTCATTGTCATTAAGTCTTGACAGGTAAATTTATTCGTAGCAACATTTATTACTCCTCTATTGTGATATACGAACAGTTGGAAATTTGCAAAGACATTGTTCTAATAAATCCAGTAAAATGGTTGGTATGAACCACAATGATTCGTATTACAATTTATTTAATCAATTGTTTCAATAATATTACCATTTCGTGTCTCAGATTTCTCGCTAACGTCTTTCGCCCTCATTTTCTAATTTACTAATCCAAATCTGATTTTCGATTATTGATTAACAAGTATTTCCGAGGTCACTTAAAAGTCAACTATCGTACTGATGTGGTGTAATTTGACGCAGTATACTTAACACTGTTTTCAGATGATGTGGTGTAATTTGACGCAGTATACGTAACACTGTTTTCAGATGATGTGGTGTAATTTGACGCAGTATACGTAACACTGTCTTCAGATGATGTGGTGTAATTTGACGCAGTATACTTAACACTGTTTTCAGATGATGTGGTGTAATTTGACGCAGTATACGTAACACTGTTTTCAGATGATGTGGTGTAATTTGACGCAGTATACTTAACACTGTTTTCAGATGATGTGGTGTAATTTGACGCAGTATACGTAACACTGTTTTCAGATGATGTGGTGTAATTTGACGCAGTATACTTAACACTGTTTTCAGATGATGTGGTGTAATTTGACGCAGTATACGTAACACTGTTTTCAGATGATGTGGTGTAATTTGACGCAGTATACGTAACACTGTTTTCAGATGATGTGGTGTAATTTGACGCAGTATACTTAACACTGTTTTGAGATGATGTGGTGTAATTTGACGCAGTATACGTAACACTGTTTTGAGATGATGTGGTGTAATTTGACGCAGTATACGTAACACTGTTTTCAGATGATGTGGTGTAATTTGACGTAGTATACTTAACACTGTTTTCAGATGATGTGGTGTAATTTGACGCAGTATACTTAACACTGTTTTCAGATGATGTGGTGTAATTTGACGCAGTATACTTAACACTGTTTTCAGATGATGTGGTGTAATTTGACGCAGTATACTTAACACTGTTTTCAGATGATGTGGTGTAATTTGACGCAGTATACGTAACACTGTTTTCAGATGATGTGGTGTAATTTGACGCTGTGTTCTTATACTGTTTTCAGATGATGTGGTGTAATTTGACGCTGTGTTCTTATACTGTTTTCAGATGATGTGGTGTAATTTGACGCAGTATACGTAACAATGTTTTCAGATGATGTGGTGTAATTTGACGCTGTGTTCTTATACTGTTTTCAGATGATGTGGTGTAATTTGACGCAGTATACTTAACACTGTTTTCAGATGATGTGGTGTAATTTGACGCAGTATACGTAACACTGTTTTCAGATGATGTGGTGTAATTTGACGCAGTATACGTAACACTGTTTTCAGATGATGTGGTGTAATTTGACGCTGTGTTCTTATACTGTTTTCAGATGATGTGGTGTAATTTGACGCAGTATACGTAACACTGTTTACAGATGATGTGGTGTAATTTGACGCAGTATACGTAACACTGTTTTCAGATGATGTGGTGTAATTTGACGCTGTGTTCTTATACTGTTTTCAGATGATGTGGTGTAATTTGACGCAGTATACGTAACAATGTTTTCAGATGATGTGGTGTAATTTGACGCAGTATACGTAACACTGTTTTCAGATGATGTGGTGTAATTTGACGCAGTATACTTAACACTGTTTTCAGATGATGTGGTGTAATTTGACGCGGTATACGTAACACTGTTTTCAGATGATGTGGTGTAATTTGACGCAGTATACGTAACACTGTTTTCAGATGATGTGGTGTAATTTGACGCAGTATACTTAACACTGTTTACAGATCTTTTCAGGGTTCGTTTTACTTCAGTTCTTTCTGCAAACTTACAACACATTTATCATTCTAACGATTCCGGAACGGAATATTCGGCAATAACACAATAACACCTTGTTTTGTTTGTTTTTTTAATTTCGCACAAAGCTACTCAAGGACTATCTGCGCTAGCCGTCCCTAATTTTGCAGTGTAAGACTAGAGAGAAGTCAGCTAGTCATCATCACCAATCGCCAACTCTTGGGCTACTCTTTTACCAACGAATAGTGGGATTGACCGTCACGTTATAACGTCCCCAAGGCTGAAAGGGCTATAAAACCTTGTTAATTTTGATAACAACAAAACAAATATAACATTACTTTGGGGCTCTTATTTAGTTGATATTTTTTGAGGTTGTCCTCATGTGGGAAGGCTGTACGTTCACGAATTTACAACGGTAAGATTTGAGGCTCGATTCCAATGTTTCTTCGTTCTCAAACAAAACAAACTCTCCAAGTTCTCAAATTGAAATAATTTGATATTCTGCAAACATTTCTTCAAGAAACAAATCCGGATTAAACATATACTGACAATTTTATTTCTCATTATTCGCCTCACAAAATAAACATGAATTAAAACAAAAACAACTTTGTCGTCGGATGATGCTCTGATGATATACCAAAACGTAATTAAGTTGCGTTTATGTACACACTTAGCGTTCATCGTTCCGAATACATAGTATTGCATTAGCAAACTAATCTCTTCTGCCAGAAAATCAAATATGTATACATATACACCAAAATGCACGCTATAATACTCGTTGCGAGTATACTGCACTTTTCTCCTGAATACACGTGTATCACGTCGCTTCTAGTGTTTCGAACATGGTCGATCAGATAAGAATGTGTTATCTGTATACAGTGCATTACGGCCGCTTCAATAAACCCAAAAATACCAACATCGGAGAATCAAGCCCCTGCGAATCTATAGATTTCTTGACGAAGCTTGCGCAATCACACATAACTAATTGTAGTATCTAAGTGAAGTATAAATAATGAAGTCATTTATGTCGCAGTTTCTACAAACATATAAGCATTTCTTTTTGTGTGTGTGTGTGTGTGTGTTTTGTTGTTACGACCAATGATATTATCTTATATATTGTGAGGATTTCAAACTGTATGTCATGCAAACCATTAACGGAATAAAATGAGAGAGCTGATTTTTTGTGTGCTTTTTGATACAGCAAGCTAGAATATATGAATACATTTAATGTAATAACACAATGTTCTTAGAACCGTTATTCGCGACATTGAAGCAGGCCTAGTTTATTCCACATGTTTTCATGTGGAATGGAAAATGAACTTCACTGATCAAACTACGTACTGGTAGAATGTAAAACGTGTACTATATAGTCTGCAAAAACCATTTCTAACGTGTGTTAAGATAATTAACTGGAAGGTTTGGTTTGAATTTCGCGCAAAGCTACACGGGGGTTATCTGCGCTAGTCGTCCCTAACTTTAGCAGTGTAAAATTAGAGGAAAGGCAGATAGTCATCACTACCCACTGCCAACTCTTGGGCTACTCTTTCACCAATGAATAGTGGGATTGACCGTCACATTATAACGCCCCCACGACTGAAAAGGGCGAACATGTTTGGTGCGGCGGGGATTCGAAACCGCAACCCTCGGATTATGAGTCGAACGCCTTAATCACCTGGCCGTGCCGAGACTTAATTGGAAGAAATTTTTCGAAAATTTTGTTCTTTTCGAAAATTGTATGTATATCTTATTATTAAACTTATTTGTCCTTTTATATCGATATGTACATTAGCACAATAAAAAAAAATGAATGAACTCATTGCTACGGAATATATTACGCTTACGATTTTTTATTCATTGTTGCCTAACGTACATGATTGTTTGTTCGTTGTTACACAGGGTACAGTTGATCATTTGTAAACACCTACAGCGTGTAACACGTTTAAACTATTGTAATAATTTCTAGTAGTTGTATTTTGTTCTTTGAAAAAATCGTGTCTCTTGTATTTCTACTTTTTGTTAAAATATCCAACACATGGTCTCTTCTTAACTAAGTTCATAGAATGAAGTTCTTCTTCATTGTTAGGGCCCGGCATGGCCAAACGTGTTAAGGCCTGCGACTCGTAATCTGAGGGTCGTGGGTTCGCATCCCCGTCGCGCCAAACATGCTCGCCCTTTCAGCCGTGGGGGCGTTATAATGTGACGTTCAATCCCACTATTCGTTGGTAAAAGAGTAGCCCAAGAGTTGGCGGTGGGTGGTGATGACTAGCTGCCTTCCTTCTAGTCTTACACCACTAAATTAGGGACGGCTAGCGCAGATAGCCCTGGAGTAGCTTCGTGCAAAATTCAAAAAACAAACAAACAAGCTTCGTTCTTAATGGCTATCGTTTTATTAATTATTTAAACATGTTAATAATTATTTTCCATCTTTAATCATTTTTTTCCTCTCGCTAATTAACTCTGAAATTACTACTTTTCAGTGGTATAGCGATAAATCTGCAGACTTATAACACTAAAATATAGGTTTCGATACCTTTTGTGGGCACATTTTTAGTGTTCAAACATAGTGGTCAGTTGAAGGATTACTTAGCAGTAACTATGGTATGTTTAACGTCGTTTATGCGATTGCAAATTTAGTAAAGACCTGGAAGCTAACAAAATCATCAACCTACATGCACTTTGGTGATTTAATAATTCAAAAACATGAACTTGAAAGAAACAAAACCCCAGCGTTAAAGCTTTTCTACTTTGTTTTTGACTTCCTAATTTTCTTTGGATTTCAATATTTTTCTCATATTCCAAAACTGCACGAAGTTTTAAGATTTTTAAACATCTCAAGAGCTTTGCTGTTACAACCGAACGCGCTGGGTGACCTAACGTGGGTAATATAAAATATTATTTTCACAGACACAAAGCTGTGCTGCAGACGAGTGAAAAACACAAAACGAGGGACAAGTAACAAGGGTTGTGAAAAACGAACTTTAGTAGAACGATTATTCAGACGTAGTATTGGATTAAAACAAATATTAGAAGTGCATAGCAATTTCAAGCTTATGTTTGAGTGAGTTTACATTTGATTAAAGGGTATCGTCTCAGCTGGATTAATACACGTAATTCTACGCTTTGCATGGTCCTCCAAACATAAGTATAAATAAACGGAATCAGGATTTTTTTCTTCTTAAATTAAAGACTCTTCTACTTGGACTTTTTATGCGTAATTCAAGATCATAGTGAAACATTTTTCTTTGACAGGGTGTAATTGCCTATATCCGCTATGTCACTAGTCTACGTCGACACGAGAGATAAATATTACATGAGGTTCAATAGAGAAGTGTAATGGGACAAGAAGAGGTTTATTGGAGCAGTGTAGGCCTCAGTATCTTCAATATCTTGATGGATGGGAACCGAACGAAAGTTCTGGCGTAGTTTTGTGGCGTCGTAAGCTTTTCATTTCTTCAGCACGAGACATCAGGCTTACTTTATTATGGTCGTCCAGCTAACCCTAGAGACCAGCTTGACACGATAAAAAACCCCAAAAAACTTCAATATAATTCTTCATCACATCTATCTATCTATATATATATATATTAAGCAGTCTTTAGGGCTATACAAATCACAGCTTTTATATTACTGGTAGGGTTGATTTTATTATCTGTAAACAAAAATATGGTTTCTCTTTAGTACACTTTTCGATGCTTCACAGACACGTCTCTTTACCCAGCTTTTAGATCTTGAAATTTTTTAACAAGTTACATAATTTATACTTACACAAGACGAGAGTAGGCATAATGGAACTTTAGCTACAAGTATAGCCGAAATCAGCTATATAAATTCAGGTGATAAACACGGTATTAAATACCAAAAAGTGACAGCGCACATTATAGATGAAATACGTTTACATGTGATGTTCTATTGCATTCGCTTTGACCTGGAAGGAAGAACCTGGACTATGGAATGCGAAAAAGTGTATTTTACCGCTGATATATGCCATGAACCAGTGCTTGTCAACAGCTAGGCTTAACAGTGCAGGCGTCTGTCTAAACGACAAAAGTGGAATTTCGCTCTTCATTTAACTAAAACTATAATTAGGCCGAGATTGCTCTGGAGTGCAGCTCTCTTGTAAACCATGAAGCGCATAGCAACAAGACAGGTTTTCCTAGAATGTCTTATTATAATGTTTCTCATCTACTTTTTCAACTCATCGTATTAAGGCAAGTTCTGCTGAGCAGTCCGACCCTCTACCGGCGAAATAGACTTGGAAATGTTTTATTTTCTCCCCCCTACAACTAGTAAGAAGTAAAATCAGCTAATTCAATTCAGTTTTGTTAGTCTGTTAGCTAGTTTATTTTGTATTTCACGCAAAGCTACACGAGGGCTATGTGCGCTAGTCGTCCCTAATTTAGCAGTGTAAGACTGGAGGGAAGGCAACTAGTCATCACTACCCACCGCCAACTCTTGGGCTACTCTTTTACCAACGAATAGTGGAATTGACTGTACATTATAATGCCCTCATGGTTGAAAGAGCGAGCATGTTTGGTAAAATAGGAATTCCAACCTGTAATCCTTAGATATGGCCATGCGGGGCAATTTTAACGAACGCTTTTAGTATTCCTTTTGTTGAGTTAATATCTCTCAAGTTATGCCAAGTTGTTTGAAAACATACGAAATAACAGCATTAGGTTAATTTTTTAACGTTGAAACATAGTATAACGTGATAACAAATTTTACTTGTGATCTGGTGGTCAGAGCACGTGGGTTTGAATCTCTTACCCGAAAATGCTCGCTCTTTTTGCACTGGGAGCATTATAATGAAATGATCGATCCAACTATTGGTTGGAATAAGGTCGCCCAAGAGGTGACGGTGGGTGGTGTTAACTAGCTATCTTTCTTATGGTCTATCACTTCCAAATTAAGAACGGTTAGCACAAGTAACACAGGTTCTACATGGCCAGATGAGTTAAGACGTTCGACTCGTAATCAGAGAGTCGTGGGTTCGATTCCCAGTCGCATCAAACCTGTTTGCCCTTTCAGCCGTGGAGTGTTATAATGTGACGATCAATCCCACTATTTATTGGTAAAAGAGTAGCCCGAGAGTTGACGATGGGTGGTGATGTCTAGCTGCCTTCCCTCTAGTCTTACACTGCTGAATTAGGGATGGCTAACGCAGATAGCCCTCGCGTAGCTTCGCGCGAAATTCAAAAAGTAAAAAAGTTTTCACTTTGTTGCTTTTTTGACCAATTCCATCGTCCATCCTATCAGATGTAATGACCATGATTACGTAGTTCTGGCTTCCACCAAAACTGCCGTATTATTAAGACTTGCGAAGGACAATAATATAGCTATCCGACATAATATCTTAATATACATGTCTACTGCACTTAGAAATCTCTTTTAAGGGCACCTTTAATTAGATAATAAAACAGAAATGAAGCCTAATTGTAGTTACTTGACTAAGGATAGTGTATTCAATTGGATTATTATGCTGTTTTCGGTCATTTTCCTTATGGTAACAATTTTGGGTTATGGGATGTGGTTTATAGTTCACGAATTTTGTTAGTTTCAAATATTTATTAAATTTCTCGCGTTACCAGTAAATAAGACTTTTCTTTTTAAGGAGTAGAAGGGTTTTATTTCGTATTCATAACACATATTCTGAAGTTTAAATTTTTTTCCTGATTGGCTTAGTGTGTGATGTCAGAGCATAGTGCAGTACCAAGAGCTCTGATCTGGAGATACCAGCAAGGCATATTTCTTTGGTTCTACAGAAGTTAATAGTCTCACTACGGGAGTATCCCTCAGAGAAGAGAACGTGACAGCTTTACGCTGTTGGATATTGTGAATTTGCCATGAATCATATATACATGAATTCTAAACATGTCTCACTTTCATGTCTGCGACGGCAAGACTCTATACAAACATTAAAATGTGTTGTTAGTATAAAGTCAGCTTAACCACGACAAACCTCTGTGTAAATATTAAAATGTGTTGTTAGTATAAAGTCAGCTTAACCACGACAAGCCTCTGTGTAAATATTAAAATGTGTTGTGAGTAGTCAGCTTAACGACGACAAGCCTCTGTGTAAATATTAAAATGTGTTGTTAGTATAAAGTCAGCTTAACCACGACAAACCTCTGTGTATGTATTTTAAAATGTGTTGTTAGTATAAAGTCAGCTTAACGACGACAAGCCTCTGTGTAAACATTAAAATGTGTTGTTAGTATATAGTCAGCTTAACGACGACAAGCCTCTGTGTAAACATTAAAATGTGTTGTTAGTATAAAGTCAGCTTAACCACGACAAACCTCTGTGTGTATTTTAAAATGTGTTGTTAGTATAAAGTCAGCTTAACGACGACAAGTCTCTGTGTAAACATTAAAATGTGTTGTTAGTATAAAGTCAGCTTAACGACGACAAGTCTCTGTGTAAACATTAAAATGTGTTGTTAGTATAAAGTCAGCTTAACGACGACAAGCCTCTGTGTAAACATTAAAATGTGTTGTTAGTATAAAGTCAGCTTAACGACGACAAGTCTCTGTGTAAACATTAAAATGTGTTGTTAGTATAAAGTCAGCTTAACGACGACAAGTCTCTGTGTAAACATTAAAATGTGTTGTTAGTATAAAGTCAGCTTAACGACGACAAGTCTCTGTGTAAACATTAAAATGTGTTGTTAGTATAAAGTCAGCTTAACCACGACAAACCTCTGTGTGTATATTAAAATGTGTTGTTAGTATAAAGTCAGCTTAACGACGACAAGCCTCTGTGTAAACATTAAAATGTGTTGTTAGTATAAAGTCAGCTTAACGACGACAAGCCTCTGTGTAAACATTAAAATGTATTGTTAGTATAAAGTCAGCTTAACGACGACAAGTCTCTGTGTAAACATTAAAATGTGTTGTTAGTATAAAGTCAGCTTAACGACGACAAGTCTCTGTGTAAACATTAAAATGTGTTGTTAGTATAAAGTCAGATAAGCGACGACAAACCTCTGTGTTAACATTAAAATGTGTTGTTAGTATAAAGTCAGATAAGCGACGACAAACCTCTGTGTAAATATTAAAATGTGTTGTTAGTATAAAGTCAGCTTAACGACGACAAACCTCTGTGTAAATATTAAAATGTGTTGTTAGTATAAAGTCAGCTTAACCACGACAAGCCTCTGTGTAAATATTAAAATGTGTTGTGAGTATAAAGTCAGCTTAACGACGACAAGCCTCTGTGTAAACATTAAAATGTGTTGTTAGTATAAAGTCAGCTTAACGACGACAAGTCTCTGTGTAAACATTAAAATGTGTTGTTAGTATAAAGTCAGCTTAACCACGACAAACCTCTGTGTGTATTTTAAAATGTGTTGTTAGTATAAAGTCAGCTTAACGACGACAAGCCTCTGTGTAAACATTAAAATGTGTTGTTAGTATAGTCAGCTTAACGACGACAAGCCTCTGTGTAAATATTAAAATGTGTTGTTAGTATAAAGTCAGCTTAACCACGACAAACCTCTGTGTGTATTTTAAAATGTGTTGTTAGTATAAAGTCAGCTTAACGACGACAAGCCTCTGTGTAAACATTAAAATGTGTTGTTAGTATAAAGTCAGCTTAACCACGACAAACCTCTGTGTAAATATTAAAATGTGTTGTTAGTATAAAGTCAGCTTAACGACGACAAACCTCTGTGTAAACATTAAAATGTGTTGTTAGTATAAAGTCAGCTTAACGACGACAAGCCTCTGTGTAAACATTAAAATGTGTTGTTAGTATAAAGTCAGCTTACAAGCTTAACGACGACAAGTCTCTGTGTAAACATTAAAATGTGTTGTTAGTATAAAGTCAGCTTAACGACGACAAGCCTCTGTGTAAACATTAAAATGTGTTGTTAGTATAAAGTCAGCTTAACGACGACAAGCCTCTGTGTAAACATTAAAATGTGTTGTTAGTATAAAGTCAGCTTAACCACGACAAACCTCTGTGTAAATATTAAAATGTGTTGTTAGTATAAAGTCAGCTTAACGACGACAAGTCTCTGTGTAAACATTAAAATGTGTTGTTAGTATAAAGTCAGCTTAACGACGACAAGTCTCTGTGTAAACATTAAAATGTGTTGTTAGTATAAAGTCAGCTTAACGACGACAAGTCTCTGTGTAAACATTAAAATGTGTTGTTAGTATAAAGTCAGCTTAACCACGACAAACCTCTGTGTAAATATTAAAATGTGTTGTTAGTATAAAGTCAGCTTAACGACGACAAGCCTCTGTGTAAACATTAAAATGTGTTGTTAGTATAAAGTCAGCTTAACCACGACAAACCTCTGTGTAAATATTAAAATGTGTTGTTAGTATAAAGTCAGCTTAACCACGACAAGACCTCTGTGTAAATATTAAAATGTGTTGTTAGTATAAAGTCAGCTTAACGACGACAAGCCTCTGTGTAAATATTAAAATGTGTTGTTAGTATAAAGTCAGCTTAACGACGACAAACCTGTTAGTATAAAGTCAGCTTAACCACGACAAGTCTCTGTGTAAATATTAAAATGTGTTGTTAGTATAAAGTCAGCTTAACGACGACAAACCTCTGTGTAAATATTAAAATGTGTTGTTAGTATAAAGTCAGCTTAACGACGACAAGTCTCTGTGTAGCTTAGCCTCTGTAAACATTTATTAAAATGTGTTGTTAGTATAAAGTCAGCTTAACGACGACAAACCTCTGTGTAAACATTAAAATGTGTTGTTAGTATAAAGTCAGCTTAACGACGACAAGTCTCTGTGTAAACATTAAAATGTGTTGTTAGTATAAAGTCAGCTTAACGACGACAAGCCTCTGTGTAAATATTAAAATGTGTTGTTAGTATAAAGTCAGCTTAACGACGACAAGTAACGACGACAAATATTAAAATGTGTTGTTAGTATAAAGTCAGCTTAACGACGACAAACCTCTGTGTAAATATTAAAATGTGTTGTTAGTATAAAGTCAGCTTCAGCTTAAACGACGTAAACATTAAAATGTGTTGTTAGTATAAAGTCTTAACGACGACAAGTCTCTGTGTAAACATTAAAATGTGTTGTTAGTATAAAGTCAGCTTAACGACGACAAGTCTCTGTGTAAATATTAAAATGTGTTGTTAGTATAAAGTCAGCTTAACGACGACAAGTCTCTGTGTAAATATTAAAATGTGTTGTTAGTATAAAGTCAGCTTAACGACGACAAACCTCTGTGTAAATATTAAAATGTGTTGTTAGTATAAAGTCAGCTTCTCTGTGTATTTTAAAATGTGTTGTTAGTATAAAGTCAGCTTAACGACGACAAGCCTCTGTGTAAATATTAAAATGTGTTGTTAGTATAAAGTCAGCTTAACGACGACAAACCTCTGTGTAAATATTAAAATGTGTTGTTAGTATAAAGTCAGCTTAACGACGACATGCCTCTGTGTAAACATTAAAATGTGTTGTTAGTATATAGTCAGCTTAACGACGACAAACCTCTGTGTAAATATTAAAATGTGTTGTTAGTATAAAGTCAGCTTAACGACGACAAGTCTCTGTGTAAACATTAAAATGTGTTGTTAGTATAAAGTCAGCTTAACGACGACAAACCTCTGTGTAAACATTAAAATGTGTTGTTAGTATAAAGTCAGCTTAACGACGACAAGCCTCTGTGTAAACATTAAAATGTGTTGTTAGTATAAAGTCAGCTTAACGACGACAAGTCTCTGTGTAAACATTAAAATGTGTTGTTAGTATAAAGTCAGCTTAACGACGACAAGTCTCTGTGTAAACATTAAAATGTGTTGTTAGTATAAAGTCAGATAAGCGACGACAAACCTCTGTGTTAACATTAAAATGTGTTGTTAGTATAAAGTCAGATAAGCGACGACAAACCTCTGTGTAAATATTAAAATGTGTTGTTAGTATAAAGTCAGCTTAACGACGACAAACCTCTGTGTTAACATTAAAATGTGTTGTTAGTATAAAGTCAGATAAGCGACGACAAACCTCTATGTGAACATTACACATATTCAAAGCGTAACAAAATGGTTTCTTTGCTATACATTATAAGAACGTAATCTTTCCTAGTCATAAAATATAGAACATGAATTATCCTTGCTGTTGTTATACCACAATGAGAATACTCAGACTTAGATCATAATAGCAATGGCTTTTCTTGCTCTACATTAAATCAGTATTAGTTTTCCTAGAAACACGTTATAGCAATATGGACATTCCTTGCTATACGTTATAACAATAAGTTTTATTTTTTCCATCGCAGGACAATATGAACGCCCTCTTGTGAACACTGGCTGTCTTTGATACACTCTGTAACAGTATGGAAATTCCTTGCTGTGCATTCCAACAACGTCAGATTTTTTTTAGCTGTAAGTTAGAACAAGTGCAACCTTTCCTTTCCATACATCGTGACAATATCTGTTCTCTTTACTGGACCTTACAATAACATACACTTTCCTTGTTTTACATGACAACAACATGTGCTTTCCTTGCTACAGGATATAGCAAAGGAATTTTCAATACTGTACATTGAAGCAACACGAGGTTTGATTACTATTCATGACAACAACATGTGTTCTTTTTCTGGACTGTATAACACAATGAGCTTCCATTGTTGCAAGTTATAACTCCATGAGTTTTCTTTGTGCAAACTGTATAATATAATCAATTTCGGAAACCTTTACTGTTTAATAAACCGAATTTAACACATAAATTACTAGAGTTCATCTTTTACTCTTATGTGAGCGAGTTATTTTAGAATATGCATTCTAAAACTTTATACTACACGTTTGACATGACTTATAGCAGATACGCAATGATGGACCACTAATGTTAGAATGTTGCTCATGTTTCTCCATTGGACATTTGACAGCTAGCAAATAAAGTAACGCCATAAATTTGAAGTATCATGGCAGGAAATTACAGATGATTACAGAAAGCAATAATCTGTGGATACAACATTCGTGAATTCTATTTCAAACCCATGACTACCATGAACTAACTTCACTGTCAGTCCTGGTACAGCTGTACATTACATCCACATACCTGATAAGCTTCAGGAAATAATGATACTATTGATAGGGGCCCAATACTGCCAAACTGAAATATCTTCTTCTCTTAAGACTGCTCGAGGATCACAATATGAGTTTATTATTGGCGAAATCTCAGCCTTCATTTGAAATGACATAACTTACGTAATAATTTTATCTACTTGTCCAGATTTATTCCTGTAATATAATGAAGTTATCACCCAGACGATACAACGATAAAGGTTTGAACGATCTGGTTCGATAGGAAGGGAATGGTTAATATTACTGTTTTTGTTTAACACGGAAAAGATTAAGTGAGCTGAAGATCTAAAGATTTGTGAAGTAAGTTCATGAGAGTTTAGTTTTTGTTGTTTTATTTTTTCCAGTTCATTACGTATCCAGTTCATTTGGCCTCTTGGGTAATTTTAACATAATTTGTCGTAATTTAAACATCAGTATAATGTTGCATATGGAGTAACAAGATGTATATTCAAATCAGATTAGGTTAAGTAATCGTAACCTAAATATTATATCTTAGTGACTGTAGTATACACACTGTTATTGTGCTCTGAAAACACCAAAACGTTATTACATTTTCATGGATAATGTGTTTATTTCTAATTATGAAGCTGTGGTAACGGAAATGCTTAAGTTTCTTTCGCCCTAGTTATATATTGTTCTGGGTCAGTCACTTATGGATTCATATGCATCTTGTAAATTTTAAGGTTTAAAAAGGCTTTATTTGTTTAGTCTGTTTCGAAGTTCATGCAAAACTACATGAGGACTCTTTGCGCTAGCCATCTATAATTTAGTGGTGAAAGACTAGAAGAAAGGAATCTAGTCATCGCCACCAACTCTTGGACTACTTTTGAGAAAAATAGCATTGTTTTTATTTCGAATTTTCTCAAAATAAGACAGATATTTCGTCAGAGATCAACAAACAGTTGCTTATTCAGCTCTTTTTCACTCCAATCCTCAGCCAATAAATTATTTTAATTGTTTGAGAAATAAATAAAAAAATTGGTTTTACCCTCTTTCACAGTCAGTGGATTCAGATAGTTTTCGAATTTTTCCAGATTATATCTGATATTCTCAGAGAAAGTCAGTTCATCAGATAATAAAATTTTAGCAAAACAGAGTTTCAAGCGCTTAGACTGTTAGTTAACTAAAAACCAAAATATAAAATAGAGATCAAGGATAAAATCCTTGAGGTTAAGGTTAAAGGTTAAGGTCATTTTTTTATGTATTCCTCACTTTATTTTTCCATTTGTTTGTTTGTCTGTGAATTATTATATCAATCTTTCTTTCTGTTTTTGACAATTTAATTATAATGTGTTGAATACTATATCTATAAATAGGCCCGGCATGGCCGAGCGCGTTAGGCGTGCGTCTCGTAATCTGAGGGTTGCGGGTTCGCATCCCAGTTGCGCTAAACATGCTCGCCCATTCAGCCGTGAGGGCGTTATAATGTGACGGTCAATCCCACTTTTCGTTGGTAAAAGAGTAACCCAAGAGTTGGTGGTGATGACTAGCTGCCTTCCCTCTAGTTTTACACTGCAAAATTAGGGACGGCTTAGGTTTCTCCTCCTGGTTGGGGGTTGTGCGTTGGGCTAACAATCTACTCACTTAAAAAAACCAACCTGTTAATGAATCCGCAAGCGATTGCGGCCCTTTGGTCCTTCATGGAATCGAGAAGCATAATGATAATAAATAAATAAATATCTATAAATGATGGATTAATGGTTGAATAATACTTCATCATGGATAAGTAAACACTAACACAGAGAACTTATAACTTTCAACGAACAATTTTGATTTGACTGAACAGATGACCTGTTACACTTGATGCTGCGACCTGTCACTTGATGCTGGTCTTTGGAAGATGTCAAAAAAACGAATGCTTGTTGGAAAACCTTTCCCTTTTCCTTCTTTAACGACAATAGAGCCAATCATATGAACTTGCAAGTATAAAAGAGAAATTCAAATTATTCAAGAAATATGAGGAAAAAAATAGTAGTCCATCTGTTGAGTTTCTTGAGTGATGTTAAATTAATCCATGTTAAAAGATGAAACTGTCTCTGAATTAAACAGGTTCAAAAGTAGCTTTTCTAATACCCTCAAGTGGCTCGTTTAGTATCACCGAGGATCAACAAACTAAGAAATTAATAAAGGTAACGTGAAAAACCTCTTCTTGACCCATTTGTGACACGTGTTGGTTGTTTCAGAACAGAACCACATTGGGTTACGTATCTACTGTGTTCACCTAACACCAGAAATTAGTGTTATAACTACTTACTATTAACACACTGTTGAATATTTGTGATAAAAGTTCAAATAATAAAATATTTAAGAAAATTGCCTCTTAGCAACTAGATCAAAATTCACGTGTTGTTGTTTGTTCTTTAATCATGATATTTTATTAATATGAAATTTCTAACGCTTCATGTAATACCATAGTTCAACATATTGTTTCGGTAGTTCAAGATTGTTATTTATTACCATGAGAATAAACTTCAATAGAAGATTAGCCCTAATGGAAAGAAGTATGAATTTCTACGTCGTCTGCTTCTTTGTTTGTTTTCGGAATTTCGCGCAAAGGTACACGAGGGCTATCTGTGCTAGCCGTCCCTAATTTAGCAGTGTAAGACTAGAGGGAAGGCAGTTAGTCATCACCACCCACCGTACCAACTCTTGGGCTACTCTTTTACCAACAAATAGTGGGATTGACCGTCACATTATAATGCCCCCACGGCTGAAAGGGTCATCACGTTTGGTGTGACGGGGATTCAAACCCGCGACCCTCGGATTACGAGTCGAACCCGCGACCCATCTGGCCATGCTGGGCCTCCAACGCAGCCCGTTTGTTTTTTTTTCGGATTTGTTTCAAAATATTGTTCTCGGATAACTTGAATCGCACTAAACTTCCCAGTCAGACATCAAAATCCGATAGAATATTTGTATAGAAAATGTAAAACATTGCTTATGCTACTGAACTTAGCAGTTGCTGATTTTATGGACTATTTTAACGAAACGTTGCAACATATGCAATCATAAAAAGTGTTGAAATAATCTAGATATTCTAAAACATATTCTGTTTTCTTGGGAAACTGACTGTCACGCCAGTGAAAGCACCGATCTCCAAAGCTTTCGAAATAAAATTTTCTATTGCAATTATTATTCAAAAGAATAAATTATCTTTCTGTGTCTAAATAGATTGCAAATTTATATTTAGTTTATAAGCTATTAAACTACAATAAGTATATCCCTTTCATAATATTTTGCTTTATTATATCACATTTGTAAGACTGTTTGATTACATGTTTTTCTGTTGTCCGTCCAGAGGATTGTTTGTTTTGTTTTGGAATTTCGCACAAAGCTACTCGAGGGCTATCTGCGCTAGCCGTCCCTAATTTAGCAGTGTAAGACTAGAGGGAAGGCAGCTAGTCATCACCACCCACCGCCAACTCTTGGGCTACTCTTTTACCAACGAATAGTGGGATTGACCGTCACATTATACACCCCCACGGCTGGGAGGGCGAGCATGTTTAGCGCGACGCGGGCGCGAACCCGCGACCCTCGGATTACGAGTCGCACGCCTTACGCGCTTGGCTATGCCAGGCCATCCGTCCAGAGGAACAGACGCACACTTGGAATTTATCTTGTTTCAAAGGAGACCAATCGTTCTTCATAAGAAAGATTTACATATGTTAATACAATGACGTGCTGTGGTGACACGTTTAACACTAACTTATTTGGTTTACAGCGAATTTTTTTAACAATGTGACATTACTGTGTCACAAGAGTATAAATGTGGTCAAAGAGAAAAATATTTCAGGCTTTCTAAAAGTATAAATTCGATTCACGAAAACTATGTAGAGCTGTAGAGCATGAACTTGTTAATAATGTAAATCTGACGTAGCTATCTTTACAAAAAGCAGCAGTTGAATTTCTAATGACAGATCTAGATGATCCGGACAAAAAAAAATATCTTTGACCCCAAATCTTAATGAAATCAAACTGGACACTTCTCTTGTCACCTACCAACAAAAAACCTTCATAAGATTCCAGCTGTACCTGAAAATCAAAGTCTGTTTCAATGCAATAGATGGTTACGAATTTTTAAAAAAATCGACATTTTGGAATCCATCATCCACGTGAGGGTCTAGGGAAATTTTACTCAGATGAATGTTATAAGATTTTCTTGTTGACAATCTGAATAAACACAAAAGATATCGAAGAAGGGATTCGTGCAGAAGACTGAATATACTTCAGAGTTTTTATTAAGGTATACACAAAACATCCGGGTTACTAATACCACCATTGTTATCAAGCCAAGTGGTGCTGATTGACCAATTTCAACAACTATCTTTCACAGTGATTTAGGTGTTGTTGTTTCAACAACAGTAATCAAACAAACCTCATGATGTGTAAAGTGTTGAAAGGTGATGGAATACAGATATGATAAACGTATGGATAAATAATTGATCGTAGGCTATTGTGATGTGTTTGATTGCTTTATTATCAGCAACTACAAAGTCAGAAGAAAGAGAAAACTCACAAAACAGCTATCCTTGTATAAATGACCAAATATCCAGGTTTTATTGTTTAACTGGTACTTGTTGTATGTATTATTAACACCATTATGTCTTAGTTTTGTAGTTTAACTGGTACTTGTTGTATGTATTATGAACACCATTATGTCCTACTTTTGTAGTTTAACTGGTACTTGTTCTATGTATTATGAACACCATCATTTCCTACTTTTGTAGTTTAACTGGTACTTGTTGTATGTATTATTAACACCATTATGTCCTACTTTTGTAGTTTAACTGCTACTTGTTGTATGTATTATTAACACCATTATGTCCTACTTTTGTAGTTTAACTGCTACTTGTTGTATGTATTATTAACACCATTATGTCCTACTTTTGTAGTTCAACTGGTACTTGTTGTATGTATTATTAACACCATTATGTCCTACTTTTGTAGTTTAACTGCTACTTGTTGTATGTATTATTAACACCATTATGCCTTAGTTTTATTGTTTAACTGCTACTTGTTGTATGTATTATTAACACCATTATATCCTACTTTTGTAGTTCAACTGGTACTTGTTGTATGTATTATTAACACCATTATGTCCTACTTTTGTAGTTTAACTGCTACTTGTTGTATGTATTATTAACACCATTATGTCCTACTTTTGTAGTTTAACTGCTACTTGTTGTATGTATTATTAACACCATTATGTCCTACTTTTGTAGTTCAACTGGTACTTGTTGTATGTATTATTAACACCATTATGTCCTACTTTTGTAGTTTAACTGCTACTTGTTGTATGTATTATTAACACCATTATGCCTTAGTTTTATTGTTTAACTGCTACTTGTTGTATGTATTATTAACACCATTATATCCTACTTTTGTAGTTTAGCTGGTACTTGTTGTAAGTATTGCTAACTCAATTATATCCTTCTTTTGTAGTTCAACTGGTATTATTAACTCCGTTATGCACAATACAAAAACAGTGTTTCTTAATTAAGCAACGTTACGTCAAGTGTTTTGTTTTTGAAGTAATAAAACCTACCACCAATGACGTCGTTTTTTTGTTCTTGGTAAGTGACTTCATTTAACATCTGTATTTGATAATTGAAAAACACTTTTATTTATTTCACGGTTTTAAAACAAGATATCTTGTCTTTCCGAACACATCACTATAACTTATTTTATTTTCAGTGTCGACCACCGCTAGTACAGAGGTATGTCTCCGGATTTATAACGCTACAATCAGGGGTTCGATTCCCCTAGGTGGGCTGAGTAGATAGCTCTTTGTGGCTTTGCTTTAAGAAAAATACACACACATTTTCAATGTAAGATCACCATGGGAAAAATCATAATTTGAAAAACGAAGAATATAAGATTTACGTTTCAGAAATACAACACGAACAACTTGAAACGAGTGAAAATACATGGAAAATTAATGAACAAGGCCTGCAAGGTGTTGAAAATACGAGCGTTTCGTAAAGTGGGCCTTCCATTAGGAGACTTTTTATATAAACTTTTCGCATGTGGTTAATATTATCAGACACAAGTTGTAGGAATATTCACTTGGCTTATTCAAATATCGCGTGTTGGCTGCGCGATACATGAAACACAGCACTATTCAGAGAATGTTTCAAAGAGATTGATTTAAAAAAAAGCTGTTTTTTTTAATTGAAAATATATACACTTCTATGTGAGCTTTCGCCAACAAAAGTATACACTGATCTTTAATTCAATTGGAGAGAAATTCAATGCCCCGAACGAACAATCGCTTACACTATTTACATTCCAAGTAACACAAACACATAGAAAACGTCATTCATGTACGTTCATGGCTATTGCCTTCCACTGATTGAAATGCTCAATAAAAATAAAAACAGAAAATGTCTCAGGAGGCTGCAACAGAAATTAAATTGTTAGAAAACCTGAATAAGTTTCAGCAAACGGGGCTTGATGGTAGTTTCGAGATTGTGATTATGGAATTAAACAAAACTCTATGAGACTGGTTCTAGGTCTTTAGACGGCTTCGAGTTTTCCTGTTCCCTTGGGAGGAGTCATTACCATGAGAAATAGAACGACTCTGATTAGTTGATACAAAACTTGGTGGTGCACAGGATGAAGCTACTTTGTACTTTTGCCAGAAAGGGTAAACCTGAAAGTGATCGATCGATTGCAGTGGAGCTCCTTGCAATGTCTTCTAATTATCCCCTCTATTCGTCCCTCAATTTCGTTTCGGAGTTTGTTTGAAAAGTCAAAGTTATTCGCTCAGAATTTTATAAATACGTGAACGCGTGAAGTTCACGTAGGATTAAAGGAACTTTAGATTATGTTCCAGAGCTGAACAAAATGAACACATATGTTTTTTTTTTATTAATATATATTTATGTTTAAAACATCTTCGAAGTCACCTTAAAACTAACTCCTTTCAAGTAAAATCATGGTCGTATGAAAGCAATTAAGTAAGTGTTTGTGTTTCAGAGTTTACTTTAGAAAGTTACAATTTGTTTTTAAACAGAATACATTGAAAGGAAAGGATAGCGTGCATCTTACAAATCATATCCAACCTTAGATGATATATAATTTTATGGAGACAAAGAGAAACAAACCTCAACCACAAAACAAGCATCTAACACTGGGGCACAAATGTTTTGGTTGGTTTTGAATTTGGGGCAAAGCTATACGAGGGCTATCTGCGCTAGCCGTCCCTAATTTAGCAGTGTAAGACTAGAGGGAAGGCAGCTAGTCATCACCACCCACCGCTGACTCTTGGGGTACGAATAGTAAGATTGACTGTCACATTATAATGCCCCCACGGCTGAAAGGGCGAGCATATTTGATGTGACGGGGATTCGAACGCCTTAACCCACCTGGCCATGCCGGGCCGGCACAAATTTATACATATATATATATGTATATACAAATACATATACATGCATACGATAGCAGCATAACGTAAACTTATTGAAGTACGTACGTATTTAAAAAGTTGAGCATATTTTTTCTTTTCTTTTCGTATTTACCTCCAAAAAATGATTTTATACGTAAAAATAACCAACTCTTAAACTATAGTTTTATGGTTAGTTTGAGTTACAAGTAACAGATGGCAGCACGTTAGAGAGAAATCTAACCTCGATAAAAGTCAGTGAGTGTGTGTGTGTGACATCACAAGACGTTGATTTCTTAAAATAGGAGAAGTTATAAAGGTCAAAATGCATTTAATCACATAGAACAGTTTGATTACTGTCTACTCATTACGAATTTAGTAACAGGAGTGCAACAGGATTATGGCGGATGCCGTGATACCTTATAAATGTGGTGATTGCTGATATAATAAGCAAAAGTATGAAGACACAGTGTGGGATCACCAAGTTTAGAATCAAGCGCTTAAAATTTATCACAAAAGTAAAAATGTCGATTAAACCAAATAGTTTCTGAATTAATATATTTTTATATCACCAAAGTTTTTAATAAGAGACAAACCGAAAGACATTACATTAAGAAATCAACAAAGTTTTTAATAAAAGACAAACCGAGAGACAAAACATTAAGAAATCAACAAATATTTTTGCGGTTTTGATGTCGATACATTTCATTTTATATTTTCAATACGTTTGTTTGTTTTCGAATTTCGCGCAAAGATACACGAGGGCTGTCTGCGCTAGCCGTCCTTAATTTAGAAGCGTAATACTAGAGGGAAGGCAGCTAGTCATCACCACCCACCGCCAACTCTTGGACTACTCTTTTTACCAACGAATAGTGGGATTGACCGTCACATAATAACGCCCCCACGGCTGGAAAGGCGAGAATGTTAGATGCGACTATGATACGAACCCAGGACACTCAGATTACGAGTCGCACACCTTAACCCACCTGGCCAGGCGGGGCCTATACAATCGCCCGTTTGTCTGATCTAAAGATATTCAAGATTCGCGCGACATTCGCCTCCTTCATTTTCGCAATGTTTCACTTTTTTTTTCGACTGCTCCTTTTACTTGTGCAATGACTTAGAATTACGGATTCGAATCGTTCGTTTCATTGTTTTTTATTTAAACATTTAAATGAGCTATACCTAAATTTCTAGATCGAATTTCATGGAAATTAGGAACCAATTCTTCACAAGTTTGTAACCCGGCATTGTCAGGTGGGTGAGACACTCGACTCGTAATCTGAGGGTCGCGGGTTCGAATCCTCGTCGCACCAAACATGCTCGCCCTTTCAGCCGTGAGAGCGTTATAAAGTAACGGTCAATCCAACTATTCATTAGTAGAAGAGTAGCCCAAGAGTTGGCGGTTGGTTGTGATGACTAGCTGCCTTCCCTCTAGTCTTACACTGCTAAATTAGGGACGGCTAGCGCAGATAGCCCTCGTGTAGCTTTGCGCCGAATTCAAAACAAACAAAACCAGACATTAATATCGTGAAACGACAGAATAAATTGCTGATTTATGCTCATGAGTTTTGGCGCTTCACGATGTTAGAACAGTGTTATAGGCCCGAGTATACAGCCAATGAAATTAGCTGGTTTGGAACAAATAGAGCTGTGAGGAATAAAAATGCGTCTACGAAAAAGAGACGTTGTTGTGGTTAGCAGGATAATACCATCCAGTAGCAACGTGATATGTCTGCGGACTTACAGAGTTAAAAACCGGGTTTCGATACCTATGGTTAGAAGAGCAGAGATAGTCCATTGTGTGGTCTCGTGCTTAATTGAAAACAAACAAACCAAACAACGAAATAATAATGAATTTTAAAATTGCTACACACCTGTCTTGTTACTTCAGTGAAGAAATAGCCAACTTCTTCAGGCTTGCGAGCCAATTTCTTACATAACCTGTGGCCCAGGGGGTGTAACTGTATGTCTGTGGTGGATTATGTTCGGAATATTTGGTTAATTTAAGTGTTAAGTTCCGCTATTTAATATAGATCCTCAGTTATTTGTATGGGTTTGATTAAAGTTAAAAACACTTAGAAAAACATAGATAGGATAAACTATCCCAGTTACTTTGATTCGGCCCGTAGGCTGTCAGTTTGTCATCTGCGTTTTAAAACGTTTTTATATGAATGTTTAATAAACGCGCTAAGTGTCGTCATTCACGAAACGTATAAAACACGTGTAATGAAATAGATTTCAAATATAAAATTTCACTCTATCAGATCCATATTTTTATTTTTACGAAACTAAACTGAGTTATGAAAACAAACCTATAAAAACAAACTTTTAAAGCTGTTTTTAAATGCTACTGTCATGTTTGTCAAACACTTAAAGGTACTGGAAACCTTATTTTATCTTTATAACGTGTGATTCTCTTTGAACAAGTACTGCACGTGACAAAATACTTGTGTATTACATTTAATTGTTATTTGATTGGTTACAGATTTAATTAATTATAATCCTTCTCTCTGTAAAAATACATATAAATATAATAGTACTGTCTGTTGTGTGTTCACGTAACTACTTATCTATATAAATATAATAGTACTGTCAGTTGTATGTCCACGTAACTACTTATCTATATAAATATAATAGTACTGTCTGTTGTGTGTTCATGTAACTACTTATCTATATAAATATAATAGTACTGTCTGTTGTGTGTTCACGTAACTACTTATCTATATAAATATAATAGTACTGTCTGTTGTGTGTTAATGTAACTACTTATCTCTATAAATATAATAGTACTGTCAGTTGTATGTCCACGTAACTACTTATCTATATAAATATAATAGTACTGTCTGTTGTGTGCTCATGTAACTACTTATCTATATAAATATAATACTACTGTCTGTTGTATGTCCATGTAACTACTTATCTATATAAATATAATAGTACTGTCTGTTGTGTGTTCATGTAACTACTTATCTATATAAATATAATAGTAATGTCTGTTGTGTGTTCATGTAACTACTTATCTCTATAAATATAATAGTACTGTTTATTGTGTGTTTATGTAACTACTTATCTATATAAATATAATAGTACTGTCTGTTGTATGTTCATGTAACTACTTATCTATATAAATATAATAGTACTGTCTGTTGTGTGTTCATGTAACTACTTATCTCTATAAATATAATAGTACTGTTTATTGTGTGTTTATGTAACTACTTATCTATATAAATATAATAGTACTGTCTGTTGTATGTTCATGTAACTACTTATCTATATAAATATAATAATACTGTCAGTTGTATGTCCACGTAACTACTTATCTATATAAATATAATAGTACTGTCTGTTGTGTGTTCATGTAACTACTTATCTCTATAAATATAATAGTACTGTCAGTTGTATGTCCACGTAACTACTTATCTATATAAATATAATAGTACTGTCTGTTTTGTGTTCATGTAACTACTTATCTATATAAATATAATAGTACTGTCTGTTGTATGTTCATGTAACTACTTATCTATATAAATATAATAGTACTGTATGTTGTGTGTTCATGTAACTACTTATCTCTATAAATATAATAGTACTGTCAGTTGTATGTCCACGTAACTACTTATCTATATAAATATAATAGTACTGTCTGTTGTGTGTTCATGTAACTACTTATCTATATAAATATAATAGTACTATCTGTTGTATGTTCATGTAACTACTTATTTATATAAATATAATAGTACTGTATGTTGTGTGTTCATGTAACTACTTATCTCTATAAATATAATAGTACTGTCTGTTGTATGTCCACGTAACTACTTATCTATATAAATATAATAGTACTGTCTGTTGTATGTTCATGTAACTACTTATCTATATAAATATAATAGTACTGTCTGTTGTATGTTCATGTAACTACTTATCTATATAAATATAATAGTACTGTATGTTGTGTGTTCATGTAACTACTTATCTATATAAATATAATAGTACTGTCAGTTGTATGTCCACGTAACTACTTATTTATATAAATATAATAGTACTGTCTGTTGTACGTCCATGTAACTACTTATATATATAGGTTTTTATGGTTGTTTTTGAGGTTGTCACCACTACATCACTTCCTAAAGATGGATCCTTACCAAATTTGGCATGAACATTCATCGGATCCATGGAGAGATTATACAAATTTACATTTTGTGTTTTTACGAGCGTTTTGGGTTTTTTTGTTGTTGTTGTTTTTTTTACAGTTAGAAAAACTCTTTATTTCCTAAGATAACATTTATTTAATCATGAATTTACATAACTTCAGATATTAAAATAACACTTTTATAAGCAGTAAGCTTTTTTGTTTCTTTTAGTTTGAATATACTCCAGTATACAATCTGTGCTCTCTGTCCACCATGAGCAACCTATCTCTGACTCTAGAGGTAGGTGTCAGTTGTTGGCCTGTAACCTTTTCCCCTGACCCACTGTGAGAAACCACCACTTATCTATGTTTTCTGTAGTTTTAGAAAAAAATTAGTAAATACGTTGTATGAAATTCATCTACGAGATAAGTTTGTGAACAGTGAAAGCCACATTGTATTTAACTAACAATAATAAAAACATATACGGATACCTGCTATTACAACTAAAAATTACATACTTTCAAATACTAAGACGCTATTGCCATCTATTGACTTAAATTGGAGCTATTATGTGATATCTTTTCTACAATGATCGGTCTGGAAACTGAATGACAAGGTACAAACGTGAATCTGACCTCGAATTTTAGTATTACAAGTCCGTAACCTTACCGCTGTCCCACCAGAGGGCATTTCATACACAACTGAGTTTGGACGAACACATAACTTTGTTCTACACCAGATTCAAGTAAGCAGTGAGTAAAAATCTATTTACCTCGACCAATCAGAAAATGAAATGCTTAAACAGATTCAATAAATATACAAGAAATACTTTGTGAAACTAGAGACGGGTTTTTACTGAAACATTTTCAAGCATCGTTAAAAACTAATTTGTACTAGGTGCTTGTCTTATTGTAGTAAGTTTTAAAGTTCAATGACGACAAATACAGCCCAGAATCGTTTAAAGACGGTCTCGAAAATGCATCTCGCCTGCGGGTTGTTCAAAGCATTTGGAAATTAATTACGAGTGGAAACAACGTTTAGTTACTTCTTAAGGGATAACAAAATGCTCACAGCTTAACCCTAACGATCGCAAGATGAAGAGAAGAAGCGACACCTTGGAAGAGAAAAGCGAAATATAAGTCAAAAGAAACATGCTATACATGAACAGTAACAACATAAACTTTAGCATGTAGTGTCTTTAATTCTTGTCTTTTGTAACGTGAATTCTGTAAGGCCAGGAAGTTAACTTATCTTGATTTTTAGTAAAATACTCCGATATCGAAGCCTTCCAGTGGTACAGCGGTGCGTCTGCGGACGTACGACGCGAGAAACCGCGTTATCAAACCAGTCGTGAGCAGATCACATATAGTTCGTTGCATAACATGGCGTTTACGAAGAAACAGACAAAACGCTGGGGAGTGGTACTAAAAATACTAGCTTTAGACAGAAAACCATCAGTGATTAGTTTAACAAACTATATTTCAGTTGAATAAAAATGTGTAAATTATTTTTATTACAATGATCTCGTTTTGTCCACGTAATGGCTACATGAACTCTGTTTCCTGATACGAGCTAGAATAGAATTCGTACACCTGTAGTTTCTGGTAACATTCTCATATATTGCCCAAGGTTCATTTATTGTCAGTATGTCGTCCCTAATTTTGAGATTTGACTGTCACTCTTACGAAGTATAAGAACGATGCTTATTATTATGGAGATAGATTTCAAACTGTGAATCTTAGGATGTAAGCTAAACAGCTGGCCCCTTCAAGCAAACATCTTAATAAACATTCATAATAAACATGTTGTATATACGTATAAACATAAAGTGTTATGTACGTATCTCACTACTATTTCATAATAAATACAAAGTGATATGTACGTATCTCAGTCTATTTCTTAAAAGCACAATATGGTATTACGTATCTCAATATTATTTCATAATAAACATAATATTGTATGCATGAATCTTAGTATTATTTCATAAAAAAAATAATGTGCTATGTACGTATCTCATTATTATTTCATAATAAACATAATATGGTATTACGTATTTCAATATTATTTCATAATAAATATAATGTGGTATCTACGTATCTCAGTATTATTTCATAATAAACATAAAATGTTGTGTACGTATCTCAGTTTTATTTGATAATAAAAATAATGCGGTATGGACTTATCTCAGTTTTATTTCATAATAAACATAATATTTTATGTATGTATCTCAATATTATTTCATAATAAACATATTGTAGTATGTACGTATCTTAGTATTATTTTATAAAAAACATAATTTGGTATTACGTATCTCAGGCGTATTTCATAATAAACATAATCTGGTATGAACGTATCTCAACATTATTTCATTATCAACATATTGTGGTGTGAACGTATCATCGTATTATTTCATAATAAACATAATGTGGTATGTACGTATCTCAGTATTTCTTCACAACAAAAATAATGTGAAATGTACGTATCTGAGTATTACTTCATAATAAACATAATGTTGTATTCACGACTCATAGAATTATTTCATAATTGACATAATATGGTACTACGTATTTCAATATTATTTCATAAAAACATAATGTGGTATGTACGTATCTCAGTATTATTTCACAATAAAAATAATGTGGTATGTACTTATCTCAGTCTTATTTCATATTAAACATAATGAGGTGTGTACGTATCTTAGTATTATTTCATAATAAACATTATATGGTATGTACGTATGTCAATATTATTTCATAATAAACATGTTGTATATACGTATCTCAGTCTTATTTGATGATAAACATAATGTGGTTCATTTATTTTAGTCTTATTTCCTAATAAACATCAAGTGATATGTTCGTATTTCGATATTATTTCATTATAAACATAATGTGGAACGTACGTATCTCTGTATAATAAACATAATAAACATAATGCGGTATTTACGTATCTCATCATTATTTCATTATCAACATATTGTGGTGAGTACGTATCTTAGTATTACTTCTTAATAAATATAATGTGGTATGTACTTAGCATAGTAATATTTCATAATTAACATAATGCGGTATGTACGTATCTCAGTCTTATTTCATAATAAACCTTATATGGTATGTAGATATCTCAGTATTATTTCACAATAAAAAAAATTTGGTATGTACGTACCTTCATATTATTTCATCCCAAAAATAATGTGGTATCTACGTATCTTAGTATTATTTCATCATAAACATAATGTGCTCTGTACGTATCTCAGTATTATTTCATGAAACAAGATAATGCGGTATGTACGTATTTCAGTCTTATTTCATAATAAAGCTTTTTTTGTATGTACATATCTAAGTATTATTTCACAATAAAAATAATGTGGTATGTACGTATCTCAGTCTTATTTTATAATAAACATAATGTGGTATGAACGCATCTCAGCATTGTTTCGTTATCAACATAATATGTTGTATACCTATCATAGTATTATTTCATAATAAACATAATGTGATGTGTATCAATCTTAGTATTATTTCATTATAAACATAATGTGGTATGAACGTATCTTAGTATTATTTCATAATAAACATAGTGAGGTGTGTACGTATCTCAGTATTATTTCATTATAAACATAATGTGGTATGAACGTATCTTAGTATTATTTCTTAATAAACATGATATGGTATTTACGTATCTTAGTATTATTTCTTAATAAACGTAATGTGGTGTGTACGTAGCATAGTAATATTTCATAATTAACATAATGCGGTATGTTTGTATCTCAGTCTTATTTCATAATAAATCTTATATGGTATGTAGATATCTCATTATTATTTCACAATAAAAATAATATCGTATGTACGTTACTCAGTATTATTTCATAATAAACATAGTACTATATGTACGTATCTCGATATTATTTCATAACAAACATAATGTGGTGTGTACGAATCTTAGTATTAATTCATAAGAAACATAACGTGGTATGTACGTTTCTTAGTATTAATTCATAATACATATAATGAAGTATGTACGTATCTTAGTAATATTTCATAATAAAAATAATGTGGTATGTACGTATCTCAATATTAATTCATAATAAAAATAATGTGGTATGTACGCATTTTAGTATTATTTCATAATAAACATAATATAGTATGCACATATCTTAATATTTTTTCATAATAACCATAATGTGGTACGTGTGTATCTCAGTGTTATTTCATAAGAAACATAATGTGTAAGTACGTATCTTAGTATTACTTCATAATAAGCATAATGTGGTGTGTACGTAGCATATTATTATTTCATAATAAACAAAATGTGGTATGTACGTATCTCAGTCTTATTTTGTGAAGACATAGTGTAATATGTATTTTCAACAAGCTGTTTGCTTCTGTTAAGTATAGATCTGTTCCCAATGATAGGGTTGCTATCCTAAAACTAATATGGGCTACTATCGAGTTCACTTTCTTACTTGTTGTGGCTTGTTGATTTTATTAATAAAATCTCATGATATATAATCAAACCACTTGAAAAGTGGGGCCTATAGAGGATTCAGGGTTCGATTAAAATGAATAAGTAATCAAAAGTGGAGGTCAAACTGGTAAGTACATTTGTAACATTGACAGTAAGTTTATACCAATTGTTCATTTAACTGATTAGCCAGGTCATGTATCTTGTTTTAACCACCATCATGCCTCAGGGTGAACATAAAGCATGGCATGTTTAACCATCGAATGATGATTTACACTAAAGTTATGAACAATACTATAAATGTAGCTACCAGAGTGGTCGCCATATTTTATTTCAATACTTGAAGTCGTCTGCTCGATGTTGTTTAGGTTGTAAAATGTTCACACCTGAGGTGTTTTTGATTAGATTAAAACACATTAAGGACTTATTTCCTCATAACAGTAACAAGGTGATTGATGTCATAATATACTTTCTGGTGAAGGCTCGAAAACTGTTGTTTACCGTGTTATTTATTTCTGAAGCAGATAAAAGCATATTCAGGTGTTATTTCGTGATGAAGGTAACAATATTGTTTATATATACACTAATCATGTATATTAGAAAGTGTATAGATAGTTTATATACACTAATCATGTATATTAGAAAGTGAATAACATAATATTAAAGGTTAAGATGTAGTTTGTACTCTTATTCTTCTAAAAAAAGCTTAATTATAACATGTATATATATCATTATATCATTATCATATATATCATTATATCATTATCCATATATATCATTATATCATTATCCATATATATCATTATATCATTATCATATATATCATTATATCATTATCCATATATATCATTATATCATTATCATATATATCATTACATCATTATCCATATATATCATTATATCATTATCATATATATCATTATATCATTATCATATATATCATTACATCATTATCCATATATATCATTATATCATTATCATATATATCATTATATCATTATCCCCATATATCATTATATCATTATCCATATATATCATTACATCATTATCCATATATATCATTATATCATTATCCATATATATCATTATATCATTATCATATATATCATTATATCATTATCATATATATCATTACATCATTATCCATATATATCATTACATCATTATCCATATATATCATTACATCATTATCCATATATATCATTACATTATTATCCATATATATCATTACATTATTATCCATATATATCATTATCCCTATATATCATTATATCATTATCCATATATATCATTACATCATTATCCATATATATCATTACATTATTATCCATATATATCATTACATCATTATCCATATATATCATTATCCCTATATATCATTATATCATTATCCATATATATCATTATATCATTATCCATATGTATCTTCTCTTCTTATCAAAGTCAAAATGTGTTATCTGTCACGGGCTTTTCTTCTGATCCAGGTTAGAGTGTGTTATCTGTCACGTGCTTTTCTTCTGATCCAGATTAGAGTGTGTTATCTGTCACGAGCTTTTCTTCTGATCCAGGTTAGAGTGTGTTATCTGTCACGTGCTTTTCTTCTGATCCAGGTTAGAGTGTGTTATCTGTCACGGGCTTTTCTTCTGAAACAGGTTAGAGTGTGTTATCTGTCACGGGCTTTTCTTCTGATCCAGGTTAGAGTGTGTTATCTGTCACGTGCTTTTCTTCTGATCCAGGTTAGAGTGTGTTATCTGTCACGGGCTTTTCTTCTGAAACAGGTTAGAGTGTGTTATCTGTCACGGGCTTTTCTTCTGATCCAGGTTAGAGTGTGTTATCTGTCACGTGCTTTTCTTCTGATCCAGGTTAGAGTGTGTTATCTGTCACGTGCTTTTCTTCTGATCCAGGTTAGAGTGTGTTATCTGTCACGGGCTTTTCTTCTGATCCAGGTTAGAGTGTGTTATCTGTCACGTGCTTTTCTTCTGATCCAGGTTAGAGTGTGTTATCTGTCACGTGCTTTTCTTCTGATCCAGGTTAGAGTGTGTTATCTGTCACGGGCTTTTCTTCTGAAACAGGTTAGAGTGTGTTATCTGTCACGGGCTTTTCTTCTGAAACAGGTTAGAGTGTGTTATCTGTCACGGGCTTTTCTTCTGAAACAGGTTAGAGTGTGTTATCTGTCACGGGCTTTTCTTCTGATCCAGGTTAGAGTGTGTTATCTGTCACGGGCTTTTCTTCTGATCCAGGTTAGAGTGTGTTATCTGTCACGTGCTTTTCTTCTGAAACAGGTTAGAGTGTGTTATCTGTCACGGGCTTTTCTTCTGATCCAGGTTAGAGTGTGTTATCTGTCACGGGCTTTTCTTCTGATCCAGGTTAGAGTGTGTTATCTGTCACGTGCTTTTCTTCTGAAACAGGTTAGAGTGTGTTATCTGTCACGGGCTTTTCTTCTGATCCAGGTTAGAGTGTGTTATCTGTCACGGGCTTTTCTTCTGATACAGGTTAGAGTGTGTTATCTGTCACGGGCTTTTCTTCTGAAACAGGTTAGAGTGTGTTATCTGTCACGGGCTTTTCTTCTGATCCAGGTTAGAGTGTGTTATCTGTCACGTGCTTTTCTTCTGATCCAGGTTAGAGTGTGTTATCTGTCACGTGCTTTTCTTCTGATACAGGTTAGAGTGTGTTATCTGTCACGGGCTTTTCTTCTGATCCAGGTTAGAGTGTGTTATCTGTCACGTGCTTTTCTTCTGATCCAGGTTAGAGTGTGTTATCTGTCACGTGCTTTTCTTCTGATCCAGGTTAGAGTGTGTTATCTGTCACGGGCTTTTCTTCTGATCCAGGTTAGAGTGTGTTATCTGTCACGTGCTTTTCTTCTGAAACAGGTTAGAATGTGTTATCTGTCACGTGCTTTTCTTCTGAAACAGGTTAGAGTGTGTTATCTGTCACGGGCTTTTCTTCTGATCCAGGTTAGAGTGTGTTATCTGTCACGGGCTTTTCTTCTGATACAGGTTATAGTGTGTTATCTGTCACGGGCTTTTCTTCTGATACAGGTTAGAGTGTGTTATCTGTCACGGGCTTTTCTTCTGATCCAGGTTAGAGTGTGTTATCTGTCACGTGCTTTTCTTCTGATCCAGGTTAGAGTGTGTTATCTGTCACGGGCTTTTCTTCTGAAACAGGTTAGAGTGTGTTATCTGTCACGGGCTTTTCTTCTGATACAGGTTAGAGTGTGTTATCTGTCACGTGCTTTTCTTCTGATCCAGGTTAGAGTGTGTTATCTGTCACGTGCTTTTCTTCTGAAACAGGTTAGAGTGTGTTATCTGTCACGGGCTTTTCTTCTGATCCAGGTTAGAGTGTGTTATCTGTCACGTGCTTTTCTTCTGAAACAGGTTAGAGTGTGTTATCTGTCACGGGCTTTTCTTCTGATCCAGGTTAGTGTGTTATCTGTCACGTGCTTTTCTTCTGATCCAGGTTAGAGTGTGTTATCTGTCACGTGACTTTACTCTTCTGATCCAGGTTAGATCCTTGTATATGTCTACCTCTTTTTTTTTCCTGATTATCTTTACTGTGGATTCAATATGTTTATTATTGCTTTCCCTATATAATTTAGAAACGTTTGAATTCTAGGATTTTTTCTCTCATGCCAGTCAAAGTGGGTTATGCCTCATATTATTTTATTTTTCAGATTAATATATCTATGTATATCTATATATATAAAGATATACATATATAATTATTTTCTTTCCTTCCTGAGAAAAAATTAGAATGTGTTATGTATTCTGATCTCTTTTAGTTATATATTTCGTTTTGACATATACTACAGAATGTACTGGCTACCATGATTTGTTTTTTATTCACTTATATTATTGTGCATCTATCTCATTGTTGGTTTATGTTGAAAACCATAATATACCACCTTGGGATCCTCTCTCCTGAAGTTGGATAACGGACAGATCTATAATTATTCATAAAGATAATTACGTCTGCTCAGAGTCTGATTAAAAATAGATAAAAGATAATGCTGTCAAGAGCATTAAGTAGTTAGTTTGAGAACATGTTTAACGTACTTCGCTGTACAACCGAAAGTGAAGTTCTTACAACATTTTTGATGGAAACTATCTTGTTTACGCTTTAAAATGTAATAAAATAAGTTGCATCACCAGATGGCGCTACCAACAATGAAATATCGATTGCACACCAAACGTGTGATGGTTATCTTAGAGATAATCTTCGAAATATTTCACAGAACTATATTCTATCAAGTGCACATTGTTTTTATATAAACTTGAATTGAATTTTCATACTGGGCTAAAGTTTATGATGTTACTAACACAGGACGCTAGATACAAAACCGTTTAAAAGAGCGTGTGCGTGTTTTTCTTATATCAAAGCCACATCAGGCTATCTACTGAGTCCACCGAGGAGAATCGAACCCATGACTTCAACGTTGTAAATCCGTAGACGTACCGCTGTACCAGAAGTTGACCCATCTAAAAGAACCCGATCATAACTTTCATACATGTCCTGCGATTTGTCATTTACCTTTCTTAATATTAATTAATTAATTCACATTAAATAAATATAAATAAGTGAAACGATATAATATCAGAAAATAAATAAAACTTTTCCCATCAGACAAGTTTTCAAAGTACATAAGCAAAACGGACCATTAAAATTATCTAATAATTCTTTAAAACTTTATTGTACAATCCCATACACAAGTCAATAATAAAGGGATACATTTGATGTAGGTTTAAGAAAAGAATGCCGAAAGACAAGGAGTTAAGACGACAAAAAGACCAAAAGATGTGGAATAGAATGAGTGAATGAAAAGAGGCGAATAAAGAAAATAATATGTTGTCAGTAATAAAAACAAACTTATTTCTAAATCTAAGTGTTATCGATTACCAATAATAAACACCATTTTGTTATATTGACATTAGTAGGAATAAGTACAAACAAAGCTGGTAAGCATGGAAATCTCAGTGCGTTGAGTAAGACATTTTGTAGTTTTGCGCTAAAAAAAACACAATGGTCTTATTTAGTTCATGCCAGGTTTAGTGACAAACGGTCCAGCGGTTTACCAGTTACAAGCAGACACACAAATAGATAAAGTGTTGGGTTCCTTTGTTTGTTTTCATATTTCGCGCAAAGCTACTCGAGGGCTATCTGCGTTAGCCGTCCCTAATTTAGCAGTGTAAGATCAGAGAGAAGGCAGCTAGTCATCACCACCCACCGCCAACTCTTGGGCTACTCTTTTACCAACGAATAGTGGGATTGACCGTCACATTATAACGCCAACACGGCTGAAAGGACGGGCATGTTTAGTGTGACGGGATTCGAACCTGCGACCCTCAGATTGCAAGTCCTACTTCCTAATCACCTGGCCATGTCAGGCACTAAGGCTAGGTTAAATAACGATTGCGACTATATCGGGTATTACAAAGACATAATGATTCAATGTCATTTTGGCCCAGCATGGCCAGGTGGTTAAGGCACTTTATTCGTAATCCGAGGGTCGCGGGTTCGAATCCTCGTCACACCAAACATACTTGCCCTTTCAACGGTGGGGGCGTTATGACGTGACGGTCAATCCGACTATTCGTTGGTAATAGAGTAGCCCAAGAGTTGGCGGTGGGTGGTGATGACTAGCTGCTTTCCCTCTAGTCTTACACTGCTAAATTAGGGACGGCTAGCGCAGATAGCCCTCGAGTAGCTTTGTGCGAAATTCAAACAAACAAACAATCAGATATTACGTGGACAATTATCATTGAAATCGCAAACCATTCTTTGTTCACGAATAAATGTCAGTTTAAATGAAATAATATACTGAGTTAATTACGTGAGAATTTTTGGTGTTAGGTAAAAAACCCACAAATAAAATCGAATCTTCAGTAAGTGTTAATTGTGTAAAATTTTCGTTTCGATCCTTCTCTTTCTTATTGTATTTCTTTTCTTTTTGTTGTTGTTGTTGTTCAACCTTCTGATTTCTTGTTTTAAACATTAGAGAAGTTTCAACTGAAGTGTATAAAAACAGTTTACTTTTGTTAAACACGAAGCTACACAATGAGCTATCTGTGTTCTGTCCATCACTGGTATCAAAACCAGGCTTCTAGCGTTGTAAATCCGCAAACATACCGCTGTGCCACTGTAATGCATACAAAAACTAAAGTTAAAATATGTCATTAATTCACTTTTATGTATTTATTTCTGCTTCAACTACTTTTGGGCTTGATTTGGGCTGAAACGGAGCCCGGAAGATTCACCCACGTATGTTTGAGAAGTTAGAAGATTCGTGGGTAGCCATGTTTGAAAATGTGTGTGCCACATAGGGCTATCTGCTCAGCCCACCGAGGGGAATCGAACCCTTGATTTTAGCGTTGTAAATCCGGAGACATACCGCTGTACCACCGGGGGAGCATTTGAAAATGTGTTGATACTTGTACCTGCGAGACGGCGAGATCAAACTTCACATTTGTGCTCAGTTGTCAGGAGCGTGTTGTCCTATCAGACACTCCTGATGTAGCTGCAGAAGAAATTTGGTATAATGGTGGAACTTATCTGTTATTTTGTGACAGAAAAATCAGTTTAAGAATTTTGTTTCAATTTTTAAGCAATTCTTTTATACATTCACGAAGAAACGTAAAAAAAAGTTAAAGCTAAAGTATTTTGTCAGAATTCTGAAACTTTACAATTTTAATATGTTAACATGTTATTTGTTCCAGAATTTCGAGCCCAGCTACATTAACTTTAAACTGATGGACCACAAGGAAGACAGCTGACCAACGGACCCATCGCCAACTGTAGGAGTAATCCTATCTGACCAAAATGTGGGACTTTACCGTGACTCTTATAACACACGCAATGACAGCCCAAACGACAAGCGAACCAAGAATTCCCGGAAACACACTTCTGAACTGCTAAAACTAGACTACGCCAAGCCTTTGAAACTAAAATAATGGTTTAAAGTCATTGTATAAGAGCCACGTATTTTCCACCTACGAAACCTTAAATCTATTAATAAAAATGAGGTTATTCACGTTACATACACACATATATAGGAAATAATATATATATTAATATATATATCAACTAAAAAAATTTTATAAGTTAGATATAAATCATCGTAAAATTTTTAAATTTGGTACTTTTAAAGAAATAAACTTTAATATTTACCTACACCATTCCTAGTTTAGCCTATGCAACAAATAAAATTAAAAAACCCGTCGTTCGATTTGATTATTTGTCAAATACGGTTGCAACTCCATTACTTAAAGCACACATTTACAAAAGCAGAAAAACGAGACTTGCGCATGCGTGTTTTATGTGATTTAACCTTTGCAGAATGAAAAAAAACAACACACAAAAAACGGTAAGTACACTTTTATCGGCCGAATCCAATGGCGCGTGATTTTTCAAGCATTATACATAGAGTTAAGTGATTCATGTTTATCCTGAAATATAGATTTCTTTCAAGCTATTTATTTACTGAGCGTGGAAACTCGGAAGCTAAAGTTTGAGTTAGAGCAAAGAACTGAAGTACCAAGTTATCACAGTAGATAAAATGAACGTAGAAACAAGAAGGCAAAATCAGGGTTGTGCCGTTGGACATAACTGTGTGACAAATGTTGACAGAGTCAATTTGATTTTATATATTTTCAAGTGTGTCACAATTACCCTGAAAAAAATGTTAGACGCGAACTTAAAATAATATTTGACCTTTTTCTGCCAAACGAGCAACACTGCCAAAATTAAAATGCAAAATATCTTTTTTATGTATCGATTATGATCAAACCAAAATATAAATAAATTAAAACTCTCAGGTGAATAAGTGGTGTTATTTCAGCCTTCGGTCCGGCATGGCCAAACGTGTTAAGGCGTTCGACTCGTAATCCGAGGGTCGCGGGTTCGAATCCCGGTCGCACCAAACATGCTCGCCCTTTCAGCCGTGGGGGCGTTATAATGTTACGGTCAATCCCACTATTCGTTGGTAAAAGAGTAGCCCAAGAGTTGGCGATGGGTGGTGATGACTAGCTGCCTTTCCTCTAGTCTTATGCTTCAAAATTAAGAACGGCTAGCGCAGACAGCCCTCGTGTAGCTTTGCGCGAAATACAAAAGAAAAGTAAGAAAACGATCTCAAAAAATCCTAAATAAACTCGATTTTTGGAGCTAAGAAACATAAGAGGTTTTAAAAAAAAGTATTTATTATTAGAACTTCAAATAAAGTGAGCAGTCTTTCTAAGAGAGCGTACATTTTCTCTTGGAAATGTTAATTTTAGTATATGTAATAAGCGGTTAAATTAAGTGTGCTAACGTTTAAAAAACTAGTCCTTTCAAACATTTCGCTTCACTAGGATCGCGTCCAACCAGATTACTGCAAAGATAAAATACATGATATCACGAGTGGAAAAATGTTAGAACAATGAATGTTATACAGTGATTGGATAAAATCTAAGAACAATGATGAACACTATACAGTGATTGGATAAAATCTAAGAACAATAATGAATAATATACAGTGATTGGATAAAATCTAAGAACTATATGAACTCCATATTTAGTATTACTTTAAAACAAGGTTAATGTAGTGGTACTTCATATAAGATTTATGTAATTGCACTTGGCGTAAAATTCAAATTGTGGTATTTTTACAAAAAACAACGACACAATATCATGATATTTTGATCAGATTAATATAACAGTTCTTTACATAATAATAACACAGTAATAATTTGCATAATATTAACATAAAAGTAATGCAGTAGTAATCTACAGGCCTAGTCATACTCTAACGTCATAATCAGTTGTCCTGCAAAGTTACGCAAGCAATCTAGAAGTGGTGCTATGTCATACGTTTTCTAACTTCTATAGGAAAAGAACAATGGTCAAACCTAAATTCATTGTGCCAACGATTACGTAAAAGCGTTATTTTTCTGAAGCCTTTACTTGTATGTGTCCGTTTATAATTGTGGCGAACCACTGAACCGATTGTCACAAAACTTGGCTCTCAACCGTGTGTTGAACGGATACGCCACCTGGTGAATATATATAATTTTATTGAATTTGAAGATTACTTACAGAAACTAAACAAGGAAAACTAACTGAAGCTCTCCGAATACCGTTCTTTTACTCGTCAGTCGAAGTAATTTGTTCTTTAAATCAAACGTCTTTTAGCCTAAATCCCTGAATAAACTCGCCAGTACTTTTCTTGCAATAAAGAATCAATTTTGCTTCATAACTAAAACCTTGAAATGACCTCAAGTGACCTCCGACTGGAAATTCTTCCAATTTTTAAGATCGATGCAACAGGGGAAGAAGAGACATATTTAGAAGATTCGGTTCTACCTTTTCTTACTTTTTAGCCTTCCTATCAGGTTAGATTGGTTTTATTAGTGGTAGTAGTAACTCTAGTCTAGAGACAGATAAAGTAGTCGGAAACTAGCGATAAAAATTCGTTAAACATTTTTTTTTAAAGGCCATTAAGTTTCCTGATAAAGTGAAATGTAAGCGTCGTTACCACTAGAGAGAAACAAATGAGGCCGGGCATGGTCAGGTTGGTTAAGGCGTGCGACTCGTAATCTGAGGATCGCGGGTTCGAATCCCCGTCGCCCCTAATATGCCGGGTCCCCTTTCAGCCGTGGGGAGCGTTATAATGTGACGGTCAATCTCACTATTCGTTGGTAAAAGAGTAGCCCAAGAGTTGGCGGTGGGTGGTGTTGACTATCTGCCTTCCCTCTAGTCTTAACACTGCTAAATTAGGGACGGCTAGCGCAGATAGCCCTGGTGTAGCTTTGCGCGAAATTCAAAACAAACCAAACCCTCTAGTCTTACACAAAAAAGAGAAACAAATAACCCGATAATACACTTTTGATATTCGAGATACATTTAGATATTGAAGTTGTGTGTGTGTGTCTGTAGGTTAGGGTTAACAACAATTCTTCAAATTACTTTAATAAATGTAAAATTCAAATAAAATATCGTTTCTTTTTCCCATAAAATATACAAGAAACAACATTTTAATTAAATATGGGGGCTCGAAAGTATTGGAAACAAAAATTAAGATTTTAGGCTTAGAAAAATACCAATATTGGCCGAAACTAAAACACGATACGTAGGGATTAAAGTAAACGAAACTTTGATTTTGTAATTAAGTTAATACAAATTAATGAAACGGAAACTTAAAAACCTAAAATGTTTCTCTAAATTTTGTAAAACAAACCCACAGTTGTTAAACACTGGAATTTCAGTATTAATAAGTACCTAATGTTAACTTAATCTGTTAACATAATGAAAATAAATCCTTTTGTGAACAAAATAAACTATTATACAAATTGCTCATAGAACAATGGAGAAGAAGGTACCCACAATTAATTTATTCTATGTGTCATAGAGTATAATAGACTATCTCACTTTACCTAGCAGGTGTAACGCAATTCGTCATGTTAGAACCCATTATGATTTAGGTAGAAGATACAATATACTTTTGATTATAACCTAGGTAGCAGACAGATATATTTTGTTAAGACAAATTTACACATATGTTTCGTTGTGTTAGATACTGCTCTAAGGTTGGTAACAGATATGCTGCACTTCGTCATAATTATCTGTACCATAACCCAGGTAGTAGGCATAATATAATTCGTCATGACAGACCCTCCAATCTAGATATGTTTCGTCATGAAAGATGCTATTATAACCTGGATGGAAAATATAGTTCACTTCGCCAGGATTCACTCTGTTGTTAACTAGATAGTCGATGCAGTTCACTTCAACGTGATATATTCCATTATAACCACAGTTTCAGGTATAAAATGACAAATTGTGTTTATTTTTTCTTCTGTCTTGTCAGTGCAGTGGGTAATTCATCACTGTTCCAGTGTTTTCTAATTAGATCGAAGTATGAAACCGAAGAAATCGCTGTTAAGTTTGACGTCTACTGGAGCCACATACATTAGCAGGGAAATCTCATTAGCAGCTGTACAGGAAATCGTTTTGACTTGCTACTATGAATCATAATTTGGGCACAAGTACGAAAACCTCTCACTTCACACCCTGTAATTTTCTGTTTCTGGCAACATACTCTCGGCTAATGATGTCATTATCCGGCAACTGCTATCAGTCTGCTAGTGTCACGTGATTAACTCCAGGTTTATGGGAAGACTGATCGGGCTAAAGGGGAAGGCGGGGGAGGTAACGAGAATGACTCAGAAATAGGTAAGACTCAGCAGTGGGAAATATGAGTTGTCATGTCATCCTGTAGGGCGTCACTGTCACTACGTGGTTTGGATTTTGGCTGGCTTAGGCACGACTGAATACTGCTTTCATTGCTCGATTTGCAAGTGTGTGTCACACGTGTGACACGTTTAATTTTCGTAAAACATCTTGATGTGCTGTCAGAGAATAATTATCTCCCCCCCCCTCAAGTGGCTCAACTGTAAAAACTCTGGATTTATGGTGAACACACTACAAGCAGCCCATTGTGTAGGTTTACGCTTACCAACTAACAAGCTAACAAAAAATTCACTTACCATCATTGCGAATATAGGTTCAAATTACGTTTTCAAATTACAACTACGGATAACAGTTATTGCAAACATCAAATTTTTGTTTTGAAACAAAACCGAGCTTTGTGTTAGTTTCTATAGGAGTTTAGACAACTTTTCAAACCTCCATTATCAACGTCTGCTGATCATAACTACCAGCGCAAGACAATATTAAACAATCGAACACATACGAAATGCCTGTTTAACATAAATACCGAGTTTGCTTGAACAACGCCATCTTATATCAAAATGTTCCGTAGAAAGTATTTAGGAACGTTTTGTTTGTTTTGAATTTCACGCAAGGCTACTCGAGGGCTATCTGCGCTAGCCGTCCCTAATTTTGTAGTCTAAGACTAGAGGGAAGGCAGCTAGTCATCACCACCCACCGCCAAGTCTTGGGCTACTCTTTTACCAACGAATAGTGGGATTGACTGTCACATTATAACGCCTCCACGGCTGGGAGAGCGAGAATGTTTGGCGCGAGGCAGGCGCGAACCCGCGACCCTCGGATTACGAGTCGCACGCCTTACGCGCTTGGCCATGCCAGGCCTTGCTGTAACAATTACACAAAGAAATATTTACATATTCAAGATTTTTATGACGTATTTTTCACAGAAGCATTGAACTCTCTTGTGGAAAATTTGTAGAATCCCGGCATGGCCATGGGGTTATGACACTCGGTTCGTAATCAGATGTTCGAGGGTTCGAATCCCCCTCCCACCAAATATGCTCGCCCCTTTTATCTGTGGGGGCGTTATAAAGTGACGGTCAATTCTCCTCTTTGTTGGTAAAAGAGTAGCCCAAGAGTTGGCGGCGGGTGGTGATGACTAGCTGCCTTTCCTCTAGTCTTACACTGCTAAATTAGGGACGGCTAGCGCAGATAGCCCTCGTGTAGCTTTGCGCGAAATTTAAAAAAAACAAACAAAATGTACAGAAAATGTCTGTTGTAAATTTCTTTCATAATTAATTTTCTATAATTAAAATCTTCTAAATACACATTTTAAAGGAATGCGTAAGTAGTTAAATTCTTTTAGAAACACATTGTAGCATATTTAATTATTGATGGTTTGCATATTTCTATAGAGGACCTACATTGAAATTATGTTTAAAAGGAAATTCTGGAAAGCATCTATTCATCTCAATTATTCAATAGGATCTTCGCAGAACTCATATCTTTGTTCTCTTTACATTTGTGAACCAACAATGACACCATTGATGTAAGAACAGAAGTCCCGTGAAACGTTTAGAAAAAAATTAGAATTTATTCTGCACAAATCTGTTCTAGACACTTGAAAATAAATGTATTCGCTTGTGAATTATACCTAGTTTGAAATGAAGCGTTATGTAGTCAAGTCACGACAGTAATATTTCATTTGTTAAAATATAATTACTCTTATTGAAAGTCTTAAATTACTTCTGTAATCATAGCGAATTAAAGAACCTTAGTTGTTTTGAATTAAGCACAAATCTACACAATGGGCTATCTGTGCTCTGCCCACCACGGGTATCGAAACCCGGAATTTAGCGTTGTAAGTCCGCAGACATACCGCTGAGCCACTGAGGGGGGCAAATTATTGTTGTTGTTGTTTTCAATTAAGCACAAAGCTACACAATGGGCTATCTGTCCTCTGCCCACCACGGGTATCGAAACCCGGAATTTAGCGTTGTAAGTCCGCAGACATACCGTTGAGCCACTGGGGGGCAAGTTATTGTTGTTGTTGTTTTCAATTAAGCACAAAGCTACACAATGGGCTATCTGTGCTCTGCTCACCACGGGTATCGAAACCTGATTTTTAGCGTTGTAAGTCCGCAGACATACCGCTGAGCCACTGGGGGCTAAGGAATCTTAGAATTTATCTTTCCTAACAGTTTCGTTCCTCGATGGCTCAACAATAAATCTGAGAGATTGAAAGCTAAGATTTGGGTTTCGATATCCTCGATAGACAGAGCACAGACAACACATTGTGTAGTTTTTGTGCTTAAAAACAATCAAATCATATAATTTTATTAGCAAAAAGCAAGCAAGAAAAATATAGTGGCATTTATTTGTAACATTCAGTTTAGGGTTAGGTGAAACTAACTTCAGAAATCCATTTAGTGATGTCTCGAGGAATAGATCGAGTTGATTGTATGGATTTATAAGCTATTTCACATAAACAGAGATACCTAAAGTTCTTTGAAAACGAAAACATTAACTGGTTTTCTTTGACAGTTTGAAATGAATGAAACATAAAAACTGTCACCGTAAATGGTAAGATACTTGATGGAGTGCCATATGACGTAAAAATATGAGGTCATATTCTCATAAAGAAAAAAAAAAATTGTTACTTGTTCTCACAAACTGACCTTCCATAGACCCCTGAAACGTACGTTTTGATCTCAAGGAACGTTTGGATTTCTTTTCCTTTCTATGATATATATTTGATCATTTTGAAAGAGCTAAATTTAATTATCTGGAAAATTTCATAAACCCTTTCTTTTTATTTGCATGTAAATATATATCTGTATACAGATACGTTTTTTGTTTGTTTCGTGTAATATGTAAGACATTTTATTTAACAGTACTGAGACGGATGAAGGTCAGAACAATTTTCTAGTTTTTGAAAGCACACTTTCTAAGAATCATGTATATTTTAAAGCATTCACATTGGTAAAAAAGCACGACATTGTGAAACCAAAGAACACAACAACAGCGTTTTCATAAATCAGACTATACGTTTTTTTACCTATGTTATAGATTTACTGGTATAAATCACACTTTATACAATAACGAAGTAAGTCACACCCAGTTCTTCGAGCAACCTCTTTTGTCATCCTTCGTGGTGAGTTTAATGACCAGCGTTACGTACTACTGTCCGATATTACCGCAATTTTCCATCGTTATGAATATCTGGGAAAAAAGGCGAAATGAAATTTTTCGTCGTGACGAGAAACCCACTTTAAGAAAAAATATATCTCAGGACAGCTGGTTTGGGAATAAGCGCTTTTGCTAATAAAACTTTTCTAATTTTGATAACAATCTTGACGAGTGTATGCGTGTTTTCTTGTAGCAAAGCTACATCAAGTTACCTGCGGTATCCACCGAGGGAAATCGAATCTCTGATTTTAGCTTTGTAAATCCGTAAACTTACCGCTGTCCCAGTGGGGGGCCAACTCAGACTAAACTTCCAACGTACGTTGACTTTGCTTTTCATGACAACTTTTAAGCAGATCGTAAGTACAAAGAACGTAGGACAGTGAGGTCCATAAGAGCTGGAGTTTGCCGACGTAACAGGCATAGTAGACTTGTTGTGCTTTCAGTTGATTCAGACACCTGTCTCGTCAAAAACGGGTATCCGTTACACATAGCCGAAAGCTTATGAACTTTTGACTTACGATCTTCATTACTTTGAAATCATTTTTTTTTATAACATGTTAACAGTACCGATAGCATTTTAGGTTGAAAGGTTCTCTTTCGTAACCATAACCTTTATTTTACGAATGAGGACGCCGTTCCATATTATATTGGAGTATAGTCTTAGGAGACTATTTTAATGTCTTAAAAGCCCAATTGTGCCAAATATTAACTGCATATTGTTTATCACTCTCACTCTTCATTAAAATCAGAAGTGACATGTTTCTTTAGCCACACCCACACTGTCTAACAGATGAGTTTGCCGTAAACAAAATTTATAGCCAAATTATGTCGTCGTTGGCCGTATGTACGAATCGCGTTTACAGCACGCGGCTGCATGAAAATATATAAACTGTTCATAAAAATTAAGTTCAACCCCTATATGTCATTCACCATTACTTGCAAACCTTTTAAATCCTAGCTCAAACAAATGAGGAGGTTTTTTTTTACTTCGAAATTGAAATTCTCGTGATTGAAAACAATTAAATCTTTCTCGTGTTTATCACAATGTTGATTTAATCTTTGAAGTCAAACCTTCTCAGTTTTGTTAGATTACGTCTTTCTTTCTTCCGCATTACATAAAAAAGCGGGTATTTTTAATCTAACTTTTGTAAGAGAGATTTTCATGTTGTGCAAAAAGTATGTTACTTTTAGCAATAGTTGTAGATCGTGACAACGTAAAGAATGTTTATTTTTTCAAGAAGTGTTCAAACGAATGTTACTTTTAACAATAGCTACAGTTTGTGACAACTCAAAGAAAGTTTATTTTTAGAAGTGTTTAAAAAGATATTAAGTGGTGTTGAATTAGGTAATAGGCAAAGCAAAACAACAACTGTGGTTTATACAAATGTGATGTAATAAAACAGTGCACTACGTGTATATGTGACACCTAATGATCACATTGCATGTTGCCATGAGCAGCACTCCTCACTGCTCTTCTAACACTCTGGGTGTTGTTTTATAGGCTCCCTGAAGAAGAGTCCCATGGAGAACACCTCCAGACAACTGAGGACCATATACGAGATGTATACAGTTAGATTCGTAGCTCTATACCTGAATTGTTATAATAAAATAATCGAAAAGATTTGGCTCGACATGGTCAGGTGGATCAGGCACTCGACTCATAATCCGAGGGTCGCAGGTTCGAATCCCCCTCACACCAAACATGTTCGCCCCTTTCAGCCGTGGGGGCGTTATACTGTTACAGTCAATCCCACTATTCGTTGGTAAAAGAGTAGCCCAAGATTTGACGGTGAGTGGTGATGAATAACTGCCTTACCTCTAGCCTTACATACCTGAATTAGGGACGGCTAGCGAAGATAGTCCTCGTGCAGCTTTGCGCGAAACTCAAAACAAACCATACTCGAAATGATGAAGGAAATGTGTTGCTGTTTTCGGATAACTCTGGTCACCAATATTCTCTCCACACGTGGTTTACGTTTGATTAATATGATCTGTTACAGGTGACTATGTTTAATATACAGCTACATTGACTAAATAATATACAGCTACAGTGACTATGTTTAATATACAGCTACAGTGACTATGTTTAATTATACAGCTACAGTGACTATGTTTAATATACAGCTACAGTGACTATGTTTAATATACAGCTACAGTGACTATGTTCAATATACAGCTACAGTGACTATGTTTAATATACAGCTACAGTGACTATGTTTAATATACAGCTACAGTGACTATGTTTAATATACAGCTACAGTGACTATGTTTAATATACAGCTACAGTGACTATGTTTAATATACAGCTACAGTGACTATGTTTAATATACAGCTACAGTGACTATGTTTAATATACAGCTACAATGACTATGTTTAATATACAGCTACAGTGACTATGTTTAATATACAGCTACAGTGACTATGTTTAATATACAGCTACAATGACTATGTTTAATATACAGCTACAGTGACTATGTTTAATATACAGCTACAGTGACTATGTTTAATATACAGCTACAGTGACTATGTTTAATATACAGCTACAGTGACTATGTTTAATATACAGCTACAGTGACTATGTTTAATATACAGCTACAGTGACTATGTTTAATATACAGCTACAGTGACTATGTTTAATATACAGCTACAATGACTATGTTTAATATACAGCTACAGTGACTATGTTTAATATACAGCTACAGTGACTATGTTTAATATACAGCTACAGTGACTATGTTTAATATACAGCTACAGTGACTATGTTTAATATACAGCTACAGTGACTATGTTTAATATACAGCTACAGTGACTATGTTTAATATACAGCTACAGTGACTATGTTTAATATACAGCTACAGTGACTATGTTTAATATACAGCTACAGTGACTATGTTTAATATACAGCTACAGTGACTATGTTTAATATACAGCTACAGTGACTATGTTTAATATACAGCTACAGTGACTATGTTTAATATACAGCTACAGTGACTATGTTTAATATACAGCTACAGTGACTATGTTTAATATACAGCTACAGTGACTATGTTTAATATACAGCTACAGTGACTATGTTTAATATACAGCTACAGTGACTATGTTTAATATACAGCTACAGTGACTATGTTTAATATACAGCTACAGTGACTATGTTTAATATACAGCTACAGTGACTATGTTTAATATACAGCTACAGTGACTATGTTTAATATACAGCTACAGTGACTATGTTTAATATACAGCTACAGTGACTATGTTTAATATACAGCTACAGTGACTATGTTTAATATACAGCTACAGTGACTATGTTTAATATACAGCTACAGTGACTATGTTTAATATACAGCTACAGTGACTATGTTTAATATACAGCTACAGTGACTATGTTTAATATACAGCTACAGTGACTATGTTTAATATACAGCTACAGTGACTATGTTTAATATACAGCTACAGTGACTATGTTTAATATACAGCTACAGTGACTATGTTTAATATGACTAGCTACAGTGACTATGTTTAATACAGCTACAGTGACTATGTTTAATATACAGCTACAGTGACTATGTTTAATATACAGCTACAGTGACTATGTTTAATATACAGCTACAGTGACTATGTTTAATATACAGCTACAGTGACTATGTTTAATATACAGCTACAGTGACTATGTTTAATATACAGCTACAGTGACTATGTTTAATATACAGCTACAGTGACTATGTTTAATATACAGCTACAGTGACTATGTTTAATATACAGCTACAGTGACTATGTTTAATATACAGCTACAGTGACTATGTTTAATATACAGCTACAGTGACTATGTTTAATATACAGCTACAGTGACTATGTTTAATATACAGCTACAGTGACTATGTTTAATATACAGCTACAGTGACTATGTTTAATATACAGCTACAATGACTATGTTTAATATACAGCTACAGTGACTATGTTTAATATACAGCTACAGTGACTATGTTTAATATACAGCTACAGTGACTATGTTTAATATACAGCTACAGTGACTATGTTTAATATACAGCTACAGTGACTATGTTTAATATACAGCTACAGTGACTATGTTTAATATACAGCTACAGTGACTATGTTTAATATACAGCTACAGTGACTATGTTTAATATACAGCTACAGTGACTATGTTTAATATACAGCTACAGTGACTATGTTTAATATACAGCTACAGTGACTATGTTTAATATACAGCTACAGTGACTATGTTTAATATACAGCTACAGTGACTATGTTTAATATACAGTGACTATGTTTAATATACAGCTAAATGACTATGTTTAATATACAGCTACAGTGACTATGTTTAATATACAGCTACAGTGACTATGTTTAATATACAGCTACAGTGACTATGTTTAATATACAGCTACAGTGACTATGTTTAATATACAGCTACAGTGACTATGTTTAATATACAGCTACAGTGACTATGTTTAATATACAGCTACAGTGACTATGTTTAATATACAGCTACAGTGACTATGTTTAATATACAGCTACAGTGACTATGTTTAATATACAGCTACAGTGACTATGTTTAATATACAGCTACAGTGACTATGTTTAATATACAGCTACAGTGACTATGTTTAATATACAGCTACAGTGACTATGTTTAATATACAGCTACAGTGACTATGTTTAATATACAGCTACAGTGACTATGTTTAATATACAGCTACAGTGACTATGTTTAATATACAGCTACAGTGACTATGTTTAATATACAGCTACAGTGACTATGTTTAATATACAGCTACAGTGACTATGTTTAATATACAGCTACAGTGACTATGTTTAATATACAGCTACAGTGACTATGTTTAATATACAGCTACAGTGACTATGTTTAATATACAGCTACAGTGACTATGTTTAATATACAGCTACAGTGACTATGTTTAATATACAGCTACAGTGACTATGTTTAATATACAGCTACAGTGACTATGTTTAATATACAGCTACAGTGACTATGTTTAATATACAGCTACAGTGACTATGTTTAATATACAGCTACAGTGACTATGTTTAATATACAGCTACAGTGACTATGTTTAATATACAGCTACAGTGACTATGTTTAATATACAGCTACAGTGACTATGTTTAATATACAGCTACAGTGACTATGTTTAATATACAGCTACAGTGACTATGTTTAATATACAGCTACAGTGACTATGTTTAATATACAGCTACAGTGACTATGTTTAATATACAGCTACAGTGACTATGTTTAATATACATACAGTGACTATGTTTAATATACAGCTACAGTGACTATGTTTAATATACAGCTACAGTGACTATGTTTAATATACAGCTACAGTGACTATGTTTAATATACAGCTACAGTGACTATGTTTAATATACAGCTACAGTGACTATGTTTAATATACAGCTACAGTGACTATGTTTAATATACAGCTACAATGACTATGTTTAATATACAGCTACAGTGACTATGTTTAATATACAGCTACAGTGACTATGTTTAATATACAGCTACAGTGACTATGTTTAATATACAGCTACAGTGACTATGTTTAATATACAGCTACAGTGACTATGTTTAATATACAGCTACAGTGACTATGTTTAATATACAGCTACAGTGACTATGTTTAATATACAGCTACAGTGACTATGTTTAATATACAGCTACAGTGACTATGTTTAATATACAGCTACAGTGACTATGTTTAATATACAGCTACAGTGACTATGTTTAATATACAGCTACAGTGACTATGTTTAATATACAGCTACAGTGACTATGTTTAATATACAGCTACAGTGACTATGTTTAATATACAGCTACAGTGACTATGTTTAATATACAGCTACAGTGACTATGTTTAATATACAGCTACAGTGACTATGTTTAATATACAGCTACAGTGACTATGTTTAATATACAGCTACAGTGACTATGTTTAATATACAGCTACAGTGACTATGTTTAATATACAGCTACAGTGACTATGTTTAATATACAGCTACAGTGACTATGTTTAATATACAGCTACAGTGACTATGTTTAATATACAGCTACAGTGACTATGTTTAATATACAGCTACAGTGACTATGTTTAATATACAGCTACAGTGACTATGTTTAATATACAGCTACAGTGACTATGTTTAATATACAGCTACAGTGACTATGTTTAATATACAGCTACAGTGACTATGTTTAATATACAGCTACAGTGACTATGTTTAATATACAGCTACAGTGACTATGTTTAATATACAGCTACAGTGACTATGTTTAATATACAGCTACAGTGACTATGTTTAATATACAGCTACAGTGACTATGTTTAATATACAGCTACAGTGACTATGTTTAATATACAGCTACAGTGACTATGTTTAATATACAGCTACAGTGACTATGTTTAATATACAGCTACAGTGACTATGTTTAATATACAGCTACAGTGACTATGTTTAATATACAGCTACAGTGACTATGTTTAATATACAGCTACAGTGACTATGTTTAATATACAGCTACAGTGACTATGTTTAATATACAGCTACAGTGACTATGTTTAATATACAGCTACAGTGACTATGTTTAATATACAGCTACAGTGACTATGTTTAATATACAGCTACAGTGACTATGTTTAATATACAGCTACAGTGACTATGTTTAATATACAGCTACAGTGACTATGTTTAATATACAGCTACAGTGACTATGTTTAATATACAGCTACAGTGACTATGTTTAATATACAGCTACAGTGACTATGTTTAATATACAGCTACAGTGACTATGTTTAATATACAGCTACAGTGACTATGTTTAATATACAGCTACAGTGACTATGTTTAATATACAGCTACAGTGACTATGTTTAATATACAGCTACAGTGACTATGTTTAATATACAGCTACAGTGACTATGTTTAATATACAGCTACAGTGACTATGTTTAATATACAGCTACAGTGACTATGTTTAATATACAGCTACAGTGACTATGTTTAATATACAGCTACAGTGACTATGTTTAATATACAGCTACAGTGACTATGTTTAATATACAGCTACAGTGACTATGTTTAATATACAGCTACAGTGACTATGTTTAATATACAGCTACAGTGACTATGTTTAATATACAGCTACAGTGACTATGTTTAATATACAGCTACAGTGACTATGTTTAATATACAGCTACAGTGACTATGTTTAATATACAGCTACAGTGACTATGTTTAATATACAGCTACAGTGACTATGTTTAATATACAGCTACAGTGACTATGTTTAATATACAGCTACAGTGACTATGTTTAATATACAGCTACAGTGACTATGTTTAATATACAGCTACAGTGACTATGTTTAATATACAGCTACAGTGACTATGTTTAATATACAGCTACAGTGACTATGTTTAATATACAGCTACAGTGACTATGTTTAATATACAGCTACAGTGACTATGTTTAATATACAGCTACAGTGACTATGTTTAATATACAGCTACAGTGACTATGTTTAATATACAGCTACAGTGACTATGTTTAATATACAGCTACAGTGACTATGTTTAATATACAGCTACAGTGACTATGTTTAATATACAGCTACAATGACTATGTTTAATATACAGCTACAGTGACTATGTTTAATATACAGCTACAGTGACTATGTTTAATATACAGCTACAGTGACTATGTTTAATATACAGCTACAGTGACTATGTTTAATATACAGCTACAGTGACTATGTTTAATATACAGCTACAGTGACTATGTTTAATATACAGCTACAGTGACTATGTTTAATATACAGCTACAGTGACTATGTTTAATATACAGCTACAGTGACTATGTTTAATATACAGCTACAGTGACTATGTTTAATATACAGCTACAGTGACTATGTTTAATATACAGCTACAGTGACTATGTTTAATATACAGCTACAGTGACTATGTTTAATATACAGCTACAGTGACTATGTTTAATATACAGCTACAGTGACTATGTTTAATATACAGCTACAGTGACTATGTTTAATATACAGCTACAGTGACTATGTTTAATATACAGCTACAGTGACTATGTTTAATATACAGCTACAGTGACTATGTTTAATATACAGCTACAGTGACTATGTTTAATATACAGCTACAGTGACTATGTTTAATATACAGCTACAGTGACTATGTTTAATATACAGCTACAGTGACTATGTTTAATATACAGCTACAGTGACTATGTTTAATATACAGCTACAGTGACTATGTTTAATATACAGCTACAGTGACTATGTTTAATATACAGCTACAGTGACTATGTTTAATATACAGCTACAGTGACTATGTTTAATATACAGCTACAGTGACTATGTTTAATATACAGCTACAGTGACTATGTTTAATATACAGCTACAGTGACTATGTTTAATATACAGCTACAGTGACTATGTTTAATATACAGCTACAGTGACTATGTTTAATATACAGCTACAGTGACTATGTTTAATATACAGCTACAGTGACTATGTTTAATATACAGCTACAGTGACTATGTTTAATATACAGCTACAGTGACTATGTTTAATATACAGCTACAGTGACTATGTTTAATATACAGCTACAGTGACTATGTTTAATATACAGCTACAGTGACTATGTTTAATATACAGCTACAGTGACTATGTTTAATATACAGCTACAGTGACTATGTTTAATATACAGCTACAGTGACTATGTTTAATATACAGCTACAGTGACTATGTTTAATATACAGCTACAGTGACTATGTTTAATATACAGCTACAGTGACTATGTTTAATATACAGCTACAGTGACTATGTTTAATATACAGCTACAGTGACTATGTTTAATATACAGCTACAGTGACTATGTTTAATATACAGCTACAGTGACTATGTTTAATATACAGCTACAGTGACTATGTTTAATATACAGCTACAGTGACTATGTTTAATATACAGCTACAGTGACTATGTTTAATATACAGCTACAGTGACTATGTTTAATATACAGCTACAGTGACTATGTTTAATATACAGCTACAGTGACTATGTTTAATATACAGCTACAGTGACTATGTTTAATATACAGCTACAGTGACTATGTTTAATATACAGCTACAGTGACTATGTTTAATATACAGCTACAGTGACTATGTTTAATATACAGCTACAGTGACTATGTTTAATATACAGCTACAGTGACTATGTTTAATATACAGCTACAGTGACTATGTTTAATATACAGCTACAGTGACTATGTTTAATATACAGCTACAGTGACTATGTTTAATATACAGCTACAGTGACTATGTTTAATATACAGCTACAGTGACTATGTTTAATATACAGCTACAGTGACTATGTTTAATATACAGCTACAGTGACTATGTTTAATATACAGCTACAGTGACTATGTTTAATATACAGCTACAGTGACTATGTTTAATATACAGCTACAGTGACTATGTTTAATATACAGCTACAGTGACTATGTTTAATATACAGCTACAGTGACTATGTTTAATATACAGCTACAGTGACTATGTTTAATATACAGCTACAGTGACTATGTTTAATATACAGCTACAGTGACTATGTTTAATATACAGCTACAGTGACTATGTTTAATATACAGCTACAGTGACTATGTTTAATATACAGCTACAGTGACTATGTTTAATATACAGCTACAGTGACTATGTTTAATATACAGCTACAGTGACTATGTTTAATATACAGCTACAGTGACTATGTTTAATATACAGCTACAGTGACTATGTTTAATATACAGCTACAGTGACTATGTTTAATATACAGCTACAGTGACTATGTTTAATATACAGCTACAGTGACTATGTTTAATATACAGCTACAGTGACTATGTTTAATATACAGCTACAGTGACTATGTTTAATATACAGCTACAGTGACTATGTTTAATATACAGCTACAGTGACTATGTTTAATATACAGCTACAGTGACTATGTTTAATATACAGCTACAGTGACTATGTTTAATATACAGCTACAGTGACTATGTTTAATATACAGCTACAGTGACTATGTTTAATATACAGCTACAGTGACTATGTTTAATATACAGCTACAGTGACTATGTTTAATATACAGCTACAGTGACTATGTTTAATATACAGCTACAATGACTATGTTTAATATACAGCTACAGTGACTATGTTTAATATACAGCTACAGTGACTATGTTTAATATACAGCTACAGTGACTATGTTTAATATACAGCTACAGTGACTATGTTTAATATACAGCTACAGTGACTATGTTTAATATACAGCTACAGTGACTATGTTTAATATACAGCTACAGTGACTATGTTTAATATACAGCTACAGTGACTATGTTTAATATACAGCTACAGTGACTATGTTTAATATACAGCTACAGTGACTATGTTTAATATACAGCTACAGTGACTATGTTTAATATACAGCTACAGTGACTATGTTTAATATACAGCTACAGTGACTATGTTTAATATACAGCTACAGTGACTATGTTTAATATACAGCTACAGTGACTATGTTTAATATACAGCTACAGTGACTATGTTTAATATACAGCTACAGTGACTATGTTTAATATACAGCTACAGTGACTATGTTTAATATACAGCTACAGTGACTATGTTTAATATACAGCTACAGTGACTATGTTTAATATACAGCTACAGTGACTATGTTTAATATACAGCTACAGTGACTATGTTTAATATACAGCTACAGTGACTATGTTTAATATACAGCTACAGTGACTATGTTTAATATACAGCTACAGTGACTATGTTTAATATACAGCTACAGTGACTATGTTTAATATACAGCTACAGTGACTATGTTTAATATACAGCTACAGTGACTATGTTTAATATACAGCTACAGTGACTATGTTTAATATACAGCTACAGTGACTATGTTTAATATACAGCTACAGTGACTATGTTTAATATACAGCTACAGTGACTATGTTTAATATACAGCTACAGTGACTATGTTTAATATACAGCTACAGTGACTATGTTTAATATACAGCTACAGTGACTATGTTTAATATACAGCTACAGTGACTATGTTTAATATACAGCTACAGTGACTATGTTTAATATACAGCTACAGTGACTATGTTTAATATACAGCTACAGTGACTATGTTTAATATACAGCTACAGTGACTATGTTTAATATACAGCTACAGTGACTATGTTTAATATACAGCTACAGTGACTATGTTTAATATACAGCTACAGTGACTATGTTTAATATACAGCTACAGTGACTATGTTTAATATACAGCTACAGTGACTATGTTTAATATACAGCTACAGTGACTATGTTTAATATACAGCTACAGTGACTATGTTTAATATACAGCTACAGTGACTATGTTTAATATACAGCTACAGTGACTATGTTTAATATACAGCTACAGTGACTATGTTTAATATACAGCTACAGTGACTATGTTTAATATACAGCTACAGTGACTATGTTTAATATACAGCTACAGTGACTATGTTTAATATACAGCTACAGTGACTATGTTTAATATACAGCTACAGTGACTATGTTTAATATACAGCTACAGTGACTATGTTTAATATACAGCTACAATGACTATGTTTAATATACAGCTACAGTGACTATGTTTAATATACAGCTACAGTGACTATGTTTAATATACAGCTACAGTGACTATGACAGCTACAGTGACTATGTTTAATATACAGCTACAGTGACTATGTTTAATATACAGCTACAGTGACTATGTTTAATATACAGCTACAGTGACTATGTTTAATATACAGCTACAGTGACTATGTTTAATATACAGCTACAGTGACTATGTTTAATATACAGCTACAGTGACTATGTTTAATATACAGCTACAGTGACTATGTTTAATATACAGCTACAGTGACTATGTTTAATATACAGCTACAGTGACTATGTTTAATATACAGCTACAGTGACTATGTTTAATATACAGCTACAGTGACTATGTTTAATATACAGCTACAGTGACTATGTTTAATATACAGCTACAGTGACTATGTTTAATATACAGCTACAGTGACTATGTTTAATATACAGCTACAGTGACTATGTTTAATATACAGCTACAGTGACTATGTTTAATATACAGCTACAGTGACTATGTTTAATATACAGCTACAGTGACTATGTTTAATATACAGCTACAGTGACTATGTTTAATATACAGCTACAGTGACTATGTTTAATATACAGCTACAGTGACTATGTTTAATATACAGCTACAGTGACTATGTTTAATATACAGCTACAGTGACTATGTTTAATATACAGCTACAGTGACTATGTTTAATATACAGCTACAGTGACTATGTTTAATATACAGCTACAGTGACTATGTTTAATATACAGCTACAGTGACTATGTTTAATATACAGCTACAGTGACTATGTTTAATATACAGCTACAGTGACTATGTTTAATATACAGCTACAGTGACTATGTTTAATATACAGCTACAGTGACTATGTTTAATATACAGCTACAGTGACTATGTTTAATATACAGCTACAGTGACTATGTTTAATATACAGCTACAGTGACTATGTTTAATATACAGCTACAGTGACTATGTTTAATATACAGCTACAGTGACTATGTTTAATATACAGCTACAGTGACTATGTTTAATATACAGCTACAGTGACTATGTTTAATATACAGCTACAGTGACTATGTTTAATATACAGCTACAATGACTATGTTTAATATACAGCTACAGTGACTATGTTTAATATACAGCTACAGTGACTATGTTTAATATACAGCTACAGTGACTATGTTTAATATACAGCTACAGTGACTATGTTTAATATACAGCTACAGTGACTATGTTTAATATACAGCTACAGTGACTATGTTTAATATACAGCTACAGTGACTATGTTTAATATACAGCTACAGTGACTATGTTTAATATACAGCTACAGTGACTATGTTTAATATACAGCTACAGTGACTATGTTTAATATACAGCTACAGTGACTATGTTTAATATACAGCTACAGTGACTATGTTTAATATACAGCTACAGTGACTATGTTTAATATACAGCTACAGTGACTATGTTTAATATACAGCTACAGTGACTATGTTTAATATACAGCTACAGTGACTATGTTTAATATACAGCTACAGTGACTATGTTTAATATACAGCTACAGTGACTATGTTTAATATACAGCTACAGTGACTATGTTTAATATACAGCTACAGTGACTATGTTTAATATACAGCTACAGTGACTATGTTTAATATACAGCTACAGTGACTATGTTTAATATACAGCTACAGTGACTATGTTTAATATACAGCTACAGTGACTATGTTTAATATACAGCTACAGTGACTATGTTTAATATACAGCTACAGTGACTATGTTTAATATACAGCTACAGTGACTATGTTTAATATACAGCTACAGTGACTATGTTTAATATACAGCTACAGTGACTATGTTTAATATACAGCTACAGTGACTATGTTTAATATACAGCTACAGTGACTATGTTTAATATACAGCTACAGTGACTATGTTTAATATACAGCTACAGTGACTATGTTTAATATACAGCTACAGTGACTATGTTTAATATACAGCTACAGTGACTATGTTTAATATACAGCTACAGTGACTATGTTTAATATACAGCTACAGTGACTATGTTTAATATACAGCTACAGTGACTATGTTTAATATACAGCTACAGTGACTATGTTTAATATACAGCTACAGTGACTATGTTTAATATACAGCTACAGTGACTATGTTTAATATACAGCTACAGTGACTATGTTTAATATACAGCTACAGTGACTATGTTTAATATACAGCTACAGTGACTATGTTTAATATACAGCTACAGTGACTATGTTTAATATACAGCTACAGTGACTATGTTTAATATACAGCTACAGTGACTATGTTTAATATACAGCTACAGTGACTATGTTTAATATACAGCTACAGTGACTATGTTTAATATACAGCTACAGTGACTATGTTTAATATACAGCTACAGTGACTATGTTTAATATACAGCTACAGTGACTATGTTTAATATACAGCTACAGTGACTATGTTTAATATACAGCTACAGTGACTATGTTTAATATACAGCTACAGTGACTATGTTTAATATACAGCTACAGTGACTATGTTTAATATACAGCTACAGTGACTATGTTTAATATACAGCTACAGTGACTATGTTTAATATACAGCTACAGTGACTATGTTTAATATACAGCTACAGTGACTATGTTTAATATACAGCTACAGTGACTATGTTTAATATACAGCTACAGTGACTATGTTTAATATACAGTGCTACAGTGACTATGTTTAATATACAGCTACAGTGACTATGTTTAATATACAGCTACAGTGACTATGTTTAATATACAGCTACAGTGACTATGTTTAATATACAGCTACAGTGACTATGTTTAATATACAGCTACAGTGACTATGTTTAATATACAGCTACAGTGACTATGTTTAATATACAGCTACAGTGACTATGTTTAATATACAGCTACAGTGACTATGTTTAATATACAGCTACAGTGACTATGTTTAATATACAGCTACAGTGACTATGTTTAATATACAGCTACAGTGACTATGTTTAATATACAGCTACAGTGACTATGTTTAATATACAGCTACAGTGACTATGTTTAATATACAGCTACAGTGACTATGTTTAATATACAGCTACAGTGACTATGTTTAATATACAGCTACAGTGACTATGTTTAATATACAGCTACAGTGACTATGTTTAATATACAGCTACAGTGACTATGTTTAATATACAGCTACAGTGACTATGTTTAATATACAGCTACAGTGACTATGTTTAATATACAGCTACAGTGACTATGTTTAATATACAGCTACAGTGACTATGTTTAATATACAGCTACAGTGACTATGTTTAATATACAGCTACAGTGACTATGTTTAATATACAGCTACAGTGACTATGTTTAATATACAGCTACAGTGACTATGTTTAATATACAGCTACAGTGACTATGTTTAATATACAGCTACAGTGACTATGTTTAATATACAGCTACAGTGACTATGTTTAATATACAGCTACAGTGACTATGTTTAATATACAGCTACAGTGACTATGTTTAATATACAGCTACAGTGACTATGTTTAATATACAGCTACAGTGACTATGTTTAATATACAGCTACAGTGACTATGTTTAATATACAGCTACAGTGACTATGTTTAATATACAGCTACAGTGACTATGTTTAATATACAGCTACAGTGACTATGTTTAATATACAGCTACAGTGACTATGTTTAATATACAGCTACAGTGACTATGTTTAATATACAGCTACAGTGACTATGTTTAATATACAGCTACAGTGACTATGTTTAATATACAGCTACAGTGACTATGTTTAATATACAGCTACAGTGACTATGTTTAATATACAGCTACAGTGACTATGTTTAATATACAGCTACAGTGACTATGTTTAATATACAGCTACAGTGACTATGTTTAATATACAGCTACAGTGACTATGTTTAATATACAGCTACAGTGACTATGTTTAATATACAGCTACAGTGACTATGTTTAATATACAGCTACAGTGACTATGTTTAATATACAGCTACAGTGACTATGTTTAATATACAGCTACAGTGACTATGTTTAATATACAGCTACAGTGACTATGTTTAATATACAGCTACAGTGACTATGTTTAATATACAGCTACAGTGACTATGTTTAATATACAGCTACAGTGACTATGTTTGACTATGTTTAATATACAGCTACAGTGACTATGTTTAATATACAGCTACAGTGACTATGTTTAATATACAGCTACAGTGACTATGTTTAATATACAGCTACAGTGACTATGTTTAATATACAGCTACAGTGACTATGTTTAATATACAGCTACAGTGACTATGTTTAATATACAGCTACAGTGACTATGTTTAATATACAGCTACAGTGACTATGTTTAATATACAGCTACAGTGACTATGTTTAATATACAGCTACAGTGACTATGTTTAATATACAGCTACAGTGACTATGTTTAATATACAGCTACAGTGACTATGTTTAATATACAGCTACAGTGACTATGTTTAATATACAGCTACAGTGACTATGTTTAATATACAGCTACAGTGACTATGTTTAATATACAGCTACAGTGACTATGTTTAATATACAGCTACAGTGACTATGTTTAATATACAGCTACAGTGACTATGTTTAATATACAGCTACAGTGACTATGTTTAATATACAGCTACAGTGACTATGTTTAATATACAGCTACAGTGACTATGTTTAATATACAGCTACAGTGACTATGTTTAATATACAGCTACAGTGACTATGTTTAATATACAGCTACAGTGACTATGTTTAATATACAGCTACAGTGACTATGTTTAATATACAGCTACAGTGACTATGTTTAATATACAGCTACAGTGACTATGTTTAATATACAGCTACAGTGACTATGTTTAATATACAGCTACAGTGACTATGTTTAATATACAGCTACAGTGACTATGTTTAATATACAGCTACAGTGACTATGTTTAATATACAGCTACAGTGACTATGTTTAATATACAGCTACAGTGACTATGTTTAATATACAGCTACAGTGACTATGTTTAATATACAGCTACAGTGACTATGTTTAATATACAGCTACAGTGACTATGTTTAATATACAGCTACAGTGACTATGTTTAATATACAGCTACAGTGACTATGTTTAATATACAGCTACAGTGACTATGTTTAATATACAGCTACAGTGACTATGTTTAATATACAGCTACAGTGACTATGTTTAATATACAGCTACAGTGACTATGTTTAATATACAGCTACAGTGACTATGTTTAATATACAGCTACAGTGACTATGTTTAATATACAGCTACAGTGACTATGTTTAATATACAGCTACAGTGACTATGTTTAATATACAGCTACAGTGACTATGTTTAATATACAGCTACAGTGACTATGTTTAATATACAGCTACAGTGACTATGTTTAATATACAGCTACAGTGACTATGTTTAATATACAGCTACAGTGACTATGTTTAATATACAGCTACAGTGACTATGTTTAATATACAGCTACAGTGACTATGTTTAATATACAGCTACAGTGACTATGTTTAATATACAGCTACAGTGACTATGTTTAATATACAGCTACAGTGACTATGTTTAATATACAGCTACAGTGACTATGTTTAATATACAGCTACAGTGACTATGTTTAATATACAGCTACAGTGACTATGTTTAATATACAGCTACAGTGACTATGTTTAATATACAGCTACAGTGACTATGTTTAATATACAGCTACAGTGACTATGTTTAATATACAGCTACAGTGACTATGTTTAATATACAGCTACAGTGACTATGTTTAATATACAGCTACAGTGACTATGTTTAATATACAGCTACAGTGACTATGTTTAATATACAGCTACAGTGACTATGTTTAATATACAGCTACAGTGACTATGTTTAATATACAGCTACAGTGACTATGTTTAATATACAGCTACAGTGACTATGTTTAATATACAGCTACAGTGACTATGTTTAATATACAGCTACAGTGACTATGTTTAATATACAGCTACAGTGACTATGTTTAATATACAGCTACAGTGACTATGTTTAATATACAGCTACAGTGACTATGTTTAATATACAGCTACAGTGACTATGTTTAATATACAGCTACAGTGACTATGTTTAATATACAGCTACAGTGACTATGTTTAATATACAGCTACAGTGACTATGTTTAATATACAGCTACAGTGACTATGTTTAATATACAGCTACAGTGACTATGTTTAATATACAGCTACAGTGACTATGTTTAATATACAGCTACAGTGACTATGTTTAATATACAGCTACAGTGACTATGTTTAATATACAGCTACAGTGACTATGTTTAATATACAGCTACAGTGACTATGTTTAATATACAGCTACAGTGACTATGTTTAATATACAGCTACAGTGACTATGTTTAATATACAGCTACAGTGACTATGTTTAATATACAGCTACAGTGACTATGTTTAATATACAGCTACAGTGACTATGTTTAATATACAGCTACAGTGACTATGTTTAATATACAGCTACAGTGACTATGTTTAATATACAGCTACAGTGACTATGTTTAATATACAGCTACAGTGACTATGTTTAATATACAGCTACAGTGACTATGTTTAATATACAGCTACAGTGACTATGTTTAATATACAGCTACAGTGACTATGTTTAATATACAGCTACAGTGACTATGTTTAATATACAGCTACAGTGACTATGTTTAATATACAGCTACAGTGACTATGTTTAATATACAGCTACAGTGACTATGTTTAATATACAGCTACAGTGACTATGTTTAATATACAGCTACAGTGACTATGTTTAATATACAGCTACAGTGACTATGTTTAATATACAGCTACAGTGACTATGTTTAATATACAGCTACAGTGACTATGTTTAATATACAGCTACAGTGACTATGTTTAATATACAGCTACAGTGACTATGTTTAATATACAGCTACAGTGACTATGTTTAATATACAGCTACAGTGACTATGTTTAATATACAGCTACAGTGACTATGTTTAATATACAGCTACAGTGACTATGTTTAATATACAGCTACAGTGACTATGTTTAATATACAGCTACAGTGACTATGTTTAATATACAGCTACAGTGACTATGTTTAATATACAGCTACAGTGACTATGTTTAATATACAGCTACAGTGACTATGTTTAATATACAGCTACAGTGACTATGTTTAATATACAGCTACAGTGACTATGTTTAATATACAGCTACAGTGACTATGTTTAATATACAGCTACAGTGACTATGTTTAATATACAGCTACAGTGACTATGTTTAATATACAGCTACAGTGACTATGTTTAATATACAGCTACAGTGACTATGTTTAATATACAGCTACAGTGACTATGTTTAATATACAGCTACAGTGACTATGTTTAATATACAGCTACAGTGACTATGTTTAATATACAGCTACAGTGACTATGTTTAATATACAGCTACAGTGACTATGTTTAATATACAGCTACAGTGACTATGTTTAATATACAGCTACAGTGACTATGTTTAATATACAGCTACAGTGACTATGTTTAATATACAGCTACAGTGACTATGTTTAATATACAGCTACAGTGACTATGTTTAATATACAGCTACAGTGACTATGTTTAATATACAGCTACAGTGACTATGTTTAATATACAGCTACAGTGACTATGTTTAATATACAGCTACAGTGACTATGTTTAATATACAGCTACAGTGACTATGTTTAATATACAGCTACAGTGACTATGTTTAATATACAGCTACAGTGACTATGTTTAATATACAGCTACAGTGACTATGTTTAATATACAGCTACAGTGACTATGTTTAATATACAGCTACAGTGACTATGTTTAATATACAGCTACAATGACTATGTTTAATATACAGCTACAGTGACTATGTTTAATATACAGCTACAGTGACTATGTTTAATATACAGCTACAGTGACTATGTTTAATATACAGCTACAGTGACTATGTTTAATATACAGCTACAGTGACTATGTTTAATATACAGCTACAGTGACTATGTTTAATATACAGCTACAGTGACTATGTTTAATATACAGCTACAGTGACTATGTTTAATATACAGCTACAGTGACTATGTTTAATATACAGCTACAGTGACTATGTTTAATATACAGCTACAGTGACTATGTTTAATATACAGCTACAGTGACTATGTTTAATATACAGCTACAGTGACTATGTTTAATATACAGCTACAGTGACTATGTTTAATATACAGCTACAGTGACTATGTTTAATATACAGCTACAGTGACTATGTTTAATATACAGCTACAGTGACTATGTTTAATATACAGCTACAGTGACTATGTTTAATATACAGCTACAGTGACTATGTTTAATATACAGCTACAGTGACTATGTTTAATATACAGCTACAGTGACTATGTTTAATATACAGCTACAGTGACTATGTTTAATATACAGCTACAGTGACTATGTTTAATATACAGCTACAGTGACTATGTTTAATATACAGCTACAGTGACTATGTTTAATATACAGCTACAGTGACTATGTTTAATATACAGCTACAGTGACTATGTTTAATATACAGCTACAGTGACTATGTTTAATATACAGCTGCAGGTATTTATGTTTTATATACAGCTACAATGACTATGTTTAATATACAGCTACAATAATTATGTTTAATATACAGCTACAATGACTATGTTTAATATACAGCTACAGTGACTATGTTTAATATACAGCTACAGTGACTATGTTTAATATACAGCTACAGTGACTATGTTTAATATACAGCTACAGTGACTATGTTTAATATACAGCTACAGTGACTATGTTTATTAATACACGGCTACAGTGTATATGTTTAATATACAGCTACTACGACTATGTTTTTAATATACAGCTACAGTGACTATGTTTAATATACAGCTACAGTGACTATGTTTAATATACAGCTACAGTGACTATGTTTAATATACAGCTACAATGACTATGTTTAATATACAGCTACAGTGACTATGTTTAATATACAGCTACAGTGACTATGTTTAATATACAGCTACAGTGACTATGTTTAATATACAGCTACAGTGACTATGTTTAATATACAGCTACAGTGACTATGTTTAATATACAGCTACAGTGACTATGTTTAATATACAGCTACAATTATGTTTAATACAGCTACAGTGACTATGTTTAATATACAGCTACAGTGACTATGTTTAATATACAGCTACAGTGACTATGTTTAATATACAGCTACAATTTGAATATACAGCTACTGACTATGTTTTATACAGCTGGTGACTATGTTTAATATACAGCTACAGTGACTATGTTTAATATACAGCTACAGTGACTATGTTTAATATACAGCTACAGTGACTATGTTTAATATACAGCTACAGTGACTATGTTTAATATACAGCTACAGTGACTATGTTTAATATACAGCTACAGTGACTATGTTTAATATACAGCTACAGTGACTATGTTTAATATACAGCTACAGTGACTATGTTTAATATACAGCTACAGTGACTATGTTTAATATACAGCTACAGTGACTATGTTTAATATACAGCTACAGTGACTATGTTTAATATACAGCTACAGTGACTATGTTTAATATACAGCTACAGTGACTATGTTTAATATACAGCTACAGTGACTATGTTTAATATACAGCTACAGTGACTATGTTTAATATACAGCTACAGTGACTATGTTTAATATACAGCTACAGTGACTATGTTTAATATACAGCTACAGTGACTATGTTTAATATACAGCTACAGTGACTATGTTTAATATACAGCTACAGTGACTATGTTTAATATACAGCTACAGTGACTATGTTTAATATACAGCTACAGTGACTATGTTTAATATACAGCTACAGTGACTATGTTTAATATACAGCTACAGTGACTATGTTTAATATACAGCTACAGTGACTATGTTTAATATACAGCTACAGTGACTATGTTTAATATACAGCTACAGTGACTATGTTTAATATACAGCTACAGTGACTATGTTTAATATACAGCTACAGTGACTATGTTTAATATACAGCTACAGTGACTATGTTTAATATACAGCTACAGTGACTATGTTTAATATACAGCTACAGTGACTATGTTTAATATACAGCTACAGTGACTATGTTTAATATACAGCTACAGTGACTATGTTTAATATACAGCTACAGTGACTATGTTTAATATACAGCTACAGTGACTATGTTTAATATACAGCTACAGTGACTATGTTTAATATACAGCTACAGTGACTATGTTTAATATACAGCTACAGTGACTATGTTTAATATACAGCTACAGTGACTATGTTTAATATACAGCTACAGTGACTATGTTTAATATACAGCTACAGTGACTATGTTTAATATACAGCTACAGTGACTATGTTTAATATACAGCTACAGTGACTATGTTTAATATACAGCTACAGTGACTATGTTTAATATACAGCTACAGTGACTATGTTTAATATACAGCTACAGTGACTATGTTTAATATACAGCTACAGTGACTATGTTTAATATACAGCTACAGTGACTATGTTTAATATACAGCTACAGTGACTATGTTTAATATACAGCTACAGTGACTATGTTTAATATACAGCTAACTATGTTTAATATACAGCTACAGTGACTATGTTTAATATACAGCTACAATGACTATGTTTAATATACAGCTACAGTGACTATGTTTAATATACAGCTACAGTGACTATGTTTAATATACAGCTACAGTGACTATGTTTAATATACAGCTACAGTGACTATGTTTAATATACAGCTACAGTGACTATGTTTAATATACAGCTACAGTGACTATGTTTAATATACAGCTACAGTGACTATGTTTAATATACAGCTACAGTGACTATGTTTAATATACAGCTACAGTGACTATGTTTAATATACAGCTACAGTGACTATGTTTAATATACAGCTACAGTGACTATGTTTAATATACAGCTACAGTGACTATGTTTAATATACAGCTACAGTGACTATGTTTAATATACAGCTACAGTGACTATGTTTAATATACAGCTACAGTGACTATGTTTAATATACAGCTACAGTGACTATGTTTAATATACAGCTACAGTGACTATGTTTAATATACAGCTACAGTGACTATGTTTAATATACAGCTACAGTGACTATGTTTAATATACAGCTACAGTGACTATGTTTAATATACAGCTACAGTGACTATGTTTAATATACAGCTACAGTGACTATGTTTAATATACAGCTACAGTGACTATGTTTAATATACAGCTACAGTGACTATGTTTAATATACAGCTACAGTGACTATGTTTAATATACAGCTACAGTGACTATGTTTAATATACAGCTACAGTGACTATGTTTAATATACAGCTACAGTGACTATGTTTAATATACAGCTACAGTGACTATGTTTAATATACAGCTACAGTGACTATGTTTAATATACAGCTACAGTGACTATGTTTAATATACAGCTACAGTGACTATGTTTAATATACAGCTACAGTGACTATGTTTAATATACAGCTACAGTGACTATGTTTAATATACAGCTACAGTGACTATGTTTAATATACAGCTACAGTGACTATGTTTAATATACAGCTACAGTGACTATGTTTAATATACAGCTACAGTGACTATGTTTAATATACAGCTACAGTGACTATGTTTAATATACAGCTACAGTGACTATGTTTAATATACAGCTACAGTGACTATGTGCTACAGTGACTATGTTTAATATACAGCTACAGTGACTATGTTTAATATACAGCTACAGTGACTATGTTTAATATACAGCTACAGTGACTATGTTTAATATACAGCTACAGTGACTATGTTTAATATACAGCTACAGTGACTATGTTTAATATACAGCTACAGTGACTATGTTTAATATACAGCTACAGTGACTATGTTTAATATACAGCTACAGTGACTATGTTTAATATACAGCTACAGTGACTATGTTTAATATACAGCTACAGTGACTATGTTTAATATACAGCTACAGTGACTATGTTTAATATACAGCTACAGTGACTATGTTTAATATACAGCTACAGTGACTATGTTTAATATACAGCTACAGTGACTATGTTTAATATACAGCTACAGTGACTATGTTTAATATACAGCTACAGTGACTATGTTTAATATACAGCTACAGTGACTATGTTTAATATACAGCTACAGTGACTATGTTTAATATACAGCTACAGTGACTATGTTTAATATACAGCTACAGTGACTATGTTTAATATACAGCTACAGTGACTATGTTTAATATACAGCTACAGTGACTATGTTTAATATACAGCTACAGTGACTATGTTTAATATACAGCTACAGTGACTATGTTTAATATACAGCTACAGTGACTATGTTTAATATACAGCTACAGTGACTATGTTTAATATACAGCTACAGTGACTATGTTTAATATACAGCTACAGTGACTATGTTTAATATACAGCTACAGTGACTATGTTTAATATACAGCTACAGTGACTATGTTTAATATACAGCTACAGTGACTATGTTTAATATACAGCTACAGTGACTATGTTTAATATACAGCTACAGTGACTATGTTTAATATACAGCTACAGTGACTATGTTTAATATACAGCTACAGTGACTATGTTTAATATACAGCTACAGTGACTATGTTTAATATACAGCTACAGTGACTATGTTTAATATACAGCTACAGTGACTATGTTTAATATACAGCTACAGTGACTATGTTTAATATACAGCTACAGTGACTATGTTTAATATACAGCTACAGTGACTATGTTTAATATACAGCTACAGTGACTATGTTTAATATACAGCTACAGTGACTATGTTTAATATACAGCTACAGTGACTATGTTTAATATACAGCTACAGTGACTATGTTTAATATACAGCTACAGTGACTATGTTTAATATACAGCTACAGTGACTATGTTTAATATACAGCTACAGTGACTATGTTTAATATACAGCTACAGTGACTATGTTTAATATACAGCTACAGTGACTATGTTTAATATACAGCTACAGTGACTATGTTTAATATACAGCTACAGTGACTATGTTTAATATACAGCTACAGTGACTATGTTTAATATACAGCTACAGTGACTATGTTTAATATACAGCTACAGTGACTATGTTTAATATACAGCTACAGTGACTATGTTTAATATACAGCTACAGTGACTATGTTTAATATACAGCTACAGTGACTATGTTTAATATACAGCTACAGTGACTATGTTTAATATACAGCTACAGTGACTATGTTTAATATACAGCTACAGTGACTATGTTTAATATACAGCTACAGTGACTATGTTTAATATACAGCTACAGTGACTATGTTTAATATACAGCTACAGTGACTATGTTTAATATACAGCTACAGTGACTATGTTTAATATACAGCTACAGTGACTATGTTTAATATACAGCTACAGTGACTATGTTTAATATACAGCTACAGTGACTATGTTTAATATACAGCTACAGTGACTATGTTTAATATACAGCTACAGTGACTATGTTTAATATACAGCTACAGTGACTATGTTTAATATACAGCTACAGTGACTATGTTTAATATACAGCTACAGTGACTATGTTTAATATACAGCTACAGTGACTATGTTTAATATACAGCTACAGTGACTATGTTTAATATACAGCTACAGTGACTATGTTTAATATACAGCTACAGTGACTATGTTTAATATACAGCTACAGTGACTATGTTTAATATACAGCTACAGTGACTATGTTTAATATACAGCTACAGTGACTATGTTTAATATACAGCTACAGTGACTATGTTTAATATACAGCTACAGTGACTATGTTTAATATACAGCTACAGTGACTATGTTTAATATACAGCTACAGTGACTATGTTTAATATACAGCTACAGTGACTATGTTTAATATACAGCTACAGTGACTATGTTTAATATACAGCTACAGTGACTATGTTTAATATACAGCTACAGTGACTATGTTTAATATACAGCTACAGTGACTATGTTTAATATACAGCTACAGTGACTATGTTTAATATACAGCTACAGTGACTATGTTTAATATACAGCTACAGTGACTATGTTTAATATACAGCTACAGTGACTATGTTTAATATACAGCTACAGTGACTATGTTTAATATACAGCTACAGTGACTATGTTTAATATACAGCTACAGTGACTATGTTTAATATACAGCTACAGTGACTATGTTTAATATACAGCTACAGTGACTATGTTTAATATACAGCTACAGTGACTATGTTTAATATACAGCTACAGTGACTATGTTTAATATACAGCTACAGTGACTATGTTTAATATACAGCTACAGTGACTATGTTTAATATACAGCTACAGTGACTATGTTTAATATACAGCTACAGTGACTATGTTTAATATACAGCTACAGTGACTATGTTTAATATACAGCTACAGTGACTATGTTTAATATACAGCTACAGTGACTATGTTTAATATACAGCTACAGTGACTATGTTTAATATACAGCTACAGTGACTATGTTTAATATACAGCTACAGTGACTATGTTTAATATACAGCTACAGTGACTATGTTTAATATACAGCTACAGTGACTATGTTTAATATACAGCTACAGTGACTATGTTTAATATACAGCTACAGTGACTATGTTTAATATACAGCTACAGTGACTATGTTTAATATACAGCTACAGTGACTATGTTTAATATACAGCTACAGTGACTATGTTTAATATACAGCTACAGTGACTATGTTTAATATACAGCTACAGTGACTATGTTTAATATACAGCTACAGTGACTATGTTTAATATACAGCTACAGTGACTATGTTTAATATACAGCTACAGTGACTATGTTTAATATACAGCTACAGTGACTATGTTTAATATACAGCTACAGTGACTATGTTTAATATACAGCTACAGTGACTATGTTTAATATACAGCTACAGTGACTATGTTTAATATACAGCTACAGTGACTATGTTTAATATACAGCTACAGTGACTATGTTTAATATACAGCTACAGTGACTATGTTTAATATACAGCTACAGTGACTATGTTTAATATACAGCTACAGTGACTATGTTTAATATACAGCTACAGTGACTATGTTTAATATACAGCTACAGTGACTATGTTTAATATACAGCTACAGTGACTATGTTTAATATACAGCTACAGTGACTATGTTTAATATACAGCTACAGTGACTATGTTTAATATACAGCTACAGTGACTATGTTTAATATACAGCTACAGTGACTATGTTTAATATACAGCTACAGTGACTATGTTTAATATACAGCTACAGTGACTATGTTTAATATACAGCTACAGTGACTATGTTTAATATACAGCTACAGTGACTATGTTTAATATACAGCTACAGTGACTATGTTTAATATACAGCTACAGTGACTATGTTTAATATACAGCTACAGTGACTATGTTTAATATACAGCTACAGTGACTATGTTTAATATACAGCTACAGTGACTATGTTTAATATACAGCTACAGTGACTATGTTTAATATACAGCTACAGTGACTATGTTTAATATACAGCTACAGTGACTATGTTTAATATACAGCTACAGTGACTATGTTTAATATACAGCTACAGTGACTATGTTTAATATACAGCTACAGTGACTATGTTTAATATACAGCTACAGTGACTATGTTTAATATACAGCTACAGTGACTATGTTTAATATACAGCTACAGTGACTATGTTTAATATACAGCTACAGTGACTATGTTTAATATACAGCTACAGTGACTATGTTTAATATACAGCTACAGTGACTATGTTTAATATACAGCTACAGTGACTATGTTTAATATACAGCTACAGTGACTATGTTTAATATACAGCTACAGTGACTATGTTTAATATACAGCTACAGTGACTATGTTTAATATACAGCTACAGTGACTATGTTTAATATACAGCTACAGTGACTATGTTTAATATACAGCTACAGTGACTATGTTTAATATACAGCTACAGTGACTATGTTTAATATACAGCTACAGTGACTATGTTTAATATACAGCTACAGTGACTATGTTTAATATACAGCTACAGTGACTATGTTTAATATACAGCTACAGTGACTATGTTTAATATACAGCTACAGTGACTATGTTTAATATACAGCTACAGTGACTATGTTTAATATACAGCTACAGTGACTATGTTTAATATACAGCTACAGTGACTATGTTTAATATACAGCTACAGTGACTATGTTTAATATACAGCTACAGTGACTATGTTTAATATACAGCTACAGTGACTATGTTTAATATACAGCTACAGTGACTATGTTTAATATACAGCTACAGTGACTATGTTTAATATACAGCTACAGTGACTATGTTTAATATACAGCTACAGTGACTATGTTTAATATACAGCTACAGTGACTATGTTTAATATACAGCTACAGTGACTATGTTTAATATACAGCTACAGTGACTATGTTTAATATACAGCTACAGTGACTATGTTTAATATACAGCTACAGTGACTATGTTTAATATACAGCTACAGTGACTATGTTTAATATACAGCTACAGTGACTATGTTTAATATACAGCTACAGTGACTATGTTTAATATACAGCTACAGTGACTATGTTTAATATACAGCTACAATGACTATGTTTAATATACAGCTACAGTGACTATGTTTAATATACAGCTACAGTGACTATGTTTAATATACAGCTACAGTGACTATGTTTAATATACAGCTACAGTGACTATGTTTAATATACAGCTACAGTGACTATGTTTAATATACAGCTACAGTGACTATGTTTAATATACAGCTACAGTGACTATGTTTAATATACAGCTACAGTGACTATGTTTAATATACAGCTACAGTGACTATGTTTAATATACAGCTACAGTGACTATGTTTAATATACAGCTACAGTGACTATGTTTAATATACAGCTACAGTGACTATGTTTAATATACAGCTACAGTGACTATGTTTAATATACAGCTACAGTGACTATGTTTAATATACAGCTACAGTGACTATGTTTAATATACAGCTACAGTGACTATGTTTAATATACAGCTACAGTGACTATGTTTAATATACAGCTACAGTGACTATGTTTAATATACAGCTACAGTGACTATGTTTAATATACAGCTACAGTGACTATGTTTAATATACAGCTACAGTGACTATGTTTAATATACAGCTACAGTGACTATGTTTAATATACAGCTACAGTGACTATGTTTAATATACAGCTACAGTGACTATGTTTAATATACAGCTACAGTGACTATGTTTAATATACAGCTACAGTGACTATGTTTAATATACAGCTACAGTGACTATGTTTAATATACAGCTACAGTGACTATGTTTAATATACAGCTACAGTGACTATGTTTAATATACAGCTACAGTGACTATGTTTAATATACAGCTACAGTGACTATGTTTAATATACAGCTACAGTGACTATGTTTAATATACAGCTACAGTGACTATGTTTAATATACAGCTACAGTGACTATGTTTAATATACAGCTACAGTGACTATGTTTAATATACAGCTACAGTGACTATGTTTAATATACAGCTACAGTGACTATGTTTAATATACAGCTACAGTGACTATGTTTAATATACAGCTACAGTGACTATGTTTAATATACAGCTACAGTGACTATGTTTAATATACAGCTACAGTGACTATGTTTAATATACAGCTACAGTGACTATGTTTAATATACAGCTACAGTGACTATGTTTAATATACAGCTACAGTGACTATGTTTAATATACAGCTACAGTGACTATGTTTAATATACAGCTACAGTGACTATGTTTAATATACAGCTACAGTGACTATGTTTAATATACAGCTACAGTGACTATGTTTAATATACAGCTACAGTGACTATGTTTAATATACAGCTACAGTGACTATGTTTAATATACAGCTACAGTGACTATGTTTAATATACAGCTACAGTGACTATGTTTAATATACAGCTACAGTGACTATGTTTAATATACAGCTACAGTGACTATGTTTAATATACAGCTACAGTGACTATGTTTAATATACAGCTACAGTGACTATGTTTAATATACAGCTACAGTGACTATGTTTAATATACAGCTACAGTGACTATGTTTAATATACAGCTACAGTGACTATGTTTAATATACAGCTACAGTGACTATGTTTAATATACAGCTACAGTGACTATGTTTAATATACAGCTACAGTGACTATGTTTAATATACAGCTACAGTGACTATGTTTAATATACAGCTACAGTGACTATGTTTAATATACAGCTACAGTGACTATGTTTAATATACAGCTACAGTGACTATGTTTAATATACAGCTACAGTGACTATGTTTAATATACAGCTACAGTGACTATGTTTAATATACAGCTACAGTGACTATGTTTAATATACAGCTACAGTGACTATGTTTAATATACAGCTACAGTGACTATGTTTAATATACAGCTACAGTGACTATGTTTAATATACAGCTACAGTGACTATGTTTAATATACAGCTACAGTGACTATGTTTAATATACAGCTACAGTGACTATGTTTAATATACAGCTACAGTGACTATGTTTAATATACAGCTACAGTGACTATGTTTAATATACAGCTACAGTGACTATGTTTAATATACAGCTACAGTGACTATGTTTAATATACAGCTACAGTGACTATGTTTAATATACAGCTACAGTGACTATGTTTAATATACAGCTACAGTGACTATGTTTAATATACAGCTACAGTGACTATGTTTAATATACAGCTACAGTGACTATGTTTAATATACAGCTACAGTGACTATGTTTAATATACAGCTACAGTGACTATGTTTAATATACAGCTACAGTGACTATGTTTAATATACAGCTACAGTGACTATGTTTAATATACAGCTACAGTGACTATGTTTAATATACAGCTACAGTGACTATGTTTAATATACAGCTACAGTGACTATGTTTAATATACAGCTACAGTGACTATGTTTAATATACAGCTACAGTGACTATGTTTAATATACAGCTACAGTGACTATGTTTAATATACAGCTACAGTGACTATGTTTAATATACAGCTACAGTGACTATGTTTAATATACAGCTACAGTGACTATGTTTAATATACAGCTACAGTGACTATGTTTAATATACAGCTACAGTGACTATGTTTAATATACAGCTACAGTGACTATGTTTAATATACAGCTACAGTGACTATGTTTAATATACAGCTACAGTGACTATGTTTAATATACAGCTACAGTGACTATGTTTAATATACAGCTACAGTGACTATGTTTAATATACAGCTACAGTGACTATGTTTAATATACAGCTACAGTGACTATGTTTAATATACAGCTACAGTGACTATGTTTAATATACAGCTACAGTGACTATGTTTAATATACAGCTACAGTGACTATGTTTAATATACAGCTACAGTGACTATGTTTAATATACAGCTACAGTGACTATGTTTAATATACAGCTACAGTGACTATGTTTAATATACAGCTACAGTGACTATGTTTAATATACAGCTACAGTGACTATGTTTAATATACAGCTACAGTGACTATGTTTAATATACAGCTACAGTGACTATGTTTAATATACAGCTACAGTGACTATGTTTAATATACAGCTACAGTGACTATGTTTAATATACAGCTACAGTGACTATGTTTAATATACAGCTACAGTGACTATGTTTAATATACAGCTACAGTGACTATGTTTAATATACAGCTACAGTGACTATGTTTAATATACAGCTACAGTGACTATGTTTAATATACAGCTACAGTGACTATGTTTAATATACAGCTACAGTGACTATGTTTAATATACAGCTACAGTGACTATGTTTAATATACAGCTACAGTGACTATGTTTAATATACAGCTACAGTGACTATGTTTAATATACAGCTACAGTGACTATGTTTAATATACAGCTACAGTGACTATGTTTAATATACAGCTACAGTGACTATGTTTAATATACAGCTACAGTGACTATGTTTAATATACAGCTACAGTGACTATGTTTAATATACAGCTACAGTGACTATGTTTAATATACAGCTACAGTGACTATGTTTAATATACAGCTACAGTGACTATGTTTAATATACAGCTACAGTGACTATGTTTAATATACAGCTACAGTGACTATGTTTAATATACAGCTACAGTGACTATGTTTAATATACAGCTACAGTGACTATGTTTAATATACAGCTACAGTGACTATGTTTAATATACAGCTACAGTGACTATGTTTAATATACAGCTACAGTGACTATGTTTAATATACAGCTACAGTGACTATGTTTAATATACAGCTACAGTGACTATGTTTAATATACAGCTACAGTGACTATGTTTAATATACAGCTACAGTGACTATGTTTAATATACAGCTACAGTGACTATGTTTAATATACAGCTACAGTGACCATGTTTTATACATAGAGCTACAGTGACTATGTTTAATATACAGCTACAGTGACTATGTTTAATATACAGCTACAGTGACTATGTTTAATATACAGCTACAATGACTATGTTTAATATACAGCTACAGTGACTATGTTTAATATACAGCTACAGTGACTATGTTTAATATACAGCTACAGTGACTATGTTTTACAGCTATGACTATGTTTAATAGCTACAGTGACTATGTTTAATATACAGCTACAGTGACTATGTTTAATATACAGCTACAGTGACTATGTTTAATATACAGCTACAGTGACTATGTTTAATATACAGCTACAGTGACTATGTTTAATATACAGCTACAGTGACTATGTTTAATATACAGCTACAGTGACTATGTTTAATATACAGCTACAGTGACTATGTTTAATATACAGCTACAGTGACTATGTTTAATATACAGCTACAGTGACTATGTTTAATATACAGCTACAGTGACTATGTTTAATATACAGCTACAGTGACTATGTTTAATATACAGCTACAGTGACTATGTTTAATATACAGCTACAGTGACTATGTTTAATATACAGCTACAGTGACTATGTTTAATATACAGCTACAGTGACTATGTTTAATATACAGCTACAGTGACTATGTTTAATATACAGCTACAGTGACTATGTTTAATATACAGCTACAGTGACTATGTTTAATATACAGCTACAGTGACTATGTTTAATATACAGCTACAGTGACTATGTTTAATATACAGCTACAGTGACTATGTTTAATATACAGCTACAGTGACTATGTTTAATATACAGCTACAGTGACTATGTTTAATATACAGCTACAGTGACTATGTTTAATATACAGCTACAGTGACTATGTTTAATATACAGCTACAGTGACTATGTTTAATATACAGCTACAGTGACTATGTTTAATATACAGCTACAGTGACTATGTTTAATATACAGCTACAGTGACTATGTTTAATATACAGCTACAGTGACTATGTTTAATATACAGCTACAGTGACTATGTTTAATATACAGCTACAGTGACTATGTTTAATATACAGCTACAGTGACTATGTTTAATATACAGCTACAGTGACTATGTTTAATATACAGCTACAGTGACTATGTTTAATATACAGCTACAGTGACTATGTTTAATATACAGCTACAGTGACTATGTTTAATATACAGCTACAGTGACTATGACTATGTTTAATATACAGCTACATACAATGACTATGTTTAATATACAGCTACAGTGACTATGTTTAATATACAGCTACAGTGACTATGTTTAATATACAGCTACAGTGACTATGTTTAATATACAGCTACAGTGACTATGTTTAATATACAGCTACAGTGACTATGTTTAATATACAGCTACAGTGACTATGTTTAATATACAGCTACAGTGACTATGTTTAATATACAGCTACAGTGACTATGTTTAATATACAGCTACAATGACTATGTTTAATATACAGCTACAGTGACTATGTTTAATATACAGCTACAGTGACTATGTTTAATATACAGCTACAGTGACTATGTTTAATATACAGCTACAGTGACTATGTTTAATATACAGCTACAGTGACTATGTTTAATATACAGCTACAGTGACTATGTTTAATATACAGCTACAGTGACTATGTTTAATATACAGCTACAGTGACTATGTTTAATATACAGCTACAGTGACTATGTTTAATATACAGCTACAGTGACTATGTTTAATATACAGCTACAGTGACTATGTTTAATATACAGCTACAGTGACTATGTTTAATATACAGCTACAGTGACTATGTTTAATATACAGCTACAGTGACTATGTTTAATATACAGCTACAGTGACTATGTTTAATATACAGCTACAGTGACTATGTTTAATATACAGCTACAGTGACTATGTTTACAGTGACTATGTTTAATATACAGCTACAGTGACTATGTTTAATATACAGCTACAGTGACTATGTTTAATATACAGCTACAGTGACTATGTTTAATATACAGCTACAGTGACTATGTTTAATATACAGCTACAGTGACTATGTTTAATATACAGCTACAGTGACTATGTTTAATATACAGCTACAGTGACTATGTTTAATATACAGCTACTGACTATGTTTAATGACTATGTTTAATATACAGCTACAGTGACTATGTTTAATATACAGCTACAGTGACTATGTTTAATATACAGCTACAGTGACTATGTTTAATATACAGCTACAGTGACTATGTTTAATATACAGCTACAGTGACTATGTTTAATATACAGCTACAGTGACTATGTTTAATATACAGCTACAGTGACTATGTTTAATATACAGCTACAGTGACTATGTTTAATATACAGCTACAGTGACTATGTTTAATATACAGCTACAGTGACTATGTTTAATATACAGCTACAGTGACTATGTTTAATATACAGCTACAGTGACTATGTTTAATATACAGCTACAGTGACTATGTTTAATATACAGCTACAGTGACTATGTTTAATATACAGCTACAGTGACTATGTTTAATATACAGCTACAGTGACTATGTTTAATATACAGCTACAGTGACTATGTTTAATATACAGCTACAGTGACTATGTTTAATATACAGCTACAGTGACTATGTTTAATATACAGCTACAGTGACTATGTTTTTAATATACAGCTACAGCTGACTATGTTTAATATACAGCTACATGTGACTATGTTTAATATACAGCTACAGTGACTATGTTTAATATACAGCTACAGTGACTATGTTTAATATACAGCTACAGTGACTATGTTTAATATACAGCTACAGTGACTATGTTTAATATACAGCTACAGTGACTATGTTTAATATACAGCTACAGTGACTATGTTTAATATACACTATGACTATGTTTAATATACAGCTACAGTGACTATGTTTAATATACAGCTACAGTGACTATGTTTAATATACAGCTACAGTGACTATGTTTAATATACAGCTACAGTGACTATGTTTAATATACAGCTACAGTGACTATGTTTAATATACAGCTACAGTGACTATGTTTAATATACAGCTACAGTGACTATGTTTAATATACAGCTACAGTGACTATGTTTAATATACAGCTACAGTGACTATGTTTAATATACAGCTACAGTGACTATGTTTAATATACAGCTACAGTGACTATGTTTGACTATGTTTAATATACAGCTACAGTGACTATGTTTAATATACAGCTACAGTGACTATGTTTAATATACAGCTACAGTGACTATGTTTAATATACAGCTACAGTGACTATGTTTAATATACAGCTACAGTGACTATGTTTAATATACAGCTACAGTGACTATGTTTAATATACAGCTACAGTGACTATGTTTAATATACAGCTACAGTGACTATGTTTAATATACAGCTACAGTGACTATGTTTAATATACAGCTACAGTGACTATGTTTAATATACAGCTACAGTGACTATGTTTAATATACAGCTACAGTGACTATGTTTAATATACAGCTACAGTGACTATGTTTAATATACAGCTACAGTGACTATGTTTAATATACAGCTACAGTGACTATGTTTAATATACAGCTACAGTGACTATGTTTAATACATACAGACTATGTTTAATACAGTGACTATGTTTAATATACAGCTACAGTGACTATGTTTAATATACAGCTACAGTGACTATGTTTAATATACAGCTACAGTGACTATGTTTAATATACAGCTACAGTGACTATGTTTAATATACAGCTACAGTGACTATGTTTACTATGTTTAATACAGCTACAGTGACTATGTTTAATACACAGCTACAGTGACTATGTTTAATATACAGCTACAGTGACTATGTTTAATATACAGCTACAGTGACTATGTTTAATATACAGCTACAGTGACTATGTTTAATATACAGCTACAGTGACTATGTTTAATATACAGCTACAGTGACTATGTTTAATATACAGCTACAGTGACTATGTTTAATATGACTATGTTTAATATACAGCTACAGTGACTATGTTTAATATACAGCTACAGTGACTATGTTTAATATACAGCTACAGTGACTATGTTTAATATACAGCTACAGTGACTATGTTTAATATACAGCTACAGTGACTATGTTTAATATACAGCTACAGTGACTATGTTTAATATACAGCTACAGTGACTATGTTTAATATACAGCTACAGTGACTATGTTTAATATACAGCTACAGTGACTATGTTTAATATACAGCTACAGTGACTATGTTTAATATACAGCTACAGTGACTATGTTTAATATACAGCTACAGTGACTATGTTTAATATACAGCTACAGTGACTATGTTTAATATACAGCTACAGTGACTATGTTTAATATACAGCTACAGTGACTATGTTTAATATACAGCTACAGTGACTATGTTTAATATACAGCTACAGTGACTATGTTTAATATACAGCTACAGTGACTATGTTTAATATACAGCTACAGTGACTATGTTTAATATACAGCTACAGTGACTATGTTTAATATACAGCTACAGTGACTATGTTTAATATACAGCTACAGTGACTATGTTTAATATACAGCTACAGTGACTATGTTTAATATACAGCTACAGTGACTATGTTTAATATACAGCTACAGTGACTATGTTTAATATACAGCTACAGTGACTATGTTTAATATACAGCTACAGTGACTATGTTTAATATACAGCTACAGTGACTATGTTTAATATACAGCTACAGTGACTATGTTTAATATACAGCTACAGTGACTATGTTTAATATACAGCTACAGTGACTATGTTTAATATACAGCTACAGTGACTATGTTTAATATACAGCTACAGTGACTATGTTTAATATACAGCTACAGTGACTATGTTTAATATACAGCTACAGTGACTATGTTTAATATACAGCTACAGTGACTATGTTTAATATACAGCTACAGTGACTATGTTTAATATACAGCTACAGTGACTATGTTTAATATACAGCTACAGTGACTATGTTTAATATACAGCTACAGTGACTATGTTTAATATACAGCTACAGTGACTATGTTTAATATACAGCTACAGTGACTATGTTTAATATACAGCTACAGTGACTATGTTTAATATACAGCTACAGTGACTATGTTTAATATACAGCTACAGTGACTATGTTTAATATACAGCTACAGTGACTATGTTTAATATACAGCTACAGTGACTATGTTTAATATACAGCTGACATGACTATGTTTAATATACAGCTACAGTGACTATGTTTAATATACAGCTACAGTGACTATGTTTAATATACAGCTACAGTGACTATGTTTAATATACAGCTACAGTGACTATGTTTAATATACAGCTACAGTGACTATGTTTAATATACAGCTACTACGACTATGTTTAATATACAGCTACAGTGACCATGTTTAATATACAGCTACAGTGACTATGTTTTATATACAGCTACAGTGACTATGTTTAATATACAGCTACAGTGACTATGTTTAATATACAGCTACAGTGACTATGTTTAATATACAGCTACAGTGACTATGTTTAATATACAGCTACAGTGACTATGTTTAATATACAGCTACAGTGACTATGTTTAATATACAGCTACAGTGACTATGTTTAATATACAGCTACAGTGACTATGTTTAATATACAGCTACAGTGACTATGTTTAATATACAGCTACAGTGACTATGTTTAATATACAGCTACAGTGACTATGTTTAATATACAGCTACAGTGACTATGTTTAATATACAGCTACAGTGACTATGTTTAATATACAGCTACAGTGACTATGTTTAATATACAGCTACAGTGACTATGTTTAATATACAGCTACAGTGACTATGTTTAATATACAGCTACAGTGACTATGTTTAATATACAGCTACAGTGACTATGTTTAATATACAGCTACAGTGACTATGTTTAATATACAGCTACAGTGACTATGTTTAATATACAGCTACAGTGACTATGTTTAATATACAGCTACAGTGACTATGTTTAATATACAGCTACAGTGACTATGTTTAATATACAGCTACAGTGACTATGTTTAATATACAGCTACAGTGACTATGTTTAATATACAGCTACAGTGACTATGTTTAATGTTTAATATACAGCTACAGTACTATGTTTAATATACAGCTACAGTGACTATGTTTAATATACAGCTACAGTGACTATGTTTAATATACAGCTACAGTGACTATGTTTAATATACAGCTACAGTGACTATGTTTAATAGCTACAGACTACAGTGACTATGTTTAATATACAGCTACAGTGACTATGTTTAATATACAGCTACAGTGACTATGTTTAATATACAGCTACAGTGACTATGTTTAATATACAGCTACAGTGACTATGTTTAATATACAGCTACAGTGACTATGTTTAATATACAGCTACAGTGACTATGTTTAATATACAGCTACAGTGACTATGTTTAATATACAGCTACAGTGACTATGTTTAATATACAGCTACAGTGACTATGTTTAATATACAGCTACAGTGACTATGTTTAATATACAGCTACAGTGACTATGTTTAATATACAGCTACAGTGACTATGTTTAATATACAGCTACAGTGACTATGTTTAATATACAGCTACAGTGACTATGTTTAATATACAGCTACAGTGACTATGTTTAATATACAGCTACAGTGACTATGTTTAATATACAGCTACAGTGACTATGTTTAATATACAGCTACAGTGACTATGTTTAATATACAGCTACAGTGACTATGTTTAATATACAGCTACAGTGACTATGTTTAATATACAGCTACAGTGACTATGTTTAATATACAGCTACAGTGACTATGTTTAATATACAGCTACAGTGACTATGTTTAATATACAGCTACAGTGACTATGTTTAAGTGACTATGTTTAATATACAGCTACAGTGACTATGTTTAATATACAGCTACAGTGACTATGTTTAATATACAGCTACAGTGACTATGTTTAATATACAGCTACAGTGACTATGTTTAATATACAGCTACAGTGACTATGTTTAATATACAGCTACAGTGACTATGTTTAATATACAGCTACATGTGACTATGTTTAATATACAGCTACAGTGACTATGTTTAATATACAGCTACAGTGACTATGTTTAATATACAGCTACA